>NC_080163.1:141965931-142315931 GCF_950295315.1 Erinaceus europaeus | reverse complement strand
CTTTTAATAGGTGAATTCAGGCCATTCACATTTATTGATATCAAAGATTGAAGATATTTTAACGCCATTCTTGTAGGGTTTTAGAGTGTTTTGATATATGTTCTATTTGTGGTGGTCTGGTTGTTTATAGGAAACCTTTCAGAACTTCTTTCAAGGCAGGCTTGGTGATGGTTGCTTCCTTCAACTGTTGCTTGTCTGAGAAGGTTTTGATGCTTCCATCTAGTCTGAATGACAATCTAGCAGGATATAGTATTCTTGGCTGAAAGCCTTTCTCATTGAGCACTCGATAGATATCTTGCCATTCTCTTCTGGCCTGTAGTGTTTGTATGGAGAAGTCCGCTGCTAATCTTATGGGTTTTCCTTTGTAGGTGACTCTTTGTTTTTCTCTTGCAGCCTTGAGGATCCTTTCTTTATCCTTATTCCTTTCCAATCTAAGTATGACATGTCTTGGTGTCTTTAGGTCTGGGTTAATTCTGTTTGGGACCCTCTGGGCTTCTTGAATCTTTATGTCTTTGGTGTTGTCTAGACTAGAGAAATTTTCAGCTATTATGGCCTGGAGAACGCTTTCTTCCTCCCCTTCTCTTTCTTCCTCTGGTAAGCCAATAATGCGTATATTGTTTCTTTTGAAGTCATCCCATAGGACTCTGTTGTTGTTTTCAGCATCTCTTAATCTCTTTTTGAGATCTCTTACTTCTTCTTTAGTTGTCTCTAATTCATCCTCAATCTTGCTAATTCTGTCTTCAGCCTCATTGATTCTATTCTCTCTGCCCTCTACTGCTTTCTGGAGTTCATCTATTTTGTTGCCCTGCTCTGATACTGTTTTAGCTTGTTCAGCTAGTTGCCTTCTTAGCTCAGCAATTTCAGCTTTCAGCTCTCTAATAACCATGCGATTATTAGAATTTTCTTCCATATTCTCATTTGTTGTTCCTGCAGTTCTGATTACAATTTTTTCAAATTCTTTACTCACTCCTGTTATTATTTCCTTAGCTAATGTTTGGATGTTGAACTCGTTGTTTTGTGCTTCGCCCCCTTGAGGACTTTTAGCTGGACTCTTGTCCTGGTTCGAGTCTCCATTATTTTTTCTTGTTGTTTTAACCATTTTATATAAGTTAACAGTTTTTTCAATCCCTGAGTTGGAGTTCAGTGGTGTAAAAGCCTTTTTTTTTTCCCCTGTAGGCTATGTTAGCCTGAGGGCTTTTAAACTATCAATAGGCTTCTTGGCTTAATCAATGACTCCTGACCAAGAGATAAAGCAGGGTGTGGCAGAGATAATCCAGTGGTTATGCAAAGAGACTTTCACAGCCCTTCAGCTATGCCACCGAGGTATAGGTCTTCTCCTGAGTTTCCCGGTTAGATCTCTGTGCCCTGGTGTCCCTCCCTGTTGCTGCTCCAGATTCTGAGGGTAGTAGCAATGGAGACTCAGAGTTGTACTTGGTGAGTCTCTGGGGAGTCCTTTCCTCCCTTCAGCTGTCCCCTTGTTGGTGGAGCAGACTGGAGGTGGTGTCTCCACTGACAAACTGTCGAACTGTTAGCAGTCACTTAATCTCTCCTTAGGCCCCTCTCTCCTCTCTGTCACCAGCCACGCGTGTTTGTACTCACGGGTGATTTACTGGGTTCCTGTGGTCATTCTAGTCCTGTCTTGTTTCGGTCCGGGTGGTCTCCTTTGGTATTCCTAGTTGATCTGGGAGAGGAGAGGAGAGGAGAGAAAGCGATCTGCTGCTCGTAGCTCCGCCTCCCTCCTGAGATCTTTTGTAACATATTTTAAATCCAAATTCAAAGCAAGAAGTCTTCCACCAGGGCCTGATCCTGAAAGTCAGCTGGGGGGAATTGTGTGCATCTGGGAAAGAATAGGATGGCTCAACCAGAGACAACTAAGCCTTCTCTTTTTTCAAAGCCAACAATAAATGATGGCTGTCTTCCATCATATATAATTTAGCTGTGAGGTCTGGAAATTTCTGAGTGAAATGAATAAAAAATAAGATGTGCAGTCATGTGAAATACCTCTGGCTAAGCTGTTCAAAGAATGACTAAATTGAAGATACAGATGTGTCTGTATGTGTGTGAGAGACAGGGGAGGGAATGAGAGAAAATGTATGCACTTAACATGTAGCAGAGATCACTAACACCAATGTGGTATGTCTTTGTGTTCAATAAGAGGGAAGCTCGCTTATCAGTGAGAGTCATCTGCCCAGGAAAATGAGTATTCTACCACTGACCTTTTTTTTTTTTTTAAAGGCCATTGTGTATCACATTTAAATTCTCTCTATTACCTGCACTCAGGCAGAACATTCCCACTTACTGCGCTCTGGTGTGCCCCTGACTTTCATATATGATGCCTTATTATCCTCATAAACAAAGCCACCTTGGTGCTTGTTATTAAACCCACTTTCAAGACAGAGAACCTGAGACTAAGAGAATTCAAACAATGTGCACTTGGTAAACAATTAATAAAAGTGAGGATTTGAACTGAGTACTGACTCAAGAGCCTACAGTCTATAAAATACGCTAATTTCATAGAGATAGAAATACAGCTTTATTCAGAGACATAGAAAGAGAAATTGAAGAAAGCAAGAAGAGTGGGCAAAGATATGGTGAGACAGAAAACTTTAGTAACTGCTTTTATAGCTTTTAGTCTAAGAACTTGCCTTTCTTGATTGTCATACATATCTTTTTCTGGTTATTATATATTATGAATCAAATTGCATCCCTCCATTTCCTTTTAATTGAGGGGGTTAATAGTTTAAAGTGCAGCTGTTGACACGTAGTCTCTGGAGGAGGAAGGAGATTGGGACAGGAGGTATTTGGTGTCCCTCCAAATTTTATGTGTTGAAGTACAAGTGTGAGGTACTTCACAATGTGACACAAGAATCTTTAAAGAAGTCAGTTACAATGAGTCACTAATTTACAATGAGTCACTAATTTACAATGAGGTCACTATCGTATGCTTAAGTCTTAAATCTTGATGTCCTAATGCCAGGTACCTCACAATGTGACACAAGAGTCTTTAAAGAAGTCAATACACTGCAATGAGGTCACTAAAGTAAGCCCTAATCCCATATGACTGCTATCCATATGAAAAATAGAAAAGGAGGGGGTACAGGTGGCAGCACACCTGGCTGAGCACACATTACAATGTGCAAGAATCCAGGTTTGTGCCCCTGGTCCCCACCTGCAGGGGGAAAGCTTCACAAATGGTAAAGCAGGGCTGCAGGTACCACTCTGTCTCTCTCCCTCTCTATCTCCCCCTCCCCTCTCAATTTCTGGCTGTCTCTATGCAATAAACAAATAAAGATAATAAAAATTTATTTTAAAAAAGAATAGTAAAGGACATAAGTCAGGGGTGCACAGCATAATGGTTATGCAAAGTGACCTCATGCTTGAAGCTCCAAGGTCCCAGGTTCAATCCCACACATCACCATAAGCCAGATCTGAGCAGTGCTTTGGTAAGAAAGAAGAAAAGAAAAGAAAAGAAGAGAAGAGAAGAGAAGAGAAGAGAAGAGAAAAAAAGGTGGGGAGAGAGAAATAAAGAGAGAGAGAGAGAGAAGGAGAAAGGATATAATTGTGGGTGAGAGTGTTTCACAGACACCTATCACAGGGTGATGAGAAATTGTACCTATGGGTCAACAACTATACTGTAAAATATGAACCCCTCTCAATAAAATGATGGGGGAGAAGAACAGATTTTAACACAAATGAGACAGGCACACACACACACACACACACACACACACACACACACACACACTCACACACTCACACACTCACACACTCACACACTCACACACACACACACACCATAGGAAGACACAAGGAGAGCATAGCTGGTCATGCACAAGCCAAAAAAGGGAGACCTCAAAAGAAATAAGCTCTGATGACACCATGATCTTGGACTTCACACCCTCCAGAACTGTGAGAGAATAGATTTTTGTTTAAGCTTGCACAGCCCTGCTATTGGAGGCAACAAGCTTGGAGGTCAGTTTCATGCACACCTGACAAAGATGCTCACCCTATGTCGTTCATTAATTCCACATGGACAATCTCACAGGATTAAACCCAGGACACCCTTTTTTGCATCCAGGGCAGGGAAAAGACTGCTTCCTAGCCACTATTCTTGCAAAGACTCTGCCTTTCTCTTTTGTCTTTTTCAAGATGGTGTTTCCCAGAATGTCTTATGAAACACACCATTTGCAGAGAGGAGTCCCCAGCCACTGAATCAGGGTCTTAAGCAAACATGAAATGGCAGAACTGTTTCCAGCAGAGGATTAATTGAGGCAATGCAAGGCAAACACAAAGTATTTTGGCATTGCTTTTGCCAAATGGGAATGAAGCAAACATTAGCAACTGGATTGCAGCTAACAATATGCAAAATTAAAGAAGGTACCTTTTTAACTTTTTGTCTGGCAGTCTACTGGCTTTTCTTATGATATCTGCAGAAGAAAAAGACAGCGTTGTTAATCTCATTACACAACCAGTTAGCACATGCAAACAAGGGGAATTAAAAGTCTCTGCATTCAAGGGAGAAAACAGGTATTTGACACATATATTTATTAAGGAGACTGGACTGGAAAATAGCACCACCATATTAATCAGAAATGATGTAGAAAATACTTAATATAACAGAATGTGCACAGACAGCATAAGCTGCCTACAAATGGAGGTCTAACTATTTTTATTCAAAGGTTAAATTTTCAATTAATTTTTTTTCTTCAGCTTGTTGCCATCTCTTCTATGCATCACTGTTAATTGCTATAAAACAATGTCTCTCTGTGTTGGAATTCTGGACATGGAGACCAGAAGCTGTCAACCATCTAATGGGCATCAGAGTATTTGGGGCAGAAATCAAAATCACTCTGTAAAAGCTAAACCAAATGTCAAGTTCGGAAAAGCCTCTGGATTGGTTCAGACTTTTTTTTCCTCCTTCTTCTCTCATTTGCTCAGTTATCCAGAAGTTACATATATAAGTTGAAGTTTGTCACTGCAGAGTATGAATAGACAACACCGTCACTGCCATTTCCAAAACTCCTCACATCACAGGCGTGTTACAGACCAGTGTCTAGAAGAACTCTGACTCAGTGGATCGGCAAAGAATTTTTGCATTCTTCTTCTTCTTTAGAAGGAAATGATATATGCATCCCTGGCTGTAAATGAGCTGATCTACTTTTGCAGCATTGACTGGAGCTGGCTGGCTGTCTTCTAATGAATGCCCTTTTCGTCTGGGGTGATAAGAAACACAACCGAGAAATCAATTGGTTGCTTAAGATAATTGGAGGTGGAAACAGGGTAATGGTGGGAGTAAGAACAAAATTAGAATGAAGGTTTGGAGTACAGATTCAGTCACATGTTTTTTTTTTTTTTTTTTAGAAAAAAGGTGAAAGAGCTCACAGGATTTCCTTCAGTGCAGGCTCAAAACTTGTTCGTGCACATGAACAAAGCAGTACAACTCAAGTGAGTTATTTCACTGGCCCTAGTCACATATGTTATAATAGCAAAACATATGTCTTGTCTGCAAAATAGGAATTAAATCTGAGGATTTTGATGTGAGAATAAAGGCAAGTGAAATCATTAAAAATAACATATTGGACTGGTGAGATAGTTCTGGGAAGGTGCCTGCTTTGCTATGTACCTGAGTCAGGTATGTGCCCTGGCCCCAATGGTACTTAGGGAAATTTCAGTGGTATAGTGCCACTACTCTCTGTCTCTCCCGTTCTACCTAAAAATGTTGTCTGGAGTGGTAAGCCCCAGCCACAATAGGAATAGGAAAAAGAATATGTAGTATCCAATTTAATTTAAAGTAGCCTAGTATAGAAGGAATTGCTGTTTAAGATTATTATAGCCCAGCTGTATCATTTTATATTTACGTAACCTTGCCTAAATCAACTAAGTTTTCAGCCTCAATGACTTCATCTATAAAATGGGAGTAATAATGTCAGTTTTGTGCTTTCTTGAAGCAATAAAGACAAATGCGTAGGTGACAAGCTAGATAGCCACACTTTGGAAGGAGGATGCTACCAAAAGCTGGTGGACAGGGATCCAGGATTCTGCTGTAAGTCTGACCAACACAGGACCTTTCCCTAAGAACTATCCAGGACAAAAATGTCAATTGTGTTGATAAGTGGGTAGACAGAAGACTAATAAGCTGCAAATTTTGAGATTAATAAATTATCTCTTAATCTATATGTGGATTAATTGATAGGTAGATGAGAGATATTCTAATAATGGAAACACTGCTTATTTAACAAATAGAATTGACTTTTAAATTAAATCTGAAGATAGAAGTAGTAATGAATGTTAGAGCTGGAATGAAATAGTAGATATTCCTAGTGGTGAAATGATAATTTAGTAATGAAAATGTGTTAGCTGACATGCTAAGTGGCCTGTATTCTTTGCATTAAAGACTGGGGTTCATCCAAGTCTAAGAATATTGTTAGAGTTATAGATTAAGCAAAGACTAAGATTAAAGTTGGATCTTGGAGACACAGAAGCACTGCCAAAGAGCATTAATCATTTTTGAAAACAGGTAGGTCACTTTGTCAGCATTGAGCATCCCAGTTTGAGTTTCTGAAGTAAAAAAACTGATGCCAGGATGGTTCATGCCAGGATGGTTCACTTCATAACTGCTTGTTTCCCCAGAAACTTGTATCAGGCAAGCTGAAGCACACTGACAGCCCAACTCGATCTGTTTTTGTATCTGACTCCCCAAAGCAGGAGCAGGAAAAGGCTGGAGACATCTGGACTTCAAGTGCAGAGAGAATGCTAGGAACATCTAATACCCACTGTACTTTGAAGGAGGCAACTTTTTTTTTTTTTTTTTTAGATATTTATCTCAGAGTATCATGAGGTCCAAATTAATGTCTGCACCCTGCATTCTGTCCACAGGAGTGTCAGGAATCCAGGATAGTAAATTCTTTGCAAAGTAACTGGGGCATCTGCACTCTGTAATCAGATCTTCTCAGGAAGGTTAGGTGACATGAACACACCAAAGTTTCAAGATGAGACATCTGTAATCCTATTGCATGGAAGAATGGAGAAACTTGGACTGGTGAAATAGATCACTCAGATAGTGTGATGCTTTGCCATGTATTCAACCTAAGTTCAAGTTTGGCTCCCTCACCATATTGAAGGAGACTTCGGTGCAGTGGTCTCTTTCACTGGCTTATTTGCTCTCTTTCATCTATCTCTCTCCCTCCCTCTCTCTCTCTGTGTCTCTCTGCCTCTGTATATTGTAAAAAAAAAAAAAGAAAACCCCCAAAATGGAGAACATAAGATATTACATTGGTGTTCTGACTGGAGTCTAGAGAAAAAGCAAAAAGAAAAGGACAGATTAGACAATAATTCTATTGTCTAATAATTTGTGACCTCTTACTGAAAATCACTGGCTCAGAAAAGCATGCAAGTGGACAGTTCGGTTCACAAGCCCCACAGGTGTCTTGTGTGAGACCATCATGCTTGTCCTTATTAGATCCTCATTAAGTAGATCTTGTTAACTATAGCTTCTCAGAAAGTGCATTCTTGATTCGAGGAAGGTTAGCTTCCTTGTGTAAATTTATGGAGTGGAATTTGGTTTAAACATGTCTCTTGAGCCTGGTTTCCAGAGCAATTTCCCATGGACTACAGCTTTTCTAGATGGTCTGCCAAAAACATCTTAGTAAGGAGAAGAGAAGCACAATGACCTTGCTGTTACACAGAAAACCAGGGTCTTAAAAACAAATAAAAAAATTCAGTGAGACACAAATTTATATACCACAGTATTTATCCATGTTAAGTGCACAACTCAATAATTTCTTTTCTGGTAGACCTCCTGGAAAAGGGGTCCAGTCATGACCACAATCCTATTTTAATTTTATTTTATTAAGAAGAGAGAGAGAGAGAGAGAGAGAGAGAGAGAAGCAGAACAGAGAGCCACTCTGTCATTTTGTGTATTTCCAGGGTCAAATCCAAGATCTTATGTATGCATGGTATGAACTCAACTTCTGAGCCACTTCCTTGCCCTCACAATCCCATCTTAAAACATTTCTATCAGCTCAAGAAGACCCTCCTGCTCATTTGTAATGTTTCCACCTTTTAGCCCCAGACAACCACTCATCTGTTTTCTGTCTCCAAAGATTTGCCTTGTTCTGAGGATTTCAAATAAATCGAATGATGTCTTATGTAGTTTCCTGAATGTTCTTGCTTCTACTTAACTATGCCTTTGTGAGATCCAACTCTACTCTAGCAGGTGTCAGTGCTGTTTTCCTTTCTATGGCCAACTAATATTCTACTTTGTGGTAATGCCATATTTTGTGTAGATAATCATCAGTTCAAGGCAACTTCTGTGGTACAGTAAAAAATGAACAATGGATAATACTTTCATGACCTCCTGTGTTCAAGTTTTTGTGCGGGTGGGTGTTTTCATTTATCTTGAGCAGACCTGGGGATGGAATCACTAGGTCACTCTGTCCTTGTAAGCCTCCCTGGATAGGGTCTTAACTGACAACTGACTCAGCCTTTTCTTTGGCTTTGCACAAGATGATCTGGGATAGTCTGGGACCTCGTGTGTGTGTGTGAGTGTGTGAGTGTGTGTGTGTGTGTGTGTGTGTGTGTGTGTGTGTGTGTAACATTCAATCTCTGAGAGAGTCAACCAAACTTTTGAAACTCTACCCACCTTTAAATTGAGGGAGATGGTAGAAGTTAACTGAGGCTGAAATTCTGGTAATCTGATTATTTAAAATATAGTAGATGCAAAAGCATCTTAAAGAATTGCCAACACACAAGATGAAAGTATGATATCAGGATACTTTCTTGCTACATGCGATTTAAAATTTAACCTCCATATGGTAGGATCAGGAAACAACTAAAATATAATGTACAGCATGCTTAACTCTACTATTTGGTCTCATCACTTCCACCTTCACGTTATGGGAACTTCCCTGCAGTAATTTACCTTCCCAGCTTTAACTGTTGTACTTTAAAAATAGAGTCACCAGTCTCACAGCTCAGAACTTCCTCATAGCACTGAACAAATTGGTAGCACATTTAACCCAGCCCTCATGGGACTGTTGAAAGATTAATTTATCTGACCTTATTTATAATTTAGAAAGGTTGCATATGTCAAGAAAAGCTTGTAAGAAAAAAATATATATTGCAAGACAGGATGCCTAGGACTCTGAGATCAATTTCAATGCACATGTGTACAAGTGGGTAGGGGAGGCACAGAAAATGCAGACATTATCTGAGGGTCCAACAGTTTAACTCAGCAGTGACACTATCTACCTGGAGATGACATTATATTTCATAGAGTGAAGGGCTTAGTTCCACAAGACTGTTCCCTTCCCATCCCAGATAGAGGATGAAAGTTTATCTCATCACCTGTGCTTTGGACCATGCAGCTATAGATCAGACACCTACAGATGAGAGGTCCAGTGACCCCCTCCGCTGGGTCATTTGCTGAAATTGTTCACAGAATTTAGAGTTGTCTTACTTGCTAGAATTATTAATTTGTTGTGAAAAGATAAAGCAGAAATAGCCTGATAGAAGAGATGCATACAGTCAGGTGTGTGGGCAGGGTCACAGAGCTTCCCTCAGAACATATCGCCTTCCTCATCTCTGCATGCTTACAAAGCTGGAAGTGCTCCAAGCTTTTTCCACTTATGAAGATTTTATCACTGAGGCATGACTGATTAAATAATTGACCAATGGTGACTGAATTCAATCTCTGGCTCCTTTCCCCTCCTATGAGGTCAGAGATTGAAAGTTTCAGCTCTCTGCCTGGCAAAATAGCTCACCTGGATAATGTATTTGATTTGTCATGCTGAGAACCCAGGTTTAAGCCTAGCTCCTACTGTACTAGAAAACACTTTAGAATTCTGGTCTCTGTCTTTGTCTTTCTTCCACCTCCTTCTATCAGAAAATGTCAGCCAAGAGTAGCAGAGCAAGTTAGCAGAGCGAGTTAGTGACAAAAAAGAAGGAAAATTCCAATCCTCTGATCACACAGTTGGTTCCTGTAACCAGCTAGCCCATCCCCAGTTTCCATATTTAAGGACTTCCAAAAAGGCATCTCATTGACAAAACACAATTGTGGATGAAAGAGAACTAGACAACCTTTTCCTCTATATCCCTAATGAAATCACAGGAACTAAGGACAAGAGACCAAATAAGGGGCAGACAAAATAGCTCACTGTGCTATATTGCCATGTGCACGACCCAGGTTCAAACCCAGCCTCCACTGCACTGAAGGAAGGTTCAATGCTGTGGTCTCTTTCATTCTCTCTGAATCTTTGTCTCTCTATATAAAAAAGATAAAAGAGAGATCAAATATGACAAAAGATGTACATCACAACATACCAGTTGTAATGCCACTGCAACTTGAACCTAGCTCTCTAGACTCAGTCCAGAGCTCAGTTTCCTATACCATTTGTTCAAGGAGGAAAATTCAGCTAAAATGGTTGAAAGTCCTAGAGTAGAAAAAGAACAATCTGAATAACTGGCAGAAACAGCCATGTGAGGGGTAATAATCCTCTTTCCTTTCCCAGACCAAGTCACAGGAGGGACCTCATCTTGATGTGCTATGTGAATGCTGAAACCAGGGCAGGGTTTGTTAGAAAACTGCTTACTGTGGAAAAGTTCTGAGAGAGGTGGAGATTCTAAAGGGATAGATAAATCTATAAGCAAGACTACTGAGTTGGTAAAATGCCCAGCTCAGCAGTTCAGAGCCAAAAACAGAAAGGCTTTGTGAGCAGGTGGGTACCTTTATTATGGTAATCAACTCTGGGCCCAAGAAGCAGTGAGGTCATCACAGTTCCAGGGATGCTCTAATGAAACCCAGTCTTCCTGGTGAGCATGAAAATGTGGAACCTGCTGACAACCAGGTGGGGTTGCCAACAGAGGGATTCTGTGTCCAAGGCCTGAGCAAGTTTTAGCTAAGATGTGAATCATTTCAGACTGATGGGGAAAACGCTAAACTGAAGCGACTCATAAAATTCAAGAATGGAATGGAAATTCAAAATCATCAAGCCAAGTCCCTCATTTCATAGATTAAAGGAAACAACACTCAAAAGAAGGGCAGTGATTTTGAGCTAAGCAGATGGCAGAGTCCAAGGCTTCCTGACTGAAGGTTCACTATTAAAACCAAACCAAGGAGGCCAGGAGATAGATCACTCAGAGTATGTCTACCTTACATGAAGCAGGGCTGCAGTGTATCTCCCTATTTCTCTGAAATAAAGTGGCCAAGGGAGGGGGGCATAAGAAATAACGGGCATTTTTCTAAATTCCACATATGAGCAAAACTATCTGGTGTTCCTTTTAATCTTATGAACCATTATTAAATCACCAACTTAATTTTTAAAAGCAAATTACAAATACACACACACACACACACACACACACACACACACACACACACACACCATGAATTAAATAGACAAAAGCCCTGATGATTGTTAAAAAGAAGAAACTGGGAATAGGAATATCACCTCACAGACTGTCATTCTCTGTTCTGCCCTTCTACACTCTCCTCTTCCCCTCCACTCTACCTGAGGTACATTTCCACTTGGGCTTCACTCTGTGTTTGAGAGATCAAGAAAACATGGTGGGAATCTGAATTTTAGCCGTGGCTTTTCTGTGTGTCTGCAGTAAGCTACTCCACCTCTCTGGGTGTCAGTTTCTCCTTAGTTAAAATAATGAATGAGAAGAAAATTCTCACGACACATGGTCGGAACTACTCTCTGAACCAGGGACTGGCAAAATAAGCCAATTCTAGCCTGCCATACATTTTTGTAAATAAAGTTTCATTGGAACACAATGACATCCAGTCATTAATGTACTGTCTGTGGATGCTATAAGCTTCAGTTGCTGAATTAAAAAGATGAGCCAGAGGCCACTATATAATCTACTCAGGTGAAAATATCTATTATCCAGCTCTCTACAGAAACATCTGATAATCCCTATAAAATAATATATGCTCTACCTACTTCTTGTGAGATGCATACTCCATTCATATATTTCTCTGTTCAGGTACATATCTGCTTTTAGTAGGAAAATGTTTTAAATATATAGCTAAGTACAGAAACAAATTCAAATAGTGATTCTCACATCACCTTAGTTTTAAGTTACGAATATTCAGATAGATTTTTATGTTTTCAAAATACCATATCATAGATGTTGATATGTATAAGTTATCTAGGATTCTGCATAGAAGAGGGAAAAAATGCATACTTTATGTACACACAGCTAAATGGCTGCAAAAGTTCAGCATGACTATAACAAGATTGCTATCACTAGATGGTTGATTTTTCAGGTAAGTAGACTCTATATTTTTTAACCAGATTCATAAAATAATCATGACTTTTCCAACAATATAAATATAGATAGATAGATAGATAGATAGATAGAGAAATAAAATAGGAATTTTGGCTGCATTTAACCATGGTTAACAAGCAGTACTTGATGTTCTACTTAAATGTTAATATAAACAGGACAGGATATCATGAAATAGAGCCCAAGACTAAGTTGAGTATCTTTTTCCATCCATTCTTATCCTGAACTCACTTGGTGAAACCAAGATCATAGGAATCAATCTTAGAAAGTACTTCTAAAACCAGTATTTCTTTTGTTGGAAAAAAGAGAGTTCTCTGGCCTTCAGAGTTTACAAAACTTGATTTGAACTCAAACACCCTAGAACCTACCTGTATTCAAGTAGCCTAGTCCCAGTCCACAGGACAGACTTTTGTCTCATCTGCTTCAGGTGTGATAGAGATTGAAAGGGAAGCTTCTGCCCCTTTCAACTGGTTTCAGCACAATCAGTATTTTCATTCTGCAACCCTGTGACAGTTCTTCATTGTATTTCATAGTTCCCCTTCTGAGACTCTTTCATAGTTGTAAACACACACACACACACACACACACACACACACACACACACACACACACACCGTACACAGGTACTGCATTCTAATCTTCCCTTATTCTTTCCAATCAATAATGAATCTGGGTAGAAAGTGCACTTAAATCGTCATTGAGGTCTCACCTTTGAAATCTCTCCCATCAATACCCCTCTAATACAGAATTTGAAGTTAAAGCTGTGTCTGATAGAGCCAGAAATCTTTTCTCCCAAAGACCAAAAGGTCTGTTAGGTTAGCACATGGTTAGGTAAATAGTCACTGATATAAAGTCTTGAGACAGAAACACACATTAGTTTTTATGACAGCTATTTCAGTTGTGCTAATGACTCCACCAGACAAGGGAGGGGGGAGTGACATGTTGGAAATCTAATGTTTCCGCCTGTCATCCCAATTTCACTCTGAAGTGTGTCTGTCGCACATATGCTGTTCTCCTTACTAGACTCAGAGTACAGTATTTTTTTTTTTTAAGCTTTGGGATTTAATGTTTCTGCCTCAGCCTTCAGAATAGCTCTCCCTAAAGCCAGTGACAGAACTGCAGCCATACATCAACCACCCTGACCTCACAGACCAGGAGCCAAAAGAAGTATGCTTGACCCAGAACCCAAGGGGAACTTGGGATGGCCAATAACAGAGAATTCTTAAACACATTACAAATACCCATTACTAGGAAGATTAATAATTATAAGAGTGCCCTTTTCCTATCATGGGATTTTTTTCTCTTTTGGTATTTAACCTTCTCATGAAAATGAGATTAAACTATTCACCTTGATGGGGGACTATTAAGAGACCTATAATTAAAATGACTTTTCTCTGGTGTGCTCAAGGAAAATTATTTTTTTCTTCAAAAACTGCCAAAACATAATAACAAACTAACCCTAGCAACTTGAAAGAAAAAAAGATAATATCCCTTCTAATTCTATATGCCCTAAAAAGGAATCACTGTTGATAGGACTATGGAGGGAGAATTCAGGAAAGCAGGGGGTTCCAGAGGGTTCCAGAGGGTTCCACCTTTTGTTTCTGTTTGCATACACGTAACTGGGATGCACAGTAGCTTATTATTTTGTTCTCACTGAATCTGCACATGTGGGGAGGAGATTCCCTGGGTGAAGGGTTTCTTTTTTTTTTTTTTTTTTTTGCACTCTATGAAGGGGGAGGAATTTACTCCATCGGGCCTATGAAAAGTGAACTCCGATGTGACATAAGCAGGGCTGTAACAGAGTGGATTTTGAATGAGGAGGGCTATTTGGGGCCTTAGTCAGTGGACCTTGGGATTTTGGGTCCATAAACCCTCATGGTATTCTTTCTCCCAAGCCCCCTTTCACCCCCTAAACTTTTACTTTGCACGTCTAGTAAAGACACTTCATCTGCACTATTCCAGCCTTTAGGTCCATGATTGGTCAACAATTTTTTGGCTTTGTATGTTAACTCTCTTTTTAGCCACCAGGTTCCAGATGCCAGCATGATGCCAACCAGGTTTCCCTGGACAGACGACCTCACCAATGTGTCCTGGAGCTCCACTTCCCCAGAGCCCCACCCTACTAGGGAAAGAGAGAGGCAGGCTGGGACTATGGATCGAACAGTCAACGGCCATGTTCAGTGGGGAAGCAATTACAGAAGCCAGACCTTCCACCTTCTGCAACCCACAATGGCCTTGGGTCCATACTTTCAGAGGGATAAAGAATGGGAAAGCTATCAGGGGAGGAGATAGATTCAGAGATCTGGTGGTGGGAATTGTGTGGAGTTGTTGTACCCCTCTTGTCCTATGGTTTTATTAATGTTTTTAAATAAATAAATAAATAAGAATTCAGGAATCGCATACCTGAATCCCTGTCCTTTGGAAATTCTTTTTCATTGGACTACAATGAACCTGAAGGGGGACCCCACTTCAACACATGGTCACATGTGTCCCCCAAACAGGACACCAGGTCTGATGAAAAGAAACTCTGCTTCTCCAGATTTGGGGTCAGCCTAGGGATTGTGCCTTCACATGTCCTGAAGAAATTTGGATATTGGTAGCTTGACTACTAACCTTTGAAAAACATTGTAAAAGACTTAGTACTAGTCTTGTTTCTTATACGCTATATATTTCCTAATCCTCCGGCACTATGTTTTGGCTTCTTGTTATCTAGTGCATATTTACTTACACGGTATATAGGTTTTTCAGCTTGGTGAAACTTAAAAGATCAGACTTTAAATCTCAAATCTTCTCTTAAACAAATTTATTTAAGGGGCCAGAGGGTAGAAACATATTTACAGCTTCCACTGTGCATTGCCACATTGCTTTTTCTTAGTGTTAAGCAATTTATAATTTAATAGACAGATTAAGAGGACCCAATATTCGCCATAATGTCACCAGCAATGTTTATTTGAATTTATTTTTACTTTGTTCTGCTAATTTAGTCTGTGTAAAATGGTATCTCATGGTGGATTTAATTTGCACTTCTTGCATTTCTGGTGAAGATTAATATGTTTCCCTGTGCTTCTTTGCTTTTAGCTTCCTAGAATTAGTTAAACTTTTGGACCTCTCTTTGGGTTTAGAAAAAAGCTTATTGTTTCTTTCTTGATTGTCAAGTTGGCTGAGATTTAACAGATAGTGGAAGTCAGTAATAGAGCAGGCCTGTTTCTTGATATAATATCCAAGGGTGATGTTGGCCAATTCATCATGCTCTGAATGTCTAAAGGGCAAGAATTACTAGGTGAGAGGAAGTCAGAGGTGTAGGAAGATCTTCCAAGACAAGTTCCCTGGGGATCCGATTTGCAAATAGAACTTGGGAGCAGCTTCATCAAGACTAAGACCTGAGGGAGG
Organism: Erinaceus europaeus; assembly: GCF_950295315.1. NCBI lineage: Eukaryota > Metazoa > Chordata > Mammalia > Eulipotyphla > Erinaceidae > Erinaceus > Erinaceus europaeus. The sequence goes on along the minus strand of NC_080163.1, from coordinate 142,300,250 downwards.
TGAAAGAGAAGCAGAAACTTGCAAGGAGAGGTGACTACTTACTGTATTCTCACTAGCAGCCCTGAGGAGCTCTAGTGCTAGATTGAGCTTTCACTGTTATCCTGCTTTGAGGCAAGGTGTCAGGATTTTCTTTCTGCACACAGACCTAGAATTTGATGCAGCTGCCCTAGGGAAGTAAAGGTGTGGTGAAACTCTTCAGGAGAAGGCAGATCCTTTAGAGACGCTTAGCTCTAAATTGTCAGTCACAGAAACTATCAGCATCTTGAGTCCTAAAGAGGAAATTCAAGTGACGCATTTCTCACTAAAGTTAGTTCAGAAATGAGAATTTTTGGTATTGTTTTATTGTACTGCTAAACCTATTACAATAATTATATAATTCATTTCATTGTTTGATATAGTATAATAATTTTGCTGCTTTACTTATCTATTGGTGGTTAACAAACCACTCCGAAGCTTAGTGGCCAAAAGCAAATAAACACAAACTTTTCAATTGTGCAAATGGGCCTGAGTGGTTCTTGTAGCTCCTTACTAGTGATAGCTCATTGCAGTGTTGGGTGTTGGGGTGACTTGCTCTCTCCAAGGAGCCTCAGTGCCTGTTCTTCTCAATGTGACCTCCTCATATCCAAGTGGTCTCTTCACTAGTCTCTCCAGCAAGGTCACTGGTATTCTTACAAGGATAAAAAGTCTATGCCTTTATAGTAAGATTTATCTCAACATACACATCTTTGACATTTTAGGTTGGCTAATTCCTCATGGAAGGTGAGGGACCAGGAACATTACAGGATATTCTGACTCCAATCGACTGAAGTCACTAGACTCCAATAGCCCTCTCCAAGCAGGGACAATGAAAAAGGGCCTAGCCATGACCAAATGTCCACTGGGGGACAAATGAGCTTCTTCTGAGAGTCACCACTTTAGATAGACTAGAAACATACTCATATATATTCCCCAGAGCATCACCAAATTCTATAGATTAAAATAAGCCATAAAAGAACCAGAGAGATATCTCAGTGTTAGAGCAGAACACTTGCATGCCTTCTGCCCTAAAAGCCCCAGGCATAATCCTCAGAACCCTTATATGCCAGAGCTAAGTGGCGATCTGCTCACATGCCCTCTCTCATTAGAACAAACAATTATAATTTAATATACAAAATAAGCCATAAGCATGATCCAGATTCAAAGTGCATGGGTATCAGACATGGCACATTGAGGGCACTGGTATAAGAAACTACCAAGGTTCCCTGAAGCTCACATTAATATTTCTTTATTATAATGTGAAACAAAGCTCACACTTCCAAAGTCATTCAGTTAGGAAGTCACAATGCTGATATCTGAGCCCAGGTCTGCCTGACAGCAAATTCTGTTCTTTCTCTATAACCTGTGGCAGGCTCCAAAGGGTTACTTTAAGAAATGAACTACATTTCTTCTATAAAATTCCTTCTTCTAGAGAAAAGACAGACTGTAGTTGGGTTTAGTTATGGTTAATGAAGAAAACATTAATCACTTGAAGTGCTATTTTGGAGCTTATGACACTGAAATGAAGCATAATATAAAATGCTCATTTATTTCTGAGGAGTTAATTTTGTTAAAATTCAATCATTCAACCCTCTTTGCCTTATTCATAAACTTTTGAGAGAAAAAAAAATCCTATTTTGTTTTATAAAAATAAAATTTCTGTTCTGAATGAGACAAGTAACAGCTTCTTGTTCTTGAAGACACATGGCTGGAAGAAGCACCCCCCACCACACACACACACACACACACACACACACACACACACACACACTCCTCTCACTGTGATCTAATGATCTCACCAGTGCTCCCTACTGAGCACTCAGCTCCACCAAGACAGAAATGCCTACACTTACTGCTGTGCTTTACCTGCCCCATGCCCCCCCACTGGCAATGTGTTTTGTGACAAATCATGTTTTAATTGTCAGAGTGACAGTTCCCTTTCACATCAGTTGAGTAAAATAACTTCTACCTTGAGGCTGTGTGTTGAGAAAATGAAATGATACATGCACATATGATCCTTCTTGACCTTTCCTAAGGATAAAGGAAATTGCAGTGATACAACAATCACAAACCAGAAAAGGTCTTTCGGACTCATGGGCAATTTAACTCAAGACTCCTCTTTACCAAGTGGACAGCCCAGTGAGGGAAAGAAGGCTACCAGTGGAGTAGAACACATTTGGAGGGCATTGAGACCTGCAAGTCCTATGTCACCCCCTCACTCACTAAAGGAACAGACACAAACAACAAAAAATTATTATTTTTGTTGTTGTTATTATATTCCCCCTCATGAGCCCCACCAGATAAACCATGAAAATTGCACAGAAAGGAAAGAACAAAATAAGAGCCAGAAGTCAATGGTCACCTCCAAAGTCTTTCTTAAAACACGGGCTGTGAGTTCTCTAAATTGTATCTTTAACAGGTAGAGAAAAATCTCTTTCATCTGGAATGCTCAGGACCTTAATGTTCTGGTTAGCTGAATGGAATGTTCTATTTACAGACAGGCACCAGATGGCACATGCATGGAATCCTAGTGTTCATTGCTGCAACACGGCAATGAGATTTTTTGAACAGAGTTTTAATTAAATAAAATTTAATATTTATCTGAGGACTTGTAAGACATAGTAGGACTTTGTATTGCCTCCAGGGCATGATAAGAAACATCCATTTCCTAAGACTTCTAAGGTTAGAAATGTAGATTATTCAAAGTTTCTCATTTATGAAGTTAAAATGACTTGGACTTCCTTTATGAATTGAGTACTGGCCCCAAACTTACTTGCTGACTATACTCAGGCAAGAAAATCTCTACAGATCTTAGTTTTTTAAATCTGTAAACTTGACATAATGGTATTGGCTTAGGGAGGCAAGAAAAAATGATCCTCAAGCCCCTAGCCTACTGCCCAAATCATACAGAGAACTAGTCAAGTCACCTCCCCATTTTCATATCCTTTCTTTCTTTAATTATTTTTTATTTTAAAAAAATTTATATTAATGAATTACATGTCGACAGGGGTTTGAATCCACAAGATTCCTACCACCAGAGTTCTGAATCTTCACTCTCCCTACTGCAATCCACCACAGTTCCCCTAAGGTTGTAGACATGGGCCAACCATCTTCTCTATAACCATCTGTCCATGTTTATACATAGCTGCCCCTTCATTTTCTGATTCAACCCTCTCTTCCCCTCCGAGCCACTCATGACAACATAACTACCTCCATATGCCCCTCTCCTTTTCCTTCTCACTCTCTGGATGCTGATGGAGCTGGTGTTCAGAGCCCTTTCATCTTCATCCTATCACTTTTCCTCCCGCTGAGAGTATGGATCAAGATTGTTTATGGGGAGTTCTGATATCCTTTTTCTTTTAGAGTTTACTTCAACTGCAGAGAAAGATCCAGAAAAAAAAAAAACAAACTATAGATCATCCAATTGTCTTACTGCAATAGATGTTGATAAAGAAAGTGATGAGAGGCAAGGTGGGAAGAAGATTTGCATCTCTGCAGTCCCTGCTACTTGCCTTTTATCTAATCATCACAGTCATCCCATGGTTGTGAACTAAGTCAGATTACAGAGGATAGTTCAGAATGACAATTTAATTTAGGAGCAGAATTTCTCAAGCCCATATTCAGGGAACCTGCTGCTTGGATGAGCTCCTGCAGTTGTAAAGTCACAGGTGTACCTCTAGTGCTCTGCTTAAAGTCTTCTAGCTCAGCCCTGAAATGGCCTTCCTACAGTGAGTATGGAAGGGGGAGTTGGAGTTCTTGCTGGTGCATTCTTGATGTGACCCCAGAGATATATTCTGGCTTTTCTTTGTCATCACTCACCTTTAGATATTAAAAAAAAAAAACTGATTCTAAAATATTTTGCCTCAGACATTGAGCCTAGTCAATCAACCAATTTTTTTCCAGCTAATAATTTTCTAATGATAGGTAAAGACTCCCTTTTATTGCTAGTCCAGCATTTGTCTTATTTTTTTTTCTAAGTTTTAGTATTGATTAAAATGAGAGATACAGAGAAAGAGAATGAGAGGGGTGGGGGTAGCAGCACACCCAGTTAAATGCACACACTACCATGTGCAAGGATCCTGATCTCCACCTTTAGGGGGGAAGCTTTGGCAATGGTGAAGTTGTGCTGCAGGTGTCTCTGTTCCTCTCTACCTTCCATTCCCCTCTCAATTTCTCTCTCCTATAAATAAAGGGGGAAAAATAGCCACTGGGAACAGTGGCTTTGTTGTGGTCATGCAGGTACTGAGTCCCAGTGAGAAACCTTGTTGAAAACTAGTAAAGTCATGGCCCTCTGGCATATATCTAAAATAGACCTACTAGCTTTTTCCAAAATGGAGACTCCAAACTTTCATCTGCAATATTCCAGCCTTTAGGTTAATGATTAGTCAACAATTTGTTCTGCTTTTTTATCTTAACTCTTTTTTAGCCACCAGGTTCCAAATGCTACCATGACGGTAGCCTGATTTCCCTGGGCAGAGGATCCCATCAATTTGTCCTGGAGCCCCACCTCCCTAGAGCCCTGCTCCACTAGGGAAAGAGAGAGACAGGTTGGGAGTATGGATCAATCTGCTGAAGCCCATGCTCTGCAGAGAAACAATTACAGATGCCAGACCTTCGACCTTCTGCACCCCATAATGTTCCTGGGTCCATACTCCCAGAGGTATAAAGAATAGAGAAGCTATGAAGGGAGATTGAATATAGAACTCTGGAGGTGGGCACTGTGTGGAAATGTACCCCTCTTATCCTATAGTCTTGTTAATAATTCCATTTTATACATTGAAAAAGGGGGGGGGAGAAGGAAAGAAAAGAAAGATGAAATAAGGAGAAAGGATCAGCACCATTCTGGTACAAGCAAGATCAAATTTGGGACCTTATGTTTTTAAGCCCAATGCTCTGATCAAAACGCTACCTCCTAGGCTGCACATTTGTTTTATCCATGAACTTCAGTTTCTGTTAGGTCATCTGATGACAGATTTTGGTTCAGATACAGACAGTCCAGAGTGAATGTGTCTCTCTGGCACCTGAAGCGTTTTTCTCAATTTTGCTCATATAAAATAGAGTAAGTGGAAACACAAGGTTGTCCTGATAGATGAATGAAAATAAGAGGAAAAATGATCATCAAGAATGCAAGAAACTCTTAGGTAAGAGGTATAAGATGCCCCTGTGGCAGTGCTGCAGGCAGCCTAGCCTACCCCAGAGGAGCTGCTAAGGAAAGGCTAACAGAACATGTACTTTCTCAAGAACTAAAAGTGTAAAAGGCTTTTCTTTTGAAAGACAGCTGATTAGCAACGTTTTTAACTTTCTGTTATCATGAGAGACAGCATAATAGTTTCCAAGGATTAGGATATGTATCTCTTTGGGAGCCATTATTCTGTCTATCACAGCATATTTCTATAGAAGATTCCTTGTTGTTTATAAGCATTGTGTGCATGTATGTGCTTGGGTTGAGAGGGGTGGGAGTAGGTAGGGGATCAGATGCATAATGCCCTTGACTTCAGGGCAAGACATTAGATGTCAACTTCAGGATGAGATGAGAACTTGTGGGCTCATATGGCCTGTCTGGGTAGCACACGTACAACTTCAGTCACAGCCTCTCTTGCCATCACCTGATGCATACAGTTCTCTGGAGGGAAGACCAATCCCACTCAGTGACTATTTGGGGGGCACAGAACTTCCATCTTCTATTCAGGGGTCATCAGCCATGCAGGTTTGGTTTTCAGAAAATCAGAAAGAATATAGGGAGGGGAATTGCATCTCTTGAGCTAGGGTTGATCTTACTGTACCATTTTCATGCTCACACCACTAACCAGACACTGGATTCTGGTTTTGAAGTAGGGCACTGATACTCTGAGGAGAAAGAAACTAGTCTCAGGTGGCCTAGTTATTAAGTGAAAGAACAGAAACTGGGATCTGGGGTCTTCTACACAGTCTGCAGTCTACTCCTGTGAAGGTCTGTTCAATCACGTGTTCATGGCCAGAATAGTCTTTGGGCCTATGACCTGTACCTTCCATCCCAGGACAATCATCTTTTCATGTCTTTATATACTTATGTCTTTAACAACATCACACCATCTAAGCAGCCTGTTTCCTTCTTGTCCTTATTCTGAGTAGGGCAGCCATCCCTGTTATATCCACAGTAGGCCTCCCTCAATCGATCTTGGTTTATTTTAGCTCCCACCCTCCAGCATAATAACTTGTCCATCATTAACTGGTTCTAAATCTTCGCTGTTGAAAAGGTAACAAAATGATTTGATTTGAACTTTGTCAGCAAATGCTTTTCTATTTAATATTTTGTTTTATTACAACTACCTCCAAGAAATTCACTTACCTTTTTTGCCAATATGTCAATGATAAAAAATACTCATCATTTTCTTAAGGACTACTATGTCTTTCTTCAAATCCATGTTCATGGATGAATTGAAAAAAGAAATTGCCACATTACTTTTCAATCATAAAGCTGAAGAGCCATCCCTGGCGTTGCTGCAAGGTGAATTACTCAGGGTAACAACACAGTAGAAAAGACTGTGAGGCCAAGAATATAATACTCATACCCCTAGTCCCTGGCTCTGTCCACTGAAAGCCCAAGGAGCAGATGGAGGTTTTATGCCTAGCTGAACACTGCTAACCACTACTGTGAGAACAGAAACACTCCTAGGTCAACTCACAGAGATAACTAGGTAATTGAAATTAAGCCCTCCTGCCATCCTCTTTCTGCCCAGAAGATTTGGGAGATAATAGTCATGTTCTTCCCCCCACCCCCAGGGTCCTGAGAGGTAAGTGGATGAATACTTCCTTGCTGACTATGGAGCTTTCTAGGTAAAGGACCATGTTCTTGCTTTTTGAGTGAGAAGACTGAGCACAGGTTGAGACACAGGTCTCCAGAGCTGGAGAGGTGGAAGGAACATCTGTTTGGAACTGCATCTCTCCATCTCCAGGACAGCTAAAGTAATAAAAGACTGGGGATCACAAAGCTAAGTCTATCCATGTTTGAACCTCACTTTCAGAAGTTGTACTCAAGCATCTCTTGCATACCAGGAACTGGACTGGACGTCTTCAGAGCATTTCATTTCATAATCTCCACAATAATCCTGTATACCACAAATTCCATTATATAGTTGATGAATTCCAGACTAAAAGGAAGCAAAAGATTTTCCCAAGCCCCTCCTTTGCAGGAAGAGATAAAATCCAATATATATTGCCTTCAAGGTTGTCACCGCGGCTTGGTGCCTGCACTATGAATCTACCACTGCTCCTGTGGCCATTTTTTTCTTTTCTTTTTGGATAAGACAGAGGGCAGTTGAGAGGGTGAGGAAGACAGAAAGGAAGAGAGAAATGTAGACACCTGCAGACCTGCTTCACCACTTGTGAAGCAGTCCCCCACCCCACAGATGGGGAGACAAGGGCTTGAACTGGGATTCTTGCATGGGCCCTTACTCTTTGTACTATGTGCGCTTAACCTGGTGAGCCACCACCTGGTCTCCAAAAATACTGTTTATTAATTGATTCTGATTAATTCTTCAACAAGCATTAATTAAGAACTCCAATGACTATGACAGAGCCATGGACACTGCCCATAGCCAGCCCAGGCATTTGGAAATATACAGAGTACCCACAGGGCTGAGATTTAATCTGAAAATGGGTTGATCTTTCTTAATCTATCTGAGTGGCTGAGGGCAGGTTCAAGAAGAAACCCACGCTCTGGACAAGTCTGTCTCATTTGATATCATCCTTTCAGAGCAGTGGTAACTACTTTTTTTAAAAAAACATTTATTTATTTATTTATTTATTCCCTTTTGTTGCCCTTGTTTTATTGTTGTGGTTATTATTATTATTGCCATCATTGTTGGATAGGACAGAGAAATGGAGAGAGGAGGGGAAGAGAAAGACAGACACCTGCATACCTGCTTGTGAAGCGACTCCCCTGCAGGTGGGGAGCCGGGGGCTCGAACCGGGATCCTTTCACCGATCCTTGTGCTTTGTGCCACGTGCGCTTAACTCGAGGTGCTACAGCCTGACTCCCCCTTTCACTTTTTTTTAAAGACAATTGCAGAGAGGGAGGGGGGATGTCTTTAATACAGTGGGGGTCATCTCAAACCTAGGTTTCACACACAGCAGCAATACACTACCCAAGTGAGTTATTTCTGCTTCCATAAAAAAAAAAACAGTTATATAACATCAGCTTCCCTTAACAGATAATCAGTTAAAACTGAAACATTAAAACTATAACAATGCAGGAAGAACAGAGACAAAATAAATGGGGAAAAGACATTAATACTAAATAAACAGATATAAGTAATGCTCTTGTAATTATATTAGAAAAGTAAATTTTAAAACAATAAGTTAACTACATGCCAATATTTATACAAAAATCACTAGGGACATAGACATTTAAAGCAGCATGTTAACAAAGTTAACATGTTTAATGTTAAATGTTAAGTTAAATGTTAAGTTAAATGTTAAGTTAAATGTTAAGTTAAATGTTAACATGTTTCTTTGTTAACATGTTAAGCATGTTAACAAAGAAAACGAAGCAAACAGACAAACAAAAAAAAAAACAGCTTCTCTTGTTCTGAAGCCTTCCATATTTCCATAACTCTCATGTAACAGACCAGTTCACAGTCATTTCACTAGCAACAGGAGAGACCAGAGATAAGACAATCAAAACTCAGGTGGCTCAGACTTCAGTATGATTTTCAAACTCAGACACTCATCTTGGCATATTCTCGCCTCACAGACATTATCATCCAACCCTGGGTCTTTCTTTATTCCCCATGCACTTTATTTGTATTCATTTCACAAAGAGAAACACTGATAGAGAGATATCACAGCAACACTTCTATATTCATGGAGTTTCTTCCAGTGCCACCCACAGATTCCCACCTGGCGCTGGATCTCTCACCCAGATCTTCAGGCATGGCAAGCCATGCACTCCACCAGGTAAGCTATCTCCTTCCGATCCTACAAGTTAAATATGAACTCCCTCCTTGCAGACTTCTGTGGAAATTAAAGGAAATTACATTTCTGGCAAATAAAAATCAGGTTAAACAAATACCGGACAAAGACCCACCAGGAATAGTCAGGCATGAGGGAAGGGTATAGTGGGAAATAAAACAAACCAGTGTACCAAGGTGGAAAAAGATTGGAAGGTTTGGAGTATGGATTCACTCCAGGAAAGCAGGATCTGCATAACCTGGTTCATAATTGGGAAATTATTAAGCATCTGATGTGGTGGGTAAAACCTGTGTCCTAATACTTACACGGCAGCAGAATGAAAGGAAGGTCAGAATCCTTTCAGACTGATTCCTATAAGAACACAGAGCCGGGGGTCGGGCGGTGGCGCAGTGGGTTAAGCGCATGTGACGCAAAGCGCAGGGACTGGCGTAAGGATCCCGGTTCGAGCCCCCGGCTCCCCACCTGCAGGGGAGTCGCTTCACAGGCGGTGAAGCAGGTCTGCAGGTGTCTATCTTTCTCCTCTTCTCTATCTTCCCCTCCTCTCTCCATTTCTCTCTGTCCTATCCAACAACGAATTGCGTCAACAAGGGCAATAATAATAACCACAACGAAGCTACAACAAGGGCAACAAAAGGGGAAAAAAAAATGGCCTCCAGGAGCGGTGGATTCATGGTGCAGGCACCGAGCCCAGCAATAACCCTGGAGGGAAAAAAAAAAAAAAAAAAAAGAACACAGAGCCTTGGATTCAAACAGGGGAAAGTGCCTGATTCCTAGTTATGGGGATTCTGGGATGAGTCTATATGACCCCAAAGAGTTCCTACCTGTGACAAACCCCATAGAACCAGGACTATTTCAGACATGTTTGAAACCATCTCTATAGGATTTCTACATCAACTGGGCAGAAAGACAACAATATCAAACTAAAGCCTGCATTCCCAAAATATGGTCAGAAGTGTTCCCCAGAGAAACAAGGTTTCTCTGTAGGGTTGGAAGTAGGGAGGTTGTCCTTCCCCATCCTCCCCCCACTGAACTTAGACCAGGGTTCTGAGACCCATCTTCATCACCAGCCTCCTTTGCCTGTACTCCCATCAGTCTCTGAAATATTGTCATGATCCAGCCGGAGCCCTGGCAGGTTACAATTAATTAATCAGTTATACTCTATCAGCAAGTGCAGACTAAGAATATTAAATAAACAAATTAAAGGCTGTGTTTCACTAAAGCTCAATCCAATGAAATAATAATGAGCCAAAGTTAACTGCTTTGAACAGAAGGGAGGGAGGATATTATAATGAAAGATACCAGTGTAGTCAGAGCCTAGAAAAATACAGAGACCATACCTCTGGGGGATAAGAAGGGGGTGCTCTTGCCCCATGCTCTTCTCAGGAAAAGTGATGGGAACCCATACATCTTACAGAGAGAGCAGGGCTCCACAGTCAGACAGAGTTGGTTCTGAATTCCACCTTGGCTGCTTAGCAGCAAAAAAATAAATAAATAAAAAATAAAAATAAGTCCATCCCAGCTCATCTGTTTATCAGCAAGTCCCCTAAATATTTAGAGCCTCGGTTTCCTAACTTATTAAAAGGAAGTGAGAGAAAAGGAGACACTGCTCACCTATACCTGCCAGCATTCACTTCTTCAGCTTCTCTTTCAGCTTTTTTTTTTTCTCTCTCTCTCACAATGCAGCTTTCTTACACAGTAGAAGCCTGGCTATTGTTAGCACAGGCTCCTGTGTTGGTGAGGGGTGACATCCTGTGACCAGCTCTCCACCACAGGTGAGCACAGGTAAGGTTGATGAATCAATGTACCAGCTCCTCACCCTTGGGTGGGACCACCCAGGATTCCCAAAGGCTCCACTGGGCTCAAGTCTCATGTGCTGTCTTCCTTCCCACCCTTTCCTGTTTTATCATTCTTCATTCGACTCTTCGTGTCTCCCATCACTGATCACCTCCCAGTGAACTACATGCCACTAAGGTCTGCTGCTGGGAGAACCAGCTTGACATGAGCATTTTGAACTGCTCTGGGGAAATACTTTCAGATGTTTGATCTGTTTCTTTTTCACTGATGCTTTAATCCCTTCCTAGAAGCCACCTGGCTTAGCATTCTCCAAGGATGGTAAACATAACTTGGGAGAATTTGTCTCTAGGGCTGATCATTCCTTCAGCAAAATATCCAGAGAGGCTCCATGTGTCAAGGTTAGAGAGTCAGGTAGGAGCCTTGGAGACAGATGTCACTTGGTCGAGAAGAGGCATTAAAATACAACTAGGGTGTGACTCAGAGGCAGGTAGAAGCCATGTTCATACCACAAAGGATGGGGGCTGCTTCTGGTTTGAGATCTAGTAGGCTATTTCACGGCCTTGGGATGTGAGGCCAGGCCATCCCCATGACCTAAATCTTAGCTGCGAAATGAAGAAGGAGAGACCCCAGTTAAAAATCAACTCTGGACTCTTTAAGAAGTGGAGTTTATAATTCTCTCTGAATCTGTGGTTATTCACCCAGGAACTGATATCTGGGCAATTTTCCAGCATGCTATTGAATGATGATGTTCTTTCCCAAGGCTTTATCTGTACAGATCAGTATCTGTAGCCATCAGAAAAGGTATCTATCTTTCCTTTTCTAAAATTTTCTGTTTAGAACCTACTGCTGCCCCCAGAAATCCCTCTATCATTAGTGGACAGCTACTTGTTTTTTTTCTTTGTTTCGTTGTGTGTGTGTGTGGGGGGGTTAATGGCTTACAGTAAAATTGACTTGTTGGTACAGGTGTAACATGTCCATTTTCTGCAAAACACTCTCACCCACAGTTTAGGGCCTCCTCCACCATCTTACACCAGGACCTGAAAGCCCTGCCCACCATCTCCAGAGTCCTTTACTTTATTGCAATACACCAAACCCAGTCTAAGTTCTGCTTTGTGTTTCCCTTTCTGTTCTTATTTCTCAACTTGTGCCCATGAGTAAGATCATCTCATATTCATCCTTATCTTTCTAGCATATCTCAATATGATTCCTTCAAGCTCTATCCAAAATGAAGTGAAGGTGAATCCATCATTTTTCATACCTGAGTAGCATTCCACGATGTGTATATATACCATAACTTCTCAACTTATTACATGACTTATTTCATGTAACATGATTTCTTCAAGCTCCATCCAAGATGGGCTTAAAATGGTTAAATCACCATTTAAAATAGCTGAGTAGTATTCCATTGTGTGTATATACAAGTTGCTCTGCCACTCATCTATTGTTGGACACCTGGGTTGCTTCCAAGTTTTGGCTATTACGAATCGTGCTTTTATTTTAAATGTTTTTTATCTTTATTTATTGGACAGAGACAGAAATAAAGAGGGAAGTAGGTGATAGAAAGGGAGAGAGACAGAGAGACACCTACAACACTGCTTCACAACTTGCAAAGCTTTCCCCCTGAAATGGGGACTGGGAGTTTGAATCTGGGTCTTTTCACACTGTAACATGTGTGCTCAACCAGGTGCAGCACCACTTGGCCCCATAGAGTCAGTGCATCTTTAGGAATACTTCTATTTTATTTTATTTTATTTCATTTTATTTTACTTTACTAGAACACTGCTCAGGTCTAGCTTATGGTGGGTTAGGACACTGAACTACTTTCTATCTCTCTTGCCCAAGAAACACTTAAGTCATCTCTTCATGCCCTCCACTCAAGACATGGAATTGTTTATATTTTCCACAACACCTATGCTGGAATTTAGGACAATCCTGAGACACTTCTCCAGCTGGATTCTATGCTAAGGCCAGATGAGTAGGAATAAGAACCACAACATAGGTTTAGATAAAAAGTGATGTTCATTATCTGGTGCAATGCTTCTAGATAAAGCCCTTCTAATAGAGCCAACAAAACCCTTCTGGTTACAGCTAAAGAATTCAGGTGACAGTGTCTCCCGGAACCTTACCCTTCAAGAGCCCTAGGCCAGTTGGGAAAAAGAAACAAGCTAGGGTATGGATCAACCTGCCAACACCCATGTCCAGCAGGAAAGCAATTACAGAAGCCAGAACTCCCACCTTCTTCTGCACCTCAAAAAAAATTTTGGTCCACACTCCCAGAGGGGTAAATACTAGGGGAAGTAAATCAGAGGGCTCTGTATCCCCATTCCACCAGGACCCAAAGTGTTGGTCAGCAGGAATCTTGTTTTCATACCATCAAAGACAAGGAAACAAATCTGGGAAACATCAGAGGAAGCTAGGCATCATTTCACTTATCTGAGAGAGAAGAGGAAAAATACAAATACACTTGGAAGTAGTAATAGTTATAGGGGTGAACCAGAAAGGAAGTGAAGGCAGGATTGTTGGAAAAGAGGGGAAACATATAGATATAAATGTAGATAGAGATAAATAGCTGTAGAATCAGTCTTTATCTGTGATCTTGGGAGAACTACTGCAGTTTCCAAGGGAGGGGATGGAACACAGAACTCTGGTGGTGGGAACTGTATGGAATTATATCCCTATTATCTTACAATTTTGTAAATCAGTATTATATAACTAATAAAAATTTTAAAAATAAAGAATAAGTAATCTAGGTGAGAAATGACATTGAAGAGATTTATTATTTTAGATATGCATCTGTCAAAGTATTTTTGTATGTTCCCTTCCTGCACACACGTGCACACACACACACACACACACACACACACACACACACACATCCTGCTTTACTTTGCATGGTGCTAACATTGCTTTTCCCCTAAAAGTGGGGACCAGGAGCTTGAACCCAGGTCTTTGAGCACACTATAACATGTATGCTCAACTAGGTGCACCACCACTTGCCCCATTTTGTTTTATTAACTTTATTAATTGGACAGATACAGCCAGGAATTAAGAGGACAGAGGGTAACAGAAAGACACCTACAGCATTGCTTCATCACTCTGAAAGCTTTCCTTGCAGGTGGGGACTGGGGGCTTGAACCTAGGTCCTTGTGCATTATCACATGTGCACTCAACCAGCTGCACCACAGCCTATTCCTCTCACAGGTTTTTTTCCTTTTAATGAATGCGAATTACAAGTTACTAACATGTTCAAGTCCTGGTCAACAGGAAGACTAGAAAAGAGATAGCAGGATGGGAGGGAGAGTTGTGACTGGTGAATGAGGTGACTTAGCCAAAAACCAAGCAAGAGAATCTCCTAAGTGCTCTGACTCTGGATGGGATTTTCCCCTTCCTTTCCTCAACTCTATAAACACTGAGTGGTTTGTGTCTATTGCAACTATAAGGTTCAGTAAAAGACAAGTACCAGGTGGTTTTGTCATGTGTAGAATATAAAGAATTGAAGCCCATGGACTTGTGGGGAAAAAAGAGAAGGAGGTGGAAGAGGTGGAATAGGAGGAGGAGGAAGGAGAAGCAGCAGGAGCAACAACAATCAAATGGCCTCTAAGACTGTGAGAACTATGGGGGTTACAATGGGGGTCTATTGAGGAGGGGGCAGCTGCACAGGAATATAGAGGTGGGAGGTAGGGTCAATGGGGAAGTGTATCCCTCCAATTTTATAGTCTTGTAAATCATTATTAAATCACTAATAAAAACACATTAAGTTTCACAAAATAAGGTTCAGCATCTTGGATGTTGTAGCTTTGTGCCAAGGAACAGTGCACGGTACCATAGTAGGTGCTTAACCATATTGGAAAAGGCCACCCTTACCTTTATAATCCTCATTTCCACATATGAAGAATAGAGGGGTGCAACCATATTCCTAGAATTTCAAAAGTTGAAAACTAAGCATCCCAGTTGCTAAATATTGCCCACCCCTGAACCCCTCCTTCCCTGAGCATCCTGCAACTTTGTCTGCCATGGCTCTTCTAGGACCACTGAGCTTCCACTCATAGAAAGAGGTGGCTCCACCTGAGTTTATCCCACTCGGAGCCGTGATGCCCAATTTCAGCTGCTTTCAAAGCCTGCAGTGCAGAGCTCACAGGGTAGACACCCCATAGTCCACTAAGAACCTGCTTCACCAGACCTCGGTCTGAGATGGAACCCGAGTTCTGTTACATTCAGATGGGGTCTGATGTGGCTGTCTCTAATCTATTATGCCTCAGTACATCCCTGGTGTTAAGGACAAGGATAACTTTGCAAATCTAGGTTTACTTGGATGGTCCCCTTCATGTCAGACTTCTCCTTACAAGAGTCAAAAATACAAGAGTTAAAAATGAGTCATTAGGGGGAGTCAGGCTGTAGCACAGCGGGTTAAGCGCACGAGGCGCAAAGTACAAGGACCGGCATAAGGATCCTGGTTCGAACCCCGGCTCCCCACCTGCAGGGGAGTCACTTCACAGGCGGTGAAGCAGGTCTGCAGGTGTCTATCTTCCTCTCCCCCTCCTCTCTCCATTTCTCTCTGTCCTATCCAACAATGACGACAACAACAATAATAACTACAACAATAAAACAACAAGGGCAACAAAAGGGAATAAATAAATAAAATAAAATATTTTTAAAAATGAGTCATTAACCAATTCGTCCTGCTTTCTATCTTACCACCAAGTTACAGATGCTACCATGATGCCATCCTGATTTCCCTGAGCAAATGACTTCACCAATGTGTCCTGGAAACTTACCTCTCCAGAGTCCTGCCCAATAGGAAAGATAGAAACAGGCTGGGGGTATGGATTGACCTGCCATTGTCCATGTTTAGTTGAGAAGTAATTACAGAGGCCAGACCTTCCACCTTCTGCACCCCATAAAGAATACTTACTGGTCCATAATCCCAGAGGGATAGAGAAGAGAATAGGGAATTTTCCAATGGATGGGGATGGTATATAGAACTCTAGTGGTAGGAATTGTATAGAATTGTACCCCTCTTACCCTACAATCTTGTTAATCATTATTAAATCACTAATAAAATAAAAGTCAGCTTTCCAGGGTTTTGAAAGTTCTAGTAGAGCTTCCTTTGGTCAGCAAAACCAGTTTAACAGGATAATTGGATAGGTATTAGCATAACAAAACTCTGACATTAAAAGGATTCCCTCCCCACCCCTCCAGCAGTTATCATTGGGGCTCTGCAGCTGCATGATTCCAGGATTCCCAGTGGAAAGAAACAGAGGGAGATAGAAATAGACAAAAGAAGCTTCCCCTGTGGAGGTAGTCAAGAAGGATAATCTCTCAGTTTAAGAAGTTTGCCAACATCATTCTCAATCCACTAGGGTTGTCAATATTTAATTCCTGCATCTACAACAATTTCAGTAACATTGATCATAATATTTGAACAACAAGAACAAAAAAAGGTGAAATTTCCTCAAATATAGGGAAATGGACTTTAGAAACTCAGTGATAAAATTTTAGACAAAATTCTATTTAAAAACAACTGATAATATAAAGCTTAAATTAAGGACATGAAGGTTAGATCAAGGTTCAAACTTTGCCTCTTTCCATATCACTGTTTTTTACAAGTCTCATAATGTTGTCAGCCCCAACATTGTCACTGATAAAATGAGGATAATGATACCCAATCCCAGTGTGGCTAAAGGTGACTGGAACATGGCTTGTCCTCAATAAACATTTATAATAAGACCTATGTGCTCTTGAAAAGTCTGCTGCCTAGCAAGAGGGAAAATCATGCACTGAAAATTATGACCAAAGGGAATAAAACAAAAAGAGAGTTGAAAAGGTCAGTAGAAAAAATGGGGAAGGACAGAAAGAAAGAGAAAAAGAGGGTTTGATCTTGATCTAGGGGGTACTCTGTGAATATAAGAAATTGTTAACACTTAGCCTTATAGAGCACCAACTTGCCCATCTAAGGCCTAGGGGGTCTCAAGTTCAATCTCGAGACCACTCTGCCCAGAACTGAACAGTGTTCTAGTCTCTTTCTCTCCCCCTCCACTCCCATTCTCTCTGATAAAATAAATTTAAATATCTTTTTTTTTTTGTCATCATAAGGGTTTCACCACACTGAGCTATATTTTCAATTAGAGAGTTGAAAAAATATTTCATTTGGATTGTACAATGCTTTCCTATGCATGTGACCCAGGTTTGAATCTGACCCCCACCACATAAAAGGAAACGTTCATGCTGTGGTTCCTTTTCTTTCTCTCTATCTGAAAAAGTTCTTATGGAGTGGTAAATCTTCAGTGATGACAAAAACATGAGACAGAGGGAGAGAGGGAAAGATACCACAGTGCAGTGGGGGCTGAGCTCAAAACTGGGTCAGATATGAGACAAAGCAGTCATACCATTGAACTATTTTGTTGACTTAATAAATTTTTGTACTCATTTTACTATGACTTATTTTATTTATTTTTAACTTTTTTTTTATAGGATAGAGAGAAACTGAGAGTAGAAGGGAGTGGAGAAAGAGACATCTGTAGCATTGCTTTATCTCTTATGAAGCTTTCCTCCTGCAGGTGGGGAGCAGGGGCTTGAACCCAGGTCCTTGTGCATAGTAACAGATGCACTTAACCCAGTACTGCACCACCTGGGTCCTTATGATTTATATTATTATTATTATTATTATTATTATTATTATTTGCCTTCAGGGTTACCACTGGGGCTTGGTGCTGGCACTATGAATCCACTGTTCCTAGAGGCCATTTTCCACATTTTGTTGCCCTTATTATTTATTGTTGCTGTTGTTACATTGTTGTAGGATAAGGCAGAGAGATGGAGAGAGGAGGGGAAGACAGAGAAGGGGAGAGAAAGATAGACACCTGCAGACCAACTTCACCTCTTGTGAAGCAACCCCCTGAAGGTGGGGAGCTGGGGGGGCTGGCACTGGGATCCTTACGCTGGTCCTTGCACTTTGCACCGTTTGCACTTAACCCACTGTGCTACTGCCCAGTTCTCCCTAATTTATTTACTAATGAGAGAAGGAGGAAAAATAAAGGGTATTACTCTGGCACATGCAACACTGGGGAATGAAATTGGGAATCCATGCCTGAGAGACCGAGGCCTTAACAACTGTGCCAACTTATGTACTGCCCAATAAAAAAATTCTCAAAATATTAAGTTCCTTCTAATATTTCTACCACGTCCAGTGCCTGTAGGCAAGCAAGCAGGAAGCTCCAGAATGCTTGAGTCCCAACATTCAGTGGTACTGTAGAGACCCTTCTGGGACAGTGACCTGGTTGTCTGGCTGAAATAGCAAGATAGGAATGAATAAACAAAATAAGTTAAGAGAGATCACAAGCTGAAATCCTAATCCTTCGGGGAATCAGAATATCTGGCATTCTAGAGAAAGGGCTTTCACAGAGGTGGCCAAGTTAGAGCGAGATCATGAGAATCAGCCCAGTTCAATATGGCTGGCATCCTTATTTGAAAGGGGGATTCTGGGCAAAAGAACACATAGAGGGAAGGTGATATGCAGAGACATGGAAAGAAGAAGACTCTCTGCAAGTCAAGGAAGGTCTCTGAAACAGGGCTTCCCTCCTAGCCCTCAGAAGGAAATCTACCTCCAGAAAGGTGAGACGATGATGGCCTGTCCTCTGGGAGGCTGGTATGAGGTAGCTCTAGCAAGTCAATATGAGGGTCATAGTCAAAAGGGGAAGACAGAGATATCTGGCAGTAGGACAGAAGCTCCTGGAGGACCTTCCCTGTTGTGCTGTGTACTGTTGTTGAGGTGGTCTGGTGTCGGGCTGCACCGTGGAGAAGAGAGCAGACGTCCAGAGCAAAGGGGTACACAAATCTTTATTATAGGATGGGGGTTTGGTTCGGACCACGTGGAGCCAGCCGGCAATGGCCGACCATGGGGGGGAGAGCAGGGAGCGAGACCTCAGAGAGGGGGAGCTGAGAGCCCAGAGAGAGGGGGGGGTGAGGGGGCTTTTTATTGGGCGACAACCAGGGGTGACGTGTAGGGCCAGGATTGGTTGAAGGGGGCACTGCTAGGGTTTCGTGCTGCGTAGTAAAACCTGGGGGCAGAGACTGCATCAGAATAACTCCTCAGCAACATCTCCTCCTATCCCTTTATATCTAAATGGACACAGTAAAGAAAAATGGAATGGAGCAGGCTTAAATGTTTTAGAGGAATGCCATGCTCAGGTGGGAAGATGTAGGACTTTCTGTGGAGGAGGGAAGGCTTAAATGGCTGTGAACCTTGTGAGATTTGTGCGTCCTCCTGTGCTCAACCTCTCTTTAGAGAGAGAGACTTACCTGGAGAGACTCATCTCATAGGTTTAAGCGCAGCCTGCTCAACCATCTCTTCACAATATCTCTACATCTTTTCTATCTTTCTATCTAGTAATTGCATAAGATGTACAAAGTCTGTAAAAGACTCTCATGGGGCAGAAACCTTTTGGGCATAAGCCTAAATGATATAACAAAATAGGAAGGGACAAGTAGGGGAGTAGTAAAAGCCAGTGTGGTGTGAAGGGAAGGATTGGTGTGTAAAGGAACATTCCCTGCTTGGGTGGGGAAAGGGGCGAGGGTACATAATGAGGGGGAGGCGGGAGGCATGACCCACCAAACAGAGGGGCTATTTGGCATTGTATAGTCCTCAAGGCAACAGTCTGTAAAGTCTATGAATTACTCAGGATCAGTCTATGAAAAACCAGCAGCGTGAAGGGAAATAAGCTGCTTCAAAATTGTGTAAAATGTATGTAGGGTATGTCAGAAAGTCCGATACAAGTCTCAGTCCGAAGTAGATGGCTAGGGGAAGAAATTGGCAGGGGATGCAACGCTGCATGAGGGAGGTCAGCCGCTGGAATGTTGCTTTTCTGTAGACAGCCAGCTGGAACTGCCAACACGTGACAAGCAGGTCAGAAGCAGGAACGGTAACCAGGCATGAAGAAAGTTCTGTCCTTTTTTAACAACAGTGTACCATCTACAGGTGCCCAGAACCAGGTGGACGGTGTTCCCACCAGCCAGAGGAGGAGCAGGTACAAGAATCCTGGGAGCTCCCTCTTTGTCAGATAAAGGAGTCCCCTATCCAGTAGATAATGGGTCACAGAGAATCAGATTTAATTACCATGGAGTACACAGACTGCTGGGGACCACCAGGTCACTTCACTTAAACAAGCATGTAACTGACTCATAGATTCACCCTAACCCTCAGTTATTCCCCTTCTGTCCCCCTCAGTTATTCAGAGAGCTGAACTTTGCGTCATGGAACAATGACCCAAAAACCTCTGCTCTTTTCACTCACTTTAACTTTTTATGGTAAACAGGGGTCATAGATTCAGTGAAGATTAGGAAGCAGAATCTGAGCAGAGATTAGTAAGCAGAAGGTGCATGAAGGAGTCCTCTTGGAAATAAGAGCCCAGAAGAGAAGCAGGATCAAACAACGGAGGGAGAGAAGCAGTGATCTCTCAATGGAAGCAAGGCTTTGCTAGCCACGTAAGAAACTCTGAGGATAAGCAGATCCTTCAGCACTGCCCTTAGGTGGGGTGGGGAGATAAGGAGGTCTTTAGATCCCACAGCAATCACCCTCAGCATTTGGGACCCCCTAAAGAAAGGATAAGATTTTGGTGAGGAAATTCTTTCAGCTGAGGAGACCCCTGTGGCAAGGGGCTCTAAGTGGCATGTCAGTCTGTCACAGACATACAATATTTTGGTTGGGGCCACCAAGATAGTTCACCTGAGAAGTGTGCCTACTTTGTCACAAATGTGACCCAGGTTCAACCCCAGTCTCTTCAATGGAAGAAGCTTCAGTGCAATAGTATCCTTTCTTTTCTCCCTCTAGCTATCTCTGCCTCTCTCTGTCCTAAGTCAGCTCAGAGCAGTGAAGTTGAAGTGATAACAAAGAAAAGAAAAACAAAAAGTGTGTTTTTTTTTTTTTTTTTTGCCTCCAGGGTTATCACTGAGGCTTGATGCCAGCACTATGAATCCACTGCTCCTGGCAGCCATTTTTCTAATTTACTGACTAGGACAGAGAAATTGAGAGGGGGTGGAGAAGGTAGAGAGAAAGAGAGACATTTACCTTAGTCCTGGAATCCCTAGGTTCCTGAGAGTTGGAGTTAGGGAGATAGACAAAAGAGCAATATGGGTCAGCTTTAAGTGTTCTCTCCTCAGAGTCAGGTCTCCTAGGTGAGTGCACCTAACCAGGCCTCTGTGCTGAATGCACACTGTGCAAAGAGAGGCTGTGCAAAGTGAGGCTGTGCAAAGTGAGGCTGTGCAAAGTGAGGCTGTGCAGTGAGGCTGTGCTTCAGGTGGCAACTGCAGGTCCCTGCAGGGCACCATCACCAGGCTCCCAGTCACAAGAAACACCTCAGCACAGCACTCCTCAGCTTGGTATCTCTGGGATAAGTTTCCTACCCAGCTGAGACCAGAGCTTGGTGCCTTGGGACCTATTAACAGCAGCAGGAAATCTGAGCCAGTCTTGCTAGGGAAAGAAAAACTGGGCGTGAAAGATAGCATTCCTCATCAGTGTGAACTGCCATTTGAAATAAACACCATATTCAACCAGACTTTGATCCCAAACTCAGGAGTCATGAGCTCAAAGCCAAATAACCGCATTTACTTGGTAAAAGGTACTTTTTTTTTTTCTTCACACACTACTCCTCTGCCTAAATATCTGTTTCCCTTTTATTCTTACTTACTCTCATTTACTGGTTCCAGTCTCCAAGCTCCAGTTGCAGCATTTCCTCCCTAGTGACTTTCCTAAACACGCAAAGCTTTCTGATGTTTCTTCTCCTGTACCTTTTGGGAACATGTGCATATTTCTTGTAGGATTTATTATGTCTTCCTGCTTTTCTTGCCATCCCAGGGTTCCCTGAACACAGGTTCCATCTCACAGACTCCAGATTTCTACTCCTAGTCTACAGCTGTGCAAGCACTGAAGACTTTGCTTTATACATGAAGATCAGGGAAACATTAGTACTTAGGAGCTTGTGGCTGCTATGGGGAATGCAGTTAGGTGATCAGAGCAAACATTTCTCTAAAGAATACAAATAAGTGGCCAGTAAGCACATGTAAAGATACTCAATGTTACCAGCCATTAGAAAAATGAAAATAAAAATCATAGTATCATTGTATACCCATTACAATGGCAACTTTAAAAAAAAAAAAAAAGAAACAGTGAATGCTGACAGAAATGTGGAAAACTGTCCACATTAAAATAGTGCAGGCACTGTGGAAAACAGAAAATAGTTCCTCAAAAAATAAAAACATAAGTAGGGTTGGCAAAATAACTCACCTGGATAGTTACTATGTATTAGTGACCTAGGCTCAGCCCCCGCCTTATTGAAGGAAATTTTGTTGCTGTGGTCCCTTTCATTCTCTGTCTTCCCCTTTGCCTGTATCTATCTAAAAATAAAAATTATATATATATGCCAGATATCAAAGGACAAATATTGTATGATTTCACTTCTATAAGATACCCAGAAGATTCAAATCATAAACTAGAAACTGGGAATGTGGCTATCACAAACGAAAAGAGGACTTAGTACTTACTGGGTAAAGAACTTCAACTTGGGAAAATGAAACAATTCTAAAATAGATAGTGGTCTTCGCTACACTACAATGTGAATGCTCTTAATGTCACTGAACTTAAAAATGACTTTATAAGGGGGGTAGATAGCATAATGGTTATGCAAAGAGAATCTCATGCCTGAGGGTCCAAAATCCCAGGTTCAATACCCTGCACCACCATAAGTCAGAGCTGAACAGTGCTCTGGTTAAAAAAAAAAAAAAAAGACTTTATAAAAATTATTAAGTTGGGCTAGGGAGATAGCATAACACTTATGCAAAAGACTTCTGTGCCTGAGTTCAGAGATCCTAAGTTCAATTCCCAGTACCACCAAAACTAAGCAGTGTTATAGTCTTGCTCTCTCTCTCTCTCTCTCTTTCTCTCTCCTTTCCCCTTCTTTCTGTATTCACAAGGTCCCATGTCTGAACCCTGACACAGAACAGAAGGCTGAGAGATAGCTCACCCAGTACACTGCTATGTTTGAAGTCCTTGGTTGAAGTTCAGTACCCCATGGAAGCACCATGAATGATGAAGAGGTGCTATGGTGCCTTTCTTCTCTGTTTCTGTCTCTCTCTGTAAAAACAGAGTGAGAAAACTGACCCAAAGAAGGATGTAAAACCCATTAACATCACATTAAAAGAAATGACTAACACATCAACAAGACAGCTCATTAGGGAAGTGTGCCTGCTTTGTCATGCACACAACGAAGGTTCAAACCCAGTTCCTACCACATTGGAAGAAGCTTTAGTACTATATTGTCCTTCTCTCTCTCTCTCTCTCTCTTTGTCTCTCTGTCTTTCTCTCTGTCTCTCTCTCTGTTTCTCTCTCTCTCTCTCTCTCTATATATATATATATGGAAAAGTTGACTCAGAGTGAAATCCTAGCAATGACAAAAGATTAAAATGCCAAAACTGATATATGTATGTATATACATTTTTTGTTCACAATTTAAAAATTTACATAAGGGGCGGGGGAGATAGCATAATGGTTATGCAAAAAACTTTCATGCCTGAGGCTCTGAAGTCTCAGGTTCTGCCTACCACACCACCATTAGTCAGACCTGAGCAGTGCTCTGGGAAAAAAACAAACAAACAAACAAACAAACAAAAAAGATCAATCTGCTACCTAAGGCATTGATTTGAGGAAATACAGCTCAGACCTCATTCTCATTTGTCTCTCATTGTTTACACATATGTGAATGCATCCCCTCCCTAAGTGCTAGAGATTTTATTGTTCTCCACTTACAGATAAGGCCACTGAGTCACATAGCTATTTAGTGATTTTCTATACTACACATCAATTAGATAATTAAATCAATTCTTCTTCTAGCGTTTGCCCTTCTTCTGTAGCCAGTCAACAGCGTCAGGTTGAGCCTGATGTAAAGTTTCGAGACCTCCTTTGAATCTGGAGAGGTGGCAGTCGTTGACTATGTGGGTCATAGTCTGTCTGGAGCCGCAGGGGCAGTTCGGGTCGTCTCTGGCTCCCCAGCGATGGAACATAGCGGCGCACCGGCCATGGCCTGTTCGATAGCAATTGAGGAGGGCCCAATCATAACGTGCTAGGTCAAAGCCGGGTTGACGCTTGCAGGGGTCTGTGATGAGGTGTTTGTTCTTTACCTCAGCTGACTGCCAACTCTGTTTCCAAGAGTCTGGAACAGAGAAGTTCAGTGTAGGTGTAGGGGACCAGATTGGGTGACAAGACGTCAAGCGTTGGACAGGGTGGGCGAAGATATCTGCGTATATTGGCAGGTCCAGTCGAGCGTAGATGCGACGCGGGAAATGAACTTAGATGATGCTGCATCCCGATGAATATCTGACAGGGCGATGTTGCTAAGAACTGGCAGCCATGGAACCAGGGTGGAACGGATGGTTCCAGAAATTATCCTCATGGAGGAATATAATTTGGAATCGACCAAATGGACATGAGGGCTATGGAACCATACTGGGGCACAGTATTCTGCAGTGGAATAGCATAATGCCAGAGATGATGATCGTAGTGTGGAAGCGCTCACGCCCCATGAGGAGCTGGCCAGTCTTGCAATGATGTTATTCCTCGTGCCCACCTTTGCTGCAGTTTTTATGAGATGTTCATGAAATGACAGAGTGCGATCGAGAGTAACGCCAAGGTAGACTGGCTGGGCTTCATGCCGGATTCTCGTATCGCCAAGCTGCACATTAAGCTCACGCGGTGCCGAGGCATGGTGTAGATGGAAAACAGATGATACCGTTTTTTGCAGTGCTAGGGATTAGTCGCCATTTTTTTTACAGTAATCAGATATCAGAGACATGTCTTTCGTGAGTGTTTCCTCGAGGATGTCGAACTTGGATGCCTGAGTTGCACAGCAGATGTCATCGGCGTAGATGAACTTCCTTGAAGAAGTTTCTGGAAGGTCATTGATGTAAATATTAAATAGCGTAGGAGCTAGAACAGAGCCCTGGGGGAGGCCACTTGAGACAAGTCTCCATCTGCTAGACTTGTCACCCAGATGCATCCGGAATCTTCTGTTTTGGAGAAGAAACGATATAGTGTTGGCCACCCATGGAGATCTTATTAAATCAATAAGAATCCTTGTCTTCAAACCTTCAAAGGCCCAGCTGTCGATACCCTCATAGATCAGACCCTTCCCTGTTCTCTTTCTGAAGGCTCTGGGCAACACTGTCACCTAAATCAAAGAAAAGGAGTCTGAGGAGGAAAGCTGGACAGGTGGCATGTAAATGAGAGTAGGCACAGTGGTATCACCTTTCAGAGGGAATGCAAGGATGCTAGTGGGGAGGTTCTGGGGTAAGGAAGAAGGATCTGACTATATGGAAAGGGTCTGGTCTGACCAATATTTAGGACTTGCAGCAAGAACTTAAATGTTTATAGGTAGAGTGAGCATTTGACCCTTAATTCTTGTGCACAGGATACTTGCCTGTCACCTGTTTGGGCACTGCTGGCACTCACTAGCCTCCATCCCTCTCCTCTGTAGAACAGAGATTGGGTCAGACTGCAATGCCCAGGAAGGACCTAGTGGTCACATAGATGCAGATTTGAATACATCTAGTTTCATGTAGTTTTTTTTTTTCTTTTCTTACTTACCTACCTTCCTCCCTCCCTTCCTTCCTTCCTTCCTTCTTTCTTTCCTTCCTTCCTTCTTTCCTTCCTTCTTTTGTTCCTTCTTTCCTTCTGCTCTTTCTCTCCATATATATATATATATATATATATATATATATATATCTGCAGGGAGGGAGGGATCACAGCACTGAAGTTCTGTTCAGTGTGGTAGGTGTGCCAGGCTCAAACCTGGACTGTATGCATGACAAAGCAGACTCACTATCCAGTTAAGCTGGTTTGCTAGCCTGGATCAGATAATTTCAAGAAGCTAACAAAAGCACAGTACCTAGGGAGAGTCTACAATACATTAGGTATGTGGTACAAAATATGTGAAAATGGAAATAAACTGAGGGTTGGAGTGAGACTGTGTTTCTGAAGAGAGAGGTGACTAGGTTGTTCTGTCTCTATATACGGAGACTTTTTAGTGAGGGGTCTAGAACTGAGGGGGCAGTCTGATTCATATTCTGTTAAATGCATGAACACAAACCTCTAGAACATTTAAGATCTTGAACTCTTCCCCTGGATCTGAATCTGGGAGAGAAGGGACTAACAATAGTCACTCTCTCTAGTAGAACTGGCCAAGAATTGCCTGCCATCTGTTCTTCAAAGTAAGTTCCATTTTCCTAAAGATTCAAACTGAGAAACCTGAGAGTCTAGTCCTGCCCTTGCCTGGATTAATAGGGCTCCTGAGAGAAGGTGGAGTCTGGAGGCCTCTGGCAATGGCTAGGAGAAGGCATGCCTGGTTAGAGAAGCCAATACTTGTGGGGTGGGAGGTGAGACCATCAACCGCTCTTCACCACTGTGATGATTTTTTCAGTTCAAGGATAAGAGAAGAGTTCTATGAATCAAAGAGCTGTGAGGCTTGCTGACAAATATCTTACAGGGCCAGTTGCACAGAGGATCAGGGAGCTCTGAGCTGGGACCAAAGAGCCCCAGGTGAGCAAGTAGAGATGAGGTTGGAGGAAATATGAGAGGTTAGGGAACAACTATGATGGTTTTCAGGGGCCTCTGCATTGGGGAAGATAGGGCCATACTGGTGGGGGCTTGAAATTTCACACTAAATTGACTTTTATTCTAAATAGACAAATTAGACACCAAAGGATATTACACCCCAGGACAACATAATTAGAATTCCCTGACAGTCTGGAAAGTTATTTGAATTGAAGACAGGAAATGAATACAGACAGTGATGGAAGGGGCATTATTTTTACTACTATGTTCAGGTCCTTAAGTTATTTGATATACATCTATGCACCTGTGTGTTTGTTAAATCTATGCAGACAAGTGTTCCCTGAGCTGGATGGTGGCATACCCACACTCTGCAGACCATGGTGAAGAGTTGTCCCACTAAACTCCTTGTACAGCATGGCCAAATCATTTCCCTCAGCTCAAGGAGCTTCCATAGGTCTCCATCCCATAAAGAATAAGACCCCTTACCACCGATCATCCACAAGTCTCCTTGCCTTTTTTCCTATTTCCTTTTAAGCCTTTGTGTTTGTCATGAAACTCTGCCCCATGTGATCGGAGAAAAAGTATGGACTCCGAACTGCTGGACAACCAGGGAATTTCCTGTGTGATCAGTATGTGTTTCTTCCTGGTCATCTCTGGTTCTTCATTCTCCTCTCCACCCTTGTCACACTGTTATTCATTGCCTATGAGGCCTTTTTCCCTATCTCCTATATCCAAATTTCAGCACCATGGATCCAGTTCAAGTGGTACATCTCCCAAGAAGTCTGTCTTAATTACTCTAGTCAGAGAGGGCATGATCTACCTCTATTCCTCACCCCCAGCACACACACACACACACACACACACACACACACACACAGTGTCAAATCTGCCACTAAAGTTACTGCATCAGATTAAAATTGCTGGTGAGCAGGTTATCAGTTCTCTATTAGCTTGTGAATGGTTAGAGGACAATAGGCCAACCTTATTATTCATGCTTCATTAACAGAGTCTTTGTATAAGATTTTTAATAAATGAGTATGGTGAATGCTGAGGTTTTGGCTTCATTTAAACTCTTAATTCTATTTTGCTACAATGTCTACAATTGGACATCGGACTTCTGTCCTGAGAGCGAGTCCCATGACTGTCATGAGTCATGATATAGACCCATGGTGGCCTGAAACCACAGGTATACTCAGAACCCACATATAATGCCAGGCTGTGCCATGTTCACGGGGTTGCTTTCCAGAAAGGTGATTAATTCAATATCCAGTTACCAGAAGTTTAATGTAGCCCTCTTTGACCTATTCAGTAATTAAATCCATATCCCTGGGGTGGGGGAAGATAGTATAAGGGTTATGTAAAAGGGCTTACATGCCAGAAGCTCCAAAGTCCCAGGCTCAATCCCTCATATCACCATAAACCAGAGCTGAGCAGTGCTCTGGTTTCTCTCTGTGAGTATCTTTCTCTCTGTATCCCTCTGTATCCCTCTCACTCTCCCCCAATGAAAAATACTAAAAATTCTATACCAGGCCGGCTGCTAGCAGACCTGGTTGAACACACACATTACCATGTGTGGATCTGAGATTGAGCCCCCACTCCACACCTATAGGTGGTAAGTTTCATGAGCAGTGAAGCAGGTCTGCAGGTGTCTCTCTCTCCTCACTCCCTCTCTATCTCCCCCTCGGGTTTCAATTTCTCTCTGCCCTACCACCACACACACACCCAAAAGGGGAAACATTGGTCACCAGGAGTGATTAATTCATTCTGCAGGCACCAAGCCCCAGCTATAACCCTGGTGGCAATAAAAAAGAAAACAATTGACCATACCCTTGAATTAAATTGTTAGACCTGAACACACAGCTCTCTTGGTTTTAGAACACAATGTACACAGCTTTGTTTTTCTCCATCAGGTTGAACATGGGGAGAGTTCTCACTTCAGATGTTCAATTGCATTGTGGTGAGGACAAAATGTAACACAGAGGTAGCTGCATGGCTTTGATGACACTAGCCTTTTCTAATACTATGTCAACAGTTATTTCTCAGCCTATAAGCTGTAGGATGGGTGAATGATACAAAATGTTTCTCACTTGCTCCCTTGGGCTCAGCAATGGGATTTAAGGGACTGGGCGGGGAGGGAGGGAGTGCAGAACAGAGGAGCAGGGTGCATATCCACAGAGACCAGAAAGGGACCAGTGTAGATAATCAGTTAACTGATTCTGACTAAGTCTCTTTTTTTTTATATTGATTTTAAGGCTGGCTCAAATGTTCACCTCTCTCTCAAAACTGTCCTACTCTACAGTGTTCATCAACTCTATAAGTAGTATTTCTACATGGACTTGATTTCTAAATCAAACCCTTGATCAACCCTGCAGACTCCCAGCCTTCCCAGCTCTGAGGATAACACCACCCACCTTGTTCTTAGACCAAAGTCCAGACCTCTATCTTTGTCCTTCTCTTATCTTACTCTCCATCCAGTCCAGTATGCTCTTTAATGTCCTGTTTCATAATCAACTAAATGGGATATCTCTCTTCCTGGAATGATATGAGCCACAGGGGCACAGACAGTGCCCCAGTGCTATCTGTGTTCATTATTGTGCCCACACTCACTGAACAAAAGCCCCTATTCTTCTAAATAGATACAGAAGCTCTGAATATGCACATTAAAATTAATTGGGAGGTGCTGGATGGTGGTGTACCTAGTTAAGCATGCATATTACCATGCACAAGGACCCAGGTTTGAGCCCCCACTCCCTACCTGCAAGGGGAACACTTCACATGTGGTGAAGCTGGTATGCAGGTATTTATTTTCTCTTTCCCTCTCTCTCATTCTACTCTCAATTTATCTCTGTTCTATCTAATAAAAATAGACAGGATAAAATTTAAAAAAAAAGGAAAATGAAAACATGGCCACCAGGAGCAGTGGATTCATAGTGCCAGCACCAAGCCCCAACAATAATGCTGATGGCAAAAAATACATAAATCTGGGGTTCAAGTCTCCCCACTCCCAGACACCTGCAGAGGAGAAGCTTCATGAGCAGTGATGCCCGTATCTCACTTTCTATTTACCTGCCCTTCCCTCTCAATCCCATAGACTTAAGGGGGCGGGGGGGTGTGGCTGCTGAGAGTAATGAGAATGGTGATGCCTTAAATGAGGACTCTCATTTTCCTGTGCTCCCGAGTGTTCTTTTAATGCACTATGATCATAGCAGGTAAATGGAGATTTAACAAAAAGAAGGGGAGGAGGTAAGGAAAAGGGAAGCAAATGTGCCATTCAATTTAAAGGTACTTTGCTGCAGTTATGCAATTTCAAGTTCAGGATCAGGCATTATGCTTATTTTCATCTCTGATAACTAATACATTAGTCTGCTGCTAGATGCAACTATTATGGGGAAACAAAATTCAATTCACCTGCATTTACCACCAGAATATTGTGTCTGCTGAGCAGAGGCAGGAGATTGAAATGAAAGATGCCTCTTATTGAATTTTAATTTAGAGAAAATGTGACCAATTCCTGGGCCCTGCACACACAGTCAGCCTGATGGTTTGATTAAAGATGGCTCAGAGTTCAGTGTATGATTTGTGTCTATGACTCCCGAAATACACTTTGTCTGGGCACTTCCACACCCTTTTTCTTATTTTAAAATCTTACTCTTCTTTCTTTCTTTCTTTCTTTTTATTGCCACCAGGGTTATTGATGGGACTCAGTGCTGGCATTATGAATCCACTGCTCCTGGCAGGCATTTTTTTCCCTTTTTTTTTTCCTATTATACTTGGCAGGATAGGGAAAAATTGAGAAGGGAGTGGACTGGAGATAGAGAAAAAATAGACACCTGTTGATCTGTTTAATCACTCTACACCTGCAGGTGGGGAGCAGGGACTCAAACATAGCCTTGTACCTGTTTGTACTCTGGATATTAGTTCCTCTGAGACAGATGGTCACCCAGAAAATCATCCTCTAAATCTCAAAATAAGACATTTCCCTTCACTGTCCCAGTTCCTGAGCATGACCCTCATCCCCAAGAAATGGTTTCTAGAAAATGTTGCTCCAATACAGGCCTCTATTAAATGCAATATCTGGAGTCATCTGTTACAACATTGGCTTTATTTAAGAAAAGATCACCTCCTCTTTGACCTTTCTCTCAGGGCTGATATGCAGAGTACACTATATTTTGACAGTGAGGAAACAATAGGAAGAGATGGAGGCTTACATATAAAGCACCTATCTTAATTTTGCCTGGAAAAAATGTAGCAATGTGAACTTGGAGCTAGGGCAAGCAGAATTTTGTTCTTTATTTTGTCTCTGTGGTTTTCCTTGTGACAAGAAGTCACAATTTTATGTCCTCCATAAAGTTGGGAGTGAGGACAGGTACCTCAGGGATGGGGGGGAAGGGGGTGTTAGGATGGAAAAAGAATAATCTAGCACTGGGATTGTAATCAAGGGTTCTCTGTTACTTGAACCTCTCTACTCACTTCCTGTGCTTGAGAAGCCCTTTACTTTCCATCACAGAGCGCTTCTCATTATAGAAGGCAAATGAAAAAAAAAAAAAAAAAAAAAAGCAAGACCATGTCTTTTGCAAGGCTTTCCTTTATCCAGAAAGAGGTTTGTAACCTGGGTTGGGCTTAAGTGAGATGGGAGGTTTTCTTAACAAAGGATTGGGGGTTGGGGGTGTTAAAAGCAAATAAATGCAGCAAATTGGGGTAGTAGGAGAGCACTGAAAATAAGAACTGCCTGAGGGTGTTTTTCTCAAAGGAGAAAAGAGAATATGAGGGGGAGGGACTAGAGAAAGAAAAGGAAGAGGTGCAGAATTAGGCCCTTGAGCAGAAAGAAGACTAAGATCCCTGCACCTTGTCAACAACCCAGAATCCCTACACCTTGAGTGAAAAACAGCCTCTATGGAAAACAGTTTGGAGAATAGGTAAACACAAAAATCTTCTTTGATTCAGCAATACCACTTGTAGGCAGATACTCAAAGGAAATGGAAGCACAAATTTGAAGAGCTAAATGCACCTTTATTTTAGAGCAGCACTATTTACAATACTCAAAGTATGGAAATAATCTAAGTGCTCACTGACAGATGACTAGATAAAGAATCTGTGGGATACACACACACACACACACAATGGAACAATACTCTTCAGTCAAAAGACAATATTGTAGCATTTAGAACAAAATAGATGGGACTGGAGGAGTTAGAGGTAATTATGCTGAGTAAATAAGTAAAGAGGTAGGTTTTACTAATATGTGGAATATAGATGACTTAAAAAAGAAAAGGAAGGGAGTCGGGTGGTAGTGCAGAAGGTTAAGCGCATGTGACTTGAAGTGCAAGGACCAGTGTAAGGATCCGAGTTCGAGCCCCCGGCTCCCCACCTGCAGGGGAGTCACTTCACAGGCAGTGAAGCAGGTCTGCAGGTGTCTGTCTTTCTCTCCCCCTCTCTGTCTTCCCCTCCTTTCACCATTTCTCTCTGTCTTATCTAACAACGAAGACATCAATTACAACAACAATAACAATAATAAAAAGCAACAAGGGCAACAAAAAGGGAAAATAAATAAATAAATATTTTTTAAAAGAAAAGGAAACAAACAAATAAAAAGATAGACTATGTTATCAAATGTGATAAAAGAGAAGGTTATGCTGGGTAAGTTGGGAGGACACAGGACTTTAGTAGGTGGATGCAATGATTTGCATGTAGCAAGTGTGGGTATGTAAATATTGCTAAAATCTGATAACTCTGTAAAACAATGTTAAATCACTATTTTAAAAAATTGCAGGGAGTCAGGCAGTAGCTCAGCGGTCTAAATGCATGTGGCGTAAAGCATTAATGGACCTGCGTAAGGATGCTGGTTCGAGCCCCCAGATCCCCACCTGCAGGGGAGTTGCTTCACAGGCGGTAAAGCAGGTCTGCAGGTATCTATCTTTCTCTCCCCCTCTATCTTCCCCTCCTCTCTCCATTTCTCTCTGTCCTATCCAACAACAACATCATCATCAACAACAATAGCTACATCAATAAAACAACAAAGCAACAAAAGGGAATAAATAAATAAAAATTACACTAGGACAATGTCCCCCTTAGCAAAAAAAAAAGAGTGTATGTATCTTCCATTTTCCATTTCCTTTGAGTACATGCCTTGGGAGGAGGAGACAGAGAGAAATACCTGTAACATTGCCTCACTGCTCTTGAAGCTTCCCCCAGGAGCTTCCTAGCAAAGGAAAATTGGGGGTTGGGGGTTGACAGCAAATGAATGTAGCAAATTAGGGTTGCAGGAAAGCACTGAAAATAAGGACTGCCTGACAGTGTTTTCCTCAAAGAAGGAAGGAGAACACAAGGGAGAGGGGCTAGAGAAAGAAGAAGGGCTAGGTGGGGACCAGGCACCTAGGTCCTTGTGTATGGTAGCATGTGAGCTCTACTGGGTGTGCTGCCACCTTGTACTGACTTTGTATCTGAGGAGACAAAAAGTAACTGGGCCTTTTTAGTAAGGGATCTGGGACTGAGACTGTGGGCCTGATTCATAGCAAATAGATGGTTGCTCCTGGAGCATAACTGCACAAAGAGGGGAAAGAGAAGTGTGAGTTCAGGGATTCAAATTCCCAGCTCTAGAACTACATAGACAACAATCCTGACTAGAGCAACATAAAAGAGGCGGGGACAGACAACAGTCAAGAAAATGTCCGGAAGAGGTTCTGAGGTCACAAGGGAATGGAGGAGCAGTGGTGACATACATGGTGGTTAGATGAAGGGATAGAAAGAAAAAAAAAGGGGGGAGGGAACATGTTACAATAAAACCAGGATACAAGGTATTCTCCCAAATCCCTGCTTTATTTTTGATGATTAAATGAAGTAAAGTATGTATAATCCCCAGCTTCATGTACACAGAATTTTTTTTTTTTATGTTGTTGTTCTTAAGAAAGAAGAAATAGAAAGCAAAGAGGAAAGAAAGCATTGGGGATGTGGGTGGTCTGGAGGCCAATTCAGAAGTGGTCATCTTAATTCCAAGGAGACAATCTGTCCCATGGAAGTTCTATCTTGCCTTCTGGGCAAGGAAAAAAGGAAACTTTGTTCAAATATTATTGTTAAAAAGTAATATAGGCTCAGTGGAAAAAAAATGTTCAGAGTAAAGAAAAGGAAATTAGAGATAGAAAAGTCATGCACAGACTCAGGACCAAAAGACACTGTTGCTAACATTTCAGGGTGTTTCTTTTCAGATAAAGAATGCAATTTTTCGGGATGTGAACTGTTGTCAATCAAAGGAGAATTGTGACCACAGGGGACATTGAAGAGAGTAGGAGCTGTCCTTTCTGCTTCCTGCTGTCACTCTGAAGACCTTTCTGTCCCCTGGGTTGTCAGCATCAGGGCTGGGCAGGGAGCTCAGCACTTCCTGAGTCTGAGGAGAACAGTCTTCATTCAACAAGCTGTCCAGGATCCAGCTGCTAGACCTGCATGAGTGTGCAGCAGTTTGGGCTCTCTGCCTTCTCAGGCCAGCAACAGGACGATGTCTGCTCTGTCTCACATTTCTGCCTAAACCCTCTGGCCTGGAATGCTTCAAAGTGAAGGATGTGTGACATGGCTGAGCATCCTGGGACAGAGGCCAGCCTTGGGGACAGGGCCCAGATGGCAGAGAGATGTGTATATAAGCAGCATGTGGGAGGTCCTGTCACCAGGGTGAAGTTTATCTTAGCACTTGGCTGGCTTAGCTCCCAGCCCTGATTCCTGAGTGAGAATGGTAGTGGCTGGTGCCTGTGTGTGTCACCAGAGCCAGCACTGTCTCATCTCCACTCTCCCTGCATTAGCATTCACTTGCTGGAGGGAGGGGGAGGAAAACTGGGGCTGCCAGTCTCCCAGCTGGGAGGAAGCCAGACATGCAGCTCTGCTTCCAGGAAGTCACTGTTATTCTTTGATCAGTAGGAATGGAGGCACAGGCTGGTAGTGGATGTGGGAATGAAAACTCACTTCCTACCAGGCCACCTTAACCTGTTGGTACTTTCCTGGTTCAGATCAATCAGCCTAGCTTTTGTGATTCTTCACTAATGGGTTGGGCAGAGAGGGGCCCATTTCCCCCTGGCCCTAGAAGATGGGCATCTGCTTTTCCTCTAAGAAGGGGAAACGTTTCCATTTAGAAGGGGAAACGCTGATGACAAAGATGGCTGACCGTAGCTGACCCTGAGCAAATCCCTGTCTCATTGTCCTCGTCTAAGAAATAAGGCAGGTGCTGCACTAGTAACCAGAGCCCCTTTCAGCATTAAAATGGAGGCAGGCTTGCTTCATTAAGGGGTGGGGATTTGTTTATCATTTTTGCTTGAATCTCAGCTACACCATATCAACTGAGATGAGAGATCTCCCTTCCCAAGAGTTTTACAAAATTAGGGCAAGAATCTCCACTTTACCAGAGTAAAAGGTAACACCAAAGAAAGGCTCTTGGTGGAGATATATTGGCACATCTGACCAAGAAACTTAAAAAAAAAACTTTATTATCTTTATTTATTTATTAGGTAGAGACAGTCAGAAACTGAGAGGAGGAGGAGACAGAGAGGGAAAGAGAGACAGAGACACCTGCAGCCGTGCTTCACTACTCATGAAGCTTTCCCCCTGAAGGTGGGGATAGGGAGTTTGAACCCAGGTCCTTGAGCATTGTTAACATGTGTGTTCAACCACATCCCCCAACGAAGCTTTTTTTTTACCCCCTTCCAAAGAAAGGGCTTAATCTTTTCTTATCACATTCACACTGAATCCTACTTGAAATCAGTTGCAGGAATTTCTAGAAGCCTGGACCTTCACAGAGAGGAAAGCTGATTTGAGCTCTGACCAGTCTGCCCTGCTGGTGTTCTGATCAAGACCAAAGCAAGGCCAAGTGCTACTTCCTCCAACAGAAATAGATCATGACGTCTGGGGAGACAGCTCAGACTATTAGAGCACCAACTTGCATTATATGCCTGAGGCTCAAGAGTCTGCAAGTTTAGTCCCTTGTGCCACCTTATAGCAGAGCTGAACAAGTCCTCTCTCTCTCTTTCTTTCTCTCTCCTCTTACTACCCTCTCCTTCTCTCTAATTAATAAATGTTGAAAAAGACTTTTAGAAAGTGAAATTAATGTTTGTATAACTTACTTTACTCAATGAAGATGAAATGTTATTTCAACAAATAATAAAAATAAAATATATAGTTGATTTTTGACGTTCTCTCTCTACCCTAAATTTTCAAAATATGATAAACTTTTACAATTAGAGAATATCTCAAGTCCAGTGGTAATAGTATTAGGAATACCTGACCTGTATTTAGATCTCATTTCTTTCTAATTATATATATATATATATATATATATATATATATATATATATATATATATATATATATAGTAATTTCTCAGAAGTTAGAAGACCAAACCCACTGTTTCAGTGTAAAACACAGAAAGGACCAGCAGTACTTTCTTGGGAATAACTTTAGACCACTAAGTCCTACCTCCAATTTTTTTGTTGTTGTTGTTGTGGAGTGGTAGATTCAAAACGTATAACTTCATCATTCCAATCTACTTTGTCATTTAGAGATGTCTAGAGAAAGAAAAGGAGAAAAACTATATATAGTACCAGAGTTCCCTCTGGTGCCATAGCACCTCCCATGTAGCACCGGGGCTCAAACGTGGGTGATGTGCATGGCAAGGCAGACATACTGTTTGGTCCACCTTGAGATTTCTATTTTTTTCATTCCTCCTGCTCTGAGGAGCCTCCCTAATCCCCTCCACCTACTCAAACTACCACCTGGAGGAGAGACAGGACACAGGTAAAGCACAGACATTACTATACATGAAGGCCTGGGTTTAAGTTAAATCACTATATAGGAACACCACTGATAGTACTGAGACAGCTCCATGGATGGCGAAGCGGTGTTGTGTTCTTATTCCTCTCACTGTGCCTGTCTCTCCCTGTCTTTTACTCTTTCTTAAAAAAAAAAAAAAAAAAAGAACAAAGTAACTGACCAGAGAGGTGGCTCATCAGTGGTTATCACACATGCACCAAGTCCTGAGTTCATTCTTCAGCACATATAAAACAAAAATAAGATAAGCAAGTGTGAGAGAGAGAGAGAGAGAGGATTGTCTAGTTAAGCCCACATATTACAGTGCGCAAGGACCTAGGTTCAAGTCCCTGTCCCTCATCTGCAGGGGGAAAGCTTCATGAGTAGTGAAGCAGGGATGCAGGTGTCTCTATCTCTTACCTACTCTATATCCCTCTGCCCTGTCAACTTCTCTGTTTCAATACAACAATAAAAATTAAAAAGATTGAAAAAAAATCTTAAAAAAGAAAGAGAGAACAAGAAGAAAAGAAAAAGGAAGGAAAAAGGAAAGAAGGAAGGAAGGAAGGAAGGAAGGCAGGCAGGCAGGCAGGCAGGCAGGAAGGAAGGAAGGAAGGAAGGAAGGAAGGAAGGAAAAAGAATCCCATTTGTTCAGACCTACCTGCTACATCCTCTTTCTCTAGGGTATCTTCCCACTCACTTGGTCCTTACTGTCTAGGATGCTGAACACACTCCCATGTAGATCACTGATTCAGCCCTAAGAACAACTTATCTCCTACATCCATCACTGCATTTTCCTTTTCCTGCCAAATCTGACATAAACTGGGTATTGCCAGTTGCTTCTCTTCATCTCTTGAGAGATCCATAGCACCTCAAATCCTTGTCAACACATCTTGTTTGCTAAACATGTGGCTAAGACTCATTCTTTCTATTCTAGGGCTCATGTTCCAGTCAAATGCATTGCCCTTAAGAATAGAGATATTGGGAGTCGGGCTGTAGCGCAGCGGGTTAAGCGCAGGTGGCGCAAAGCGCAAGGACCGGCATAAGGATCCCGGTTCGAACCCCGGCTCCCCACCTGCAGGGGAGTCGCTTCACAGGCGGTGAAGCAGGTCTGCAGGTGTCTGTCTTTCTCTCCTCCTCTCTGTCTTCCCCTCCTCTCTCCATTTCTCTCTGTCCTATCCAACAATGACAACAACAATAATAACTACAACAATAAAACAACAAGGGCAACAAAAGGGAATAAATAAATAAAATAAATATTTAAAAAAATGTAAAAAAAAAAAAAGAGAGAAGCATCACCAGATTGTTCATGTTTCTGAAAACAAGGGCAACAAAAGAGAATAAATAAATAAAATAAATATTTTAAAAAAAGAATAGAGATATTAGCAACGATTCTCTTTACTAGCATGTACAGGCCTAAAAATCACTTTTGTGAGGCAATTTAGCAATAATCCTTCAGTGGGAACAATTCCTCGCAGAGAAACCTTGACCACCTGTTTGATAAGTCCAACTCGAGTATGCCTTCTCAGATCATTTTTCAGCTATTTCTCCAAATGCTTCCCATTATTATGCATCATTTTTGTATGTTTTATCTGTCTCCCCCACCACAATAGAGCACCTCAAGAATCTGTAAGCACATACAAGGCACTCAATACATTTATGACAGTGAATGAATTAGTTCATTAATATGTACCAAGTCTAGTACACGATTCTTCCTCCCCACCCCCCACCAGGGTTATTGCTGAGGCTCA
Organism: Erinaceus europaeus; assembly: GCF_950295315.1. Taxonomy (NCBI): domain Eukaryota; kingdom Metazoa; phylum Chordata; class Mammalia; order Eulipotyphla; family Erinaceidae; genus Erinaceus; species Erinaceus europaeus. The sequence continues at coordinate 142,262,366 of NC_080163.1, read as the reverse complement.
GTACCTGCATGATGACTATACAGTTTTTGGTGGCCATTTTTACTTTTTCTTAGAGACAGAGAGAAAGAGACCGAGGCCTGCAGCACAGCTCAACCACTTGTGAAGTTTCTCACCTACATGTGGGAGCCAGGAACTTGAATCCAGGCTTTTGTGCATGGTAACATGTGTGCTCTATCAGTTGTGTCACCACCACCCGATCCTAGGACTCTTCTTTTTAATTTAATTTTTTTTTAATTTTAGATACAAAGAGAAGCTGAGAGTAAAAGGGTAGGTAGAAAGAGAGAGAGAGAAAGAGAGAGAGAGAGAGAGAGATCCATAGCAGTTTCACCATAGCTTCCATGCTGCAGGTGGGTACTGGAGGCTTGAACCCAGGTTCTTACACATTGTAATGTGTATTCAAACAGGTACACTACTACTCTCTTCCCCAGGGCTTTTTCTATGTAGATTTTCTTCACATTCAACAAAAACAGAATGGTAGCTATGTTTGTAATTTAAAATGTTCTCGTAGTTCTGTTTTTGAAAAAAGTAAAAAGAAGCAGGTAAAATTAATACTTTTATATTTTATTTAACTTGCTATATTCAAATATTATTATTTCAACATATAGCCGGTATGAAAATATAATTGGAAAAAATTAACCTTAATTTTTCATCTTAAGCTCTTGAAATCCAGTCTTTCTTGTATAATTACAGCTTGTCTCAATTTAGATGGTAATTTTTTATTGGAAATACCTAATCTATATTTATATCTCATAAATGTACAGCTGAAAAAACTTTTTTACATACCCAACTTTTTCCAAATACATTTAAAAGTTTCCAATCCCTGAATCAAGTAATAAATTTTAAATTCAAATTGATTCAAATGAAATAAAATGGAAAATTCCATCCCTACACCTCACCACCAACATCTGCAGGGGCCCATTGTACCCATACAAGGCAGCAGGGGTCTAGAGCATACAATAAATCAGATTGTATTGTTCCTGTGTTCCTAATTCTCCAAGGGAACTCTATCACACTCAGGGTAAAAGCCAAAGTACTTAAGGTGGTCCACATGGTCTTTTTTTTTTTTCTCTGTCTGCCTCTGGGTACCCTCTACCCTTGTCCCTGCTTCTTCTCATCAACTCTACTACTTCCACTTTCTTCCACCTTCTTGACTCTTATCCTCCAGATTCACTCCATCTTAAGTTCTTGCTGGCCTCCCTGGCTAGAATATTCTTACCCTCTAGCCCCAATACCATCATGAGTTCCTCCCTCATCTCCTTCAGACCTTTATTCTGAAAGCCACCTTCTCAGAAACTGAGTGCCCTGCCACTCTATCATAAACTTCTTCTCCTTCTTCTTTCTTTCTTTCTTTCTTTCTTTCTTTCTTTCTTTCTTTCTTTCTTTCTTTCTCTCTCTCTCTCTTTCTTTCTTCTTCTTCTTCTTCTTCCTCTTCTTCTTCTTCCCCTTCTTCTTCTTCTTCTTCTTTTTTAAAATATTTATTTACTTATTCCCTTTTGTTGCCATTGTTGTTTTATTGTTGTAGTTATTATTGTTGTTGTCATTGTTGGATAAGACACAGAGAAATGGAGAGAGGAGGGGAAGACAGAGAGGGGGAGAGAAAGATAGACACCTGCAGACCTGCTTCACCACCTGTGAAGCGACTCCCCTGCAGGTGGGGAGCCTGAGGCTCAAACTGGGATCCTTACACCGGTCCTTGTGCTTTGCAGTATCTGCACTTAACCTGCTGCACTACCACCTGACTCCCAATCCTAAACTTCTAACTCCACCCTTACTATATCCCTCTTTTCTTAACTGTTTTACCCCTTAACAGCTACCATTATCTAACAAACTCTCAATTTTACACTGTTGAGATGTTTATATCTCACCTCCTGCTCCAGTAGGACATAAAATCATAACTGTGTCTGCTTTTGCTGGACCCCTACATTATATCACTTTATGTGTTAAATAAATAAATAAATAAATGAATAACAAATATATAAATAAATAAATCATATATGGGTAAGTGTATGAACAAACACTTAGGATATGTGTGGTGAGATGATGAATCAAAGGAAATTTTATAGAAAACAACCAAAACAGCTGTGCTAAATTCCATGCCATTCCCTTCATGAATGCTACCTCTATTTGTTCTGCTTTATATCTTAATATTCTCAGCCACCAAGTCACAAATGCTACCATAATGCCAACCTGACTTCCCTGGGCAGACGACCTCACCAATGTGTCCTGGAACCCCACATCCCAAGAGCCCTGCCCCACTAGGAAAATATAGAAACAGGGTGGGGATATGGATCAACCTGACAAAGCCCATAACCAGTAGAGAAACAATTACAGAAGTCAGACCTTCCACCTTCTGTTCCCCATAAATATTTTTGGTCCATAATCCCAGAGGGATAAAGAACAGGGAAGCCTCCAATAGAGGGCAGGGTATATGGGACTCCAGTGGTGGGAACTGTGTGGAATTGTACCTACACCCTTATCCCACAATTTTGTTGATAACTATTAAATCACTAACAAAAATAATAAAAAATTATTCTTTGCCAGATACTTTAGGTAAAGGGATTAGAATACTGTACATCACTCAAAACAAACAAAAAGCAAAAAAAAAAAAAAAAGCCCAGCAATGTTTCAAACAGAGTATCAACCAGTCAATTAATAAGACTGTAATTAGTGTACTTACATGTGGGTCCAGTCCATTCCATGGGTTTAGTACATCCCAACCATATACTTTGCTTTTATGAAGCAGAAGTCTGGGGCAGCTCTGCTTTGAATATAACTCACATGTGTCCAGCACTGCCCCTATAGGTGCAGTAGGTCAAGTCTAGCTCAAATGTCACATTTATAGGAAGGCATTTGAATTTATAATTATTTGATACAAAAGGTAACTTTTCTTTTTGCCCTTATGGGATAAAAAAAGAGCAACTAACAATTATTGGAGGTAACAAACAAAACTATAAAATCCCTAAACAATTCTATAAGCGAAAATTACCTTCATGCCCATTTGACAGGTGAGGGACTGAGTTTCAGGGAAGTCACTGGGCCCTAGTCACACCACTAGTGGACAAGTGCCAGGATTTAAATGTAGGCCTCTCTCCTTGCTCTGATAGCAGTAAACTGTCTCATTATCCTACTGTAGGCTCTTAGAAACCCATAATCGAAACATCTCCTGGAAACAACAAGAGAGAATTAGTCCAACAAGCAAGTCAAAACCCATTCATTTCCCAAATAAATTCACGAATTCATTTGCAAATATGTAGAATCTTGTAGCAATTGCATTGCCTCACATTTGCTTAATGCAACAATTCAGCAAAGCATAAATGTAGCTCAAAGAACCTTTTATTAACATTTTCTCTCTATAAATCCACCAGCGTGTCAAGTTAATGATAACAAATCATTAGTAAGAAAGCACCTTCCTGAATGTGCACATTGAGGGCGTGACCTAGGAGCCATAAAGTCTGGCTTGAACACATTGTCCCACCACTTCCTTTTGTGTCAGCAGTGATGGGTGCTAAGTAAGACTAATTCAGCTCAGGAGCTGTGTTGACAATCATATGTTTTTAAGTGACACACATATTTCATATTCTCAATGTGCATTCGACCTGCTTAAGTATCACCATTAATATTCACAATGTGGCTACAGTAAAGGGAAGCACATTGACAGGGCCATCCACATTCCTAGTTTTCTGAGGAAGAAGAACTGGATGTTGCTTAATAAATTCCAACTAGTGATTCTAATGGTTACCACTCCAAAGCTTGAATGAAATAAGGGAAATGTACTCAAGTGATAGCCTCCCAGCTCAAAAACAAGCAACACAGGGCTGGGCTGTGGTGCATCTGGGTTAAGCACACTGAGAACTAAGTGCAAGGATCCATGCAAAAGCAAGCAACATAGCCAGGCCTTGTCTGCAGCTGAAAGGAGAAAAGAAGGGATAGGAACCCAAGTCATGGCATGTCTCCATCTTGACTTCTTTCTAATTTTTTTCTTTCCTATTTTTTTCCTTTCTGCAAAGAGTTCCTGTGATTCCAATCTGTTCTCACACAGAATGACTTCAACAACATTCTAACAAATGATGAGTCCTAATGTTCAGAGAATACACAGAGCTGGTCCAGTTTGGTCCATATGAACTTCCACAGCCTCAGGAGGTGGTGTGTTGGACAATGACCGGGAAAGAGTCGCCATGAGTGGGGCCACACCTGTAAAGTTATCTACTATAAACATGACAGGTTACAGGAAGTTCTTAGTCAAAAATAATTTTTACAAAATTGGGCCAATTTCTCCATCATTAAAAAAATAAACTAAATCTTGTCAAAAGCCCAATAAGTGCCAAGTGGCCAGCCCTATGCAAAGAAATATATCCTATAAAGGAAGACTAGCTGGCAAGTCTGTGTGGAAGTTAACATTATCAGGAAAATCATGAGATGTTATATGGGAAATGTGTAATGCAGCCCAAGGTGGGGAGAGTGGGGTACAGAATAGATAGACTTGTTCCCAGAGGAGGGGAAGATTGGAAGAGTGAGTAAAAATTAACTAGGCTATGAAAGAGCAAAATGGATAGTTTGGGGTTAGAAGGCTCTCAGACGGAAGCAAAGACACCACATGGTTGGAAAGAAGATCCTAGGATAAACACAAGAGATTAGCAGGGTCAGATCATGAGGAAGCCTGTGTGGCAAACTAAGGAGCGTGTAAATACTTCAACAACACTAAGACTTAACAAGACCAAAGACAGCCTGCCATGAAAGTAAGGTCAGAGAACATTGCACTTTCTATCACCCTGTCACTATGCTGGAAACTCACAATTCATACTAGCATATTAAAGACTCTGAGAAATCTTGTAAAACCCTCCAAAAAAGATCTAGGTAACTTTGTTTAACCCAGAGAGTTTCCCAGCTCTATTAAGCCATGATTCTCATATCTAGTCTGTATCCTATGAAACACTCATTAATCTACTTTGGGAAACGTTACTTTGAGGCAATGGGGAAACCTATTGGAGGGCTTTTTAAAAGCACAGTGAAATGATTCAATTTGTGCTTTAGAGATGGCCTACTGCCTGCTGCAAAGAATGGAACAGAGACGGGTAAGCCAAGATGCTAAGAGACTTATTAGGGGTTGCTGTAATTATCTAAGGGAGAGAAGACAGGGACATGAACTGAGCCAGTGGCAGTGGGGATGCTGTGGCTGGGAAGTCATGGTTGCCTAAGATCTTAATACAAATGGATGCTTCATGGCAGGCTCCATTTAGGAAGATAAAAAATGAGCATGAGACTGAACTTTATTATGGGAGCCAAGAATGGAAGCATTGGCAGGGGGCAGGGCAATTACCAAGCAGTGACTGCAACTCTCTAGTTTAAAAAGGACCTGGCATTTCACAAAGGATAATCCCTTTTTTCCATGGAACTATACAGTCTGCCCTCTGGGAAGGGCTGCTTGAGTTAGGATTGTGGGTCTGGCTTACATATCAATCTAGTTCAACAGAGATGTCTTGTTGAAGCTGAAAGTTGTAGTGGACAACCACGAGGGAATCTGGAAGTTAAGCTACAGAACTTAACCCTTCTTCCTCATAAACATTTTACTCAAACAACTATTATGTTTTCCCTGATACTTTAAACTTTTCATCCTGATGTGTGGTTCTCTATTACTAGGTAACACACCATCCATAAATAACAGAGATTTATTATTTCTCATAAATGTGGCCTTGCAGAGCTATTAGGAGAAATTAAAAATACATAGCAAGTTCTGTATATAAAAATGAATTTAATATTACCACTGTAACAAAATTAGTATCTTCCTATTTTTTTATTCTAATCTTTATGCATAAATTTAATTCAATATAATTTTATCCAATGTGTACACAAAATCACACCATTATATACATTAAGATTATTCTGTTTTCACATAGGTCTTTTCTTTAGTCTTTTTAATTATTGTGAAGTAACCTATGTTGTTGATGGAACCTTTCCATTTTTATGTATTTAGGTTGCTTTTTTTGCTTTCACTTTTACAAATTACAGTGATACTTAAAAATGTTTCTCTTTATAAATCATTCTCTTTTAATTCTGAGAATTGATGCTCTTAGGTAAAAGTATGTACAAATATTTATGAGTTTATATATGTAGTTAAATAGTTCTGCAAAACATGTGTGCTGGTTCCATCACAATGTCACTAACCCTGGGTTTTATAATTTCCTTTGTTTTCGTTTGTTTTGATTTGTGTGTGATGGTGATAAAATATATGTTCTGTTTTCTGTCTTAGTCTCAAGTTGTCTGTATTTTGTCATGTAGCTACAATATGTGAGCTTGCTAAATGTGTGCACTATGATAAATACTTTCTTCAGAATATTTTTTAGATTAATTTTTATTTTTATGAGAAAGAAAGGGGTAATCAAATAGAGCACTGCTCAGCTCTGCTCTGGTATTAGGCAGTACTAGGGACTAAATGTGGGCCCTCTGGGGCCTTAAATAAGCAAGTCCTGTGCTCCAACAGTGAGCAACCTCCATTCTTACTTTTTTCCAATGGCATTTATTTTATTAGTGGCCTATGAGATAAAAGTGTTTCCCACTAGAGAAAGACACAAAGCATCACTCAACTATAGGTGGTACAGGGGATTGAACTGGGAGCCAAAGATGGGCAAGACTTAGGTTATTTCCTTGGTCTTTTAAGAGATTTTAAAGCTGTGCTCAAGAGCAATTATTACTCCCATTGTTAGCAATAAAGAGATTGCTACTCAAAGACTTTGCATAGTAAAGAAGTCAATTCTGAGGTGTCTTTAAGAAAAATACACTGAGGATCCAGGCAGTGGTGCACCAGATTGAGTGTACACATTACCATGCACAAGAAGCCAGGTTTGAGCCCTCGCTCCCCACCTTCAGGGGGAAATCTTCATGAGCTGTAAAGTAGGTTTGCAGGTGTCTCTTTCTTTATGGCCATCTCCCCTTCCTCCTCACTTTCTATCTAATGTAAAAAAAAAAATTAAGAAAAAGTGGTTGCCAGGAGCAGTGGATTTGTAATGTAGGTACCAAGTCTCAGCTATAACCCTGGTTGGGAGGGGGTGGGGGGGTGATGAGGAGGAAGATGATGATAACAATGAAGAAGAAAAATATACTGGTATTTTATAAAGCTCATATTCTCCCATTTAAAAGCTTTCCCCTTGAGAAACTAGTAAATTTACTCATTCAAGGAAAAACAAGACTTACAGAAAGCAGTTGTGCTGAGGTGGCGGTACGGGGGGACCCAGTACTGAGAATGGGAATGACACATGTGTACCACACACATTTGTTCATATTTGTCACAGCATGCTAATTTATGATCCTGTCTTTAGGACTTAACACAGGCACAATAACAGTGTTGGTGCACTGTGAAAACCACTATTCTACATACTGAGGATGGTCAAGGTGGAGAACATGAAGAGGAAGTAGGAAAGAGACAGACATAAGAGATGGCAACTTATTGTATGCCTGATGTATCATCAGGCCAGGGACTTTCCCAAAACCCTTTCTCCACAAACAACACTAATCCAAGGTAAATTCATGTAAGAAGAAACAAAGGAAACATAGGCATAAGGTTCATTCCTTCCTGGGATATTAATTGTGTTTTGTGGAATGGCAGAGTTTTGAGCTGGTATCTAAATTACAGATAGGATGAACTCAGCCTTGCTGATGGGAGAGACTAGAGCAAGTCCCACCCTGAGCAGGCTGTAGGGGCCCTTGTGTTTGCTCTACAGGAAGTTCCCCTCCTACACTTCAGAACTGCCTCCCTCTGAAGTACAGATATAGTCAAGTAACACCAAGGACCTACCCAGGACCACAAAGCTCTTGGAACAATTCTGAGTTTAGCCCAGGTCTCAAAGTAGCTTATAAGGGATGCAGAAGAACTCATTAGAGAGGAAGATAGAGTGGAATACAATGATGTGCTATTTGATGAACCTGATCCTCAATCAGCTTTCCCAAACTAGCCCAATGTCTAAAAAAAATTGTATAAAAGCCCTCCAGGGCTATTAGTCAACTAGATATGTCTAAGCTCACTTACTTAGAGATTGCCATTCAGTAGGTCTTAGAAGGAATAACAGTCCCTGCAGTGCCTGGTGACCTGTATCCTTGTCTACCACTATGTTCATCTCTTGAGTTGGTGTTTCTTAAAGCATGACCAGACCCACCAGAGACCTCCCAGGATCCTTGACAAAGACTCTAGGCCACGGCCCCTTAATGTTTGTTTCTGCAGCCCCTCATCTCACTGTGAAGCAATCTCTCATGATTACACTGTGTTCCATGAAGTTTGGGAACCACTGCTCTGAAAATCAATTGATATTCTCAGAAACTGAGGATATTAGTGCAGAGCAGATCACTTCAGGGGTTCCATCTCTTTCTGTCTGGGGGCAATGGAAGGCTCACCTGAGTCTCAGTTTCCCCATCTATAAAACAAATGATTCCAGCCTCATAGAGCTGCTGGGGTGTAGAATGAACTCTAACTGTGGCTAAGGTACTCAGGTACTGTAGGGCATGAAAAGGTTTCCAAGGGCAGACTAAAAGATGGCCTTGTAGAAATGTAATATTTGGAGGTCACACAGGCTCCAAAGTTAATTATGGGCCCCAGATGACATCAAATCAATGGAGTTTACAGTCAACAAAATCTATACCCCTTTCCCATATTAGGGATCTACTCTCTTCCCTGATCCAGCTTTCTGGTCCTTTTTCCACCCATGACATCATCTCCCCAGACAATAACTTGGATTCACTGGCATATCAGATTCAGGCTCAGGGGCAAAAAGAAAAAGGAAAAAAAAAAAAACTAGTATAGCCACAGACCCTTTGGAATTTAACTAAAATATGCCTGCTTGCTATCTGCAAAATGGAGGACACCCCCCCCCCCAACTTTTCATCTAAACTATTCCAGCTTTTAGGTCCATGATTGTTCAACAATTTGTTTAGCTTTGTATGTTAACTCTCTTTTCAGCCACCAGGTTCCAGATGCTAGCATGATGCTGACTAGACTTCCCTAGACAGACAACCCCACCAATATGTCCTGGAGCTCCGCTTCCCCAGAACCCTTCCCCACTAGGGAAAGAGAGAGACAGGCTGGGAGTATGGATCAATATGTCAACATCCATGTTCAGTGGGGAAGCAATTACAGAAGCCAGAACTTAACTTTCTGAATCCCACAATGATCTTGGGCCCATACTCCCAGAGGGTTAAAGAACAGAAAAGCTATCAGGGGAGGGGAGGGGATACGGAATTCTGGTTGTGGGAATTGTGCCAAGTTGTACCCCTCTTATCCTATGGTTTTGTCAATATTTCCTTTTTATAAATAAAACATTTTTAAAAAGAAATGTAATATTTGCAACAGAATAAAAGAAACACACTAAGGCAGTCTGAGATTGAGTTGCAAAGAGATTTAGTGGAAGCAACAACTTGAGATTAGCTACATACATGGGACATCCTAGACACAGGGAAACAGAGGAAGAAAATAGGGATACAACAATGGAGCCACTTGCACTGTTCTATTAAATGTCCATGATATATGAGATATGAACCAGTGGGGGGGACACTTCACAAATGGTGAAGCAGGTCTGCAGGTGTCTGTCTTTCTCTCTCCTTCTCTATCTCCTTCTCCTGTCTCAATCCTATCTAATAAAATGGGGGGGGGAGATGGCAAAAAAAAAGAGATATATGAGATAAGCTATTCTGCATGCAAGGGTGTGTACCTCTAGAGACTGGGAGCCAGACTGGAAGAAGAATGCAATTGCCTCATGGCACACGGGTAGTACCTCTTCTCTCCTTGTTTTCCATTCAGGTTAGCCACATCAGTTCATTTTTCATGAACTGTACTGGATTTTTATTTTCTTTTTTGGGAGGAGCATAACTGCTCTGCCAAACTTTTTCAGACAGAAAGACAGAGGGAAAAACACCTCAGTACCAAAGCTTCTGCCAGGTTTTTCTCCTTTTATATTACATAATCTAGAGAAAGTTTCATTTTGATTATATTTTTAAGGGCTTAATATATATCAGGTAGGGAGTTGGCCGGAGTGCAGCGGGTTAAGCGCAGGTGGTGGAAAGCACACGACCAGCTTAAGGATCCCGGTTCGAGCCCCCAGTTCTCCACCTGCAGGGGAGTTGCTTCACAGGTGGTGAAGCAGGTCTGCAGATGTCTATCTTTTTCTCCCCCTCTCTGTCTTCCCCTCCTCTCTCCATTTCTCTCTGTCCTACCCAACAATAATGATATCAATAACAATAATAATAATAACTACAGCAATAAAACAACAAGAGCAACAAAAGGGAATAAATATTTTAATATATATACTGTGTATAAATATATACAATATTTTAATATATATATTGCATAGTGCTCCTAAGATTTCTGGCCTTTGAGGGAGGTCCTGATATATATATCAGGCCTACTAAGGAATGAATTGCTTATGTGTCAGGGGAAGAAATAACTTGACTATTGGATGTCAATAAAACATAAGAGATGCCAACTTATTGTATGCCTGATGTATTAATTCGATGGTGACGCACCTAGTTAAGCACTTACATTACCATATGCAAGGACCCAGGTTTGAATCCCTGCTCCTCACCTGCCGGGGAGAAGCTTCATGTTTGGTGAAGCAAGTATTCCAATTGTCTCTCTATTTTTCTCCCTTTCCATCTTCCCCTCCACTCTCAATTTCTATCTGTCTTATCAAATAAAGAAAAAAAAAAAGGAAAAAATGGTCACCAGGAGCAGTGGATTTGTTGTGAAGGCACAGAGCCACAATGACAACCCTGGTGGTAATAAAAGGAAAGAAAAAAGAAATATGTTCACTATTTACATATAGGGTAACAATATTTATAGCATTTTGAACTGCACTTGATTTCTTATTAATTCAAATGAAACCCAAAGAAGCATTTCACTGTGCAGTGTACATGCCTTTGTCCTTACAAACTGATCATCTTGTGGCTGTCTTGGGACTAGGACTCCACTCACCTGACCTGGAGTTTTTGGTGCCAGTTAGTTTCAACGAGCTGTGAGCCTGTCACTCATCTGTTCACCAACTGGTTTCCTCAACTAACATCTTCATCAGATTCTACACGTGGGGCCTGACTACTCTGCCAGAAGCAAGGTTTGAGTATCTTGATGATACCATCACAATGAGAGGACCTGTGGGCCTCTCAGGGGTCTTTGCAGTTTGCACAGTGCCCCTAAGATTTCTGGCCTTTGAGGGAGGTCCATAAAGAAGAGGTGGTGGTAGACCAGAAAACTCTTTCATGTCATTTGCACCTAAGCTACTACTCAATTACCTTGATTCTAGCTTATGGGTTTTTGTTTTGCTTTAGTATTATTAGCTTTTTACACATTTAAAAATAGATTTGGGGTTGACACTGAGTTTAATTTCAGTGTAAAGTCTTAGGGTTGTCTATAGGATAAAACAGAGAGAAAGACAATGGTTTTAGAGAAATCTTCCCTGCTCTCTGTTAATTCCTCAATGCCTGAACTAAGAGAAAGACTTAGATCCACATGTTTTGGAAGGATGCTGCCTCTGCTCATCTGAGGACAAATGGAAATTGGGATCTAGTCCCTGCCTTTCCTTTTGGGCCCAGCAGGCCTGACCTGCCCAGCAGCCAGTATAGAGTGGATAGAGGTGGAGTTGGCATAGGAAGAGAAGTATACATGTCTAAATCCCACAGGGGGTCGGTCCCTACTGAACTGGAGTATCCCTGGCTCTATCCCCCTCTGCCTAGCTGAAGTAGCTCCTACCTCAGCTGAGGCCCAGAAAGAATAGGGCTCAGTCCTCACCAGAGGGCTTATGGATAGAAGTGATATCTCATAGCCAATGTCATTTTGAACACAAATGACTGGGATGGAGAATGAAAGAAATTTCTCCATGAACTTCTAGCCAGAACTCAACATACAACCCATAGAATCACCTTACACCAATCTATCTTTCTATAGTACGACAGTATTAAAAAACCTTTGTTAATATGTTATCAGGGGTAGGGAGTCGGGCTGTAGCACAGCAGGTTAAGTGCATGTGGCACAAAGTACAAGGACCAGCATAAGGATTCGGGTTCAAGCCCCTGGTTCCCCACCTGCAGGGGAGTTGCTTCACAGGTTTTGAAGCAGGTCTGCAGGTGTCTATCTTTCTCTCCCCCTCTCTGTCTCCCCTCCTCTCTCCATTTCTCTCTGTCCTAACAATGATGGCATCATCAACAACAATAATAACTATAACAATTAAAAAACAAGGGCAACAAAAGGGAAATAAATAAATATTTTTTAAAAATTAAAGAAAGAAAATCTAGCTGGAGAAAAATAACATAATTTGGACTACACATTTTTAAAGAACTATCCCTAGCACTACTCAGTTCTAACTCCATATTTGTGGCAAGCAGAAATAAAGTCACACTTAGGTCTTCAGCTATAAGGAAATCTGAAAAAAAAAATTTCATCTGTCCAGCTTCTGAGTGACGGAAAGGTATTAGGTGCTGCTGAAAAATCTATCTGTCTGTACTATGGGGAAACCCTGAGAAAAGCCCCCCCACCTTCCTGTGTCCCCAGATCCGATGCAGGTCTGATGTGTAGGGGGCAGAGGGACTCATAATAAATCCTTGATGACTATAGAAATGGAAATGTTGTCTTCTTTGCTCTACATCTCTGTCAGAAAGTGAATTCTGAAAGGTAATTTGAGCTTGAAAAGAATTATATGACCCCAAGGCTTTCGCCTTTTCTTCCTTTCCCCAACACCACAGCTTCTGGACTGTGGTCAGGGTAGCAGCAGCTGGAGGACCCAACTATGTGAGGAGACTTTGGAACTCATCCCTGTTCCTTCAGACTTCTTAGCAGTTTGGGGAGGTGATTTATAGCCTACTTAGAAGACAAATGACAAATTGTAATGGACATTTGAATAGACATAGTCAGTGTCCTTATGGTAGCAACCTAACCTCAGGTGCTGGTAAGTATTGCATCACTTCTCTGCCATTTACCAAATCATAAGATATAAATGATATACATACCTATCATCATACTTCCTTCATCAACCCACAAATACGATAAACTTGAGAACATACAAAGTAGCATACATAGTGAAATTAGATGAGTTGTGTTTAATCTCTGCCTTTATATAATTTATTCAATTATAAGTTTATAAAATGTATAATTTTGTGTTGTATGTGTGTGTGTGTTTTTTTTTTTTTTTTTTTGCTTCCAGGATTATCACTGGGGCTCAGTGCCTGCACTATGAATCCACTGCTCCTGGAGGCTATTTTTTCCCTTTTATTGCCCATGTGGTTTATTGTTGTTGTTGTTATTAATGTCACTGTTGTTGAATAGGACAGAGAGAAATTGAGAGAGGAAGACAACAGGGAGGAGGAGAGAAAGATAGACACCTGCAGACCTGCTTTATCGCTTGTGAAGTAACTCCCCTGCAGGTGAGGAACTGAGAGCTCGAACCAAGATCCTTATGCCAGTCCTTGCACTTTGCACCATGTGTGCTTAACCAGCTGTGCCACCACCCAGTGCCCCATAAAATGTATCTTTTAATAATGTCTATAGTTCACAGCCAGTTGGAAAACATTCTTGAAAAGTTGAAAATATGATGCTAAGCTTTCTTTCTTTGTTGGGGGTGTAGGAGAGACATAGGAGACTCCTATAGCACTAATCCAGAACTCATAAAGCCTCTCCCCATACAGGTAAGAAGCAGGAGCTTTAGCCCAGGTCAGCATGCATGCATGTACTCTAGCAGGTGTATCCTCACCTGTCCCTTTGACTTTCTCCTTCCTTCCCTCCTCCTCTTTTTTTTTTTTTTTTGTGTCATCATGTCTTCACACCCAATTGATTCCCTGCTTCCAGCGGACTCTCGTTTATTTTTAATATCACATAGAAAGGGAAAGAGGCACTGCTCTACTACCCATGAAGCTTCCCTGGTTCATGGTGTTCCCAGGTAGTGCCAGGGGCTCAAACCCAGGTCCTCAGCATAGTAAACTGTATAATCTACTGGTAAACTATCTCCCAGTCTGCAATCAGCCTGAGATAAGATATGAACAGACTCCAGAACATCACTGACTCTGACCCATGCAGGGGTCACTGGAGGACAGTGCCTGATACTTTTTTTCTCCTTCTATTTTATTTTTTTTATTTGATAGGACAGAGAGAAATTGAAAGAGGGAGGGGAGAGAAAGAGGGAGAGAGATAGATACCTGCTTCACCACTTGTGAAGCGTTCCTGCTGTAGGTGGGGAGCAGAGGCTTGAACCCAGGTCCTTGCACAGGTCTTTGCACATAGTACTATGTATACGTAACCAGGTGCACCACCACCTGGCCCCCCGTGCCTGATATTCTAATGACCTCTGTATCACTCTGTATAGAAGTGTTTCCTGGCTAAGGCAGCATGATTGGCTCACATCAGGGATGGGGTGTGCAGCAAGTTCCAGAGAATGAGTACCCTGAGGAAACTCACCACCCACAATGAACACCCCTTCCACAATGGTACAGTCTGAGCATGCAGCTCAGTTTTACAAAATTCTAGGTGGGGTGCCCTCAGCTGTCTATAGTGCAACCCAGCATTATCATACCCTTCCTATTTTTTTTTCCTTTGCTATTTCTTCCCCACTCACAGCACTTCCCATGCTCACTCCCCAAATAAGCTACATACACCCTAATTCTGGCCCTCAAGTATGCTTTGGGGAGGAACCATAATCACACTTGATGAAATTCATGCTACAAGGTGCCGGGTGGTTGCTCTCTTGGTTAAGCGCACATGTTACAATGCACAAGGACCCAGGTTCAAGCCCCTGCTCCCCACCAGCAAGGGAAAAACTTCACGAGTGGTGAAGCAGAGCTGCAGGCATCTCTCTGTCTCTCTCCCTCTCTATCACCCCTTTACCTCTTGATTTCTAGTTGTCTGTATCCAATAAATAATAATGATAATGATCTTTTTAAAAAGAAATTCATGCTACAATAGAAAGACATCACCTGGGAGTCGGGCAGTAGTGCAGTGGGTTAAACACATGTGGTGCTAAGCGCATGTACCGAGGACTAAGGATCCCAGTTAGAGCCCCTGGCTCCCCACCTGCAGGGGAGTCACTTCACAGGGGGTGAAGCAGGTCTGCAAGCTTCTGTCTTTCTCTCCCCCCTCTGTCTTCCCCTCCTCTCTCCATTTCTCTCTGTCCTATCCAACAACAATGACATTAATAACAGCAACAATAATAACTGCAACAATAAAACAATGAGGGCAACAAAAAGGAAAATAAATATTAAAAAAAGAAAGGCATCACCTAGTACAGGGTAAGCATACAAAAGAGTAATGTTCTGCATATTTCTACGAATAAGTACTTATGGGGAGCAATACTTTCTGAGCACCCTGATGTGCTCATCTGCTCTGCTCTGTACACTGCTTCTCACTCAAACACTTTGGCAAGAAGTTTCCAGATCATTCTTCTTGTGAGGATGTGAAGAAACTGCCTGTGGGCTCTCCAGAGCTCCCCACCCCCAACCCCCTTAGAGTCATTGCAAACTAGGACTTGCAGGCACTGGTAGTATTTCTAAAGCTAGAACTGCAATGCCTAGGGAGCATCTGAATTCATCTATGAATTAGTATCTTCCACAGGGGTTCCTGAGTGGCCTCAGAGGAATATGACCCCCAGCCTCCTGCCCACAAGGAAGGGTTGTACACCCAGCCTCCAAGCTCACACCTCTAGGGAAACACTAAGCAACTGTCCTGACTATCACCAGAGCATGTGATAATGCAGAGGAGCACTTGGAGTCTCAGAGTCTGACTACACAAGGAGGACATATCCCAGGCATTATGTCTCCTAGAACCCCAATACAGCCACTAAGGAGGAGATGGTTATTGTCATCTTAAAGAGAATCTATGGAGCTCAGGAGGGTTAAAGTATTAAGTTGTCAGAGAAGCCATGATATGTTTTTGCATAGAAAAACAGAAAATGTGCATCATGCCTTTTCTAATAACTCAATAGATGCCGTATATCACAAGACTGCTAGTGAAGCTAGTGAATCCTGGTTTTGTTGGGTAATGAGAACTGCACACTCCCACAGAGTCCTTTTCTGTACCCCAGTTCTTCTAAATCAGCTGTGGTAATAGCACACACTATTCCTCATCATGGGTTCCAGTGGTCTTCAGTGGGGTAAAAAAAAAAAAACAAAAACACTGGGTAAGGATGCCTTGGATGTGTAGAGGGTCTGCGTAGGGAGAGCTTTGAAATCAAACTAGTGGGTTTTGTGTTGGTTTCTTGGACATCAATTGAGTCCTCTTGCTGAGCCAAGGTGAACCCCAGGTTCTTCCCTGTCACTGATGAAAGATCCATATCCAGGGCAGATAGGGCAGAGGATAGCCTCAGAGATCCAGAATCGTAGAGGCAAAAAGAAATGCCAGCAGTTAGAACCAGAGACTCACATCAGATTTCGGGCTGATAATAGGTGCCAGATCACAGACAGGAGATGAGACCAGATCACACACAGGTCCTAGATAGCAGGACATAGTGGAAAGGAAGCATAGAAATGGACAGTTAGTACAGTGATTGTCAGCATGGGATGGTGTCAGCAACCCCTTCTACTTGGTTACAGGTTACAGAGTAGGCATAAATGATCAAGAATCCTGGGAAGGACTGAACATACAGAATGCAAGAAAGGTTTCTCTGTTTTTATGGGATTTTCTGGGGGAGAATTCAAGTGTTACAGGGCTGATGACAACAATGATACAGCCAACTTTTGTTAACCTCTCAGACCTCCTGTCCTATCACCCTCTCTCTCCTTAAGCTGCCAGCACACCACCCTCCTCTTCTTTCCTAAGCCTGCCAGCCTCCTCCTCTCCTCTGAACTATTGCACATGCTTTTCCTACTATCTGGCAAAATCACCATCTTGTAAGATAAACACAACTCCTATTTCCTCTCCTATCCTCCTACCTCCTAGTCTCTGAACCCTTGGTTTCCTTTCCTTCTGTCTGTATCCCCTGCGTGCATCTGTAACCATTTGCTGCTTGGGCCCATATGGTTTTGCGTGTTCTCCTCATTAGAATGTAAACTCCATGTGAGGAAGGATTATGCTTGTCTGGCTCACAGCTGTAGACCTAGCACCTGGCATGGATACAGGCACCTCCCAGGTTCCCCAAAACTGCTCCTTGAGTAAAACAGATGAAGAGACCAGAACCCAGAGGGTCTTGTGTGCCAGGCAGCCAGCTTCAAACTAGGTCCTGTGAACAATCGGAAGCCAAGAGCGAGATTTAACCAGGCCTGCAAGTGAGCATGGTGTGGGTCTGCCTGACAGAGAAAATTAAGTTTAAAATATTTTCAGTAATTTAACTCAGACCATGACTTCACTGGCATCCCTCTGTAGTGATGTGATGAGGTGGGCAAAAAATGATTTTCATTTCTCTAGTAAAACATAAAACCTAGTCCTGCAGGGCTTTACATGCTCAGAATGGAAACTGAACCCATGGCCCCGTCCAGGCAGAGAAGCGAGCCGCTTAGCGGGAGGGGCAGAGGGTCATTGACAGCAGAGGGGCCTCTGGTTTCCAATTTTAAGAGGACATAAAATGCTGGCTAGCTTTCTCAGAGAGCCAGGCTGAGCTGCTACAGAAAACCGTAAAATCTCCCTGTTGCAGTATAAATATGAGATGAAAGTTGATTAACCAATTTTATGTTGTTATCTGAACCTTCAATCCATTTGCACTTGAATTAAAAAGACAGAAATTGAGTTTTGGCTGAACAGGCCCTTTTTTCTTTTTGTATCAGTAAACCTAGGTACAAGAAAAGGGCCTAAAGCCCTCTCCTTGTTTTCCTTCACGTCCAGTGCTTATCTGGCAGAGGCTTTCCTATGAGGTTTCTCTTCATTTCTGTGAAATAACCACCAAGCCCCCAAATTATACAGACCACAACCAAAAAAGGGCATTTCCTACATCCTCCTCTAGGGCCAGAACATTCCTGCTGCCATGGTATTTTATCTTTCAGTGTGACTGTGGCAGCCTCCTTCCTGGACTGCACAGGGCTTAGGAAGAAACTTCTGATCTACCCTCTATGACCTCTTACCTTACCTCTTTTTTTCTTCTTTTCTTTTCACCACTCCAGTATGACTTTTTTTTTCTTTTCTTTCCTCATGTGGAAAAAGAGAGACAGAGAAAAATTGAGAGGGAATAGCATGGAAGCTTCCTCCAGTATCATGGGGAATGGGCTCAAACCTGGGTCTTACGTATGGCAAACAGGTATACAGTCCAGGTGAGCTATTTTGCCAGCCCAGAGACCAGCTTCTTTGTGGATCGTGGGTCTGGGTTTTATTGCAAAATCCTGGGGGAGTGGCATGCTAAGAGTGGGTTTCAAATAGATCTGTATGCTTATAATGTGGAAAGCACATTAAAGAAGGATGGGAGGAAGTAGGGAGAACTACACTGAAGCTCTATCTCTGGCTAAGGTAAAATATTTAACCATGAGGATTAATTCGGTGACCAAGAATTATGTCTTTCCAGCCACGTTCTCCCAGAGCCCTACTCTCCAGTCTCCTGAGCTTCACTGTTCTCTGAAAACTCCATTCCCTTTCCGGACTCAAGTTAGTTTCCCTTCTCCCACTAGTAAACTCTCATTTATCCACCAAACCCTAATCAATGTTCCCTTTCCCTTGTTTTCACCCTTGGAAAGATTCACTCTTCCCTCCTCTATCTTCTTATAAAACGCCTGACCTTAATAAGCATGTTGTTTTATATCTTATGACAGTTCAAGTTTTAGAACGGTAATTTTCACATTTAATTACTTTTAATTACTTATAATTTGCTTTTCAAGCATATCTCCTTTGATAAATTTCAATGCCAGTACACAGACATCTAAACTTCTGAGTCTGGCATATGCACATTTAAGGAAGTCCCTAATTAATGGTTAGCAGACTTTAACCAATGAAATGAAGCAAATGACCTGGCTTCAGAGAGAATCTGGAATTTCCATAATGAAAAACAGCTATATTTGCGTAACTTTTTTCCTGGAAAAGACTCCAATGGATACTTAAGAAATAAATGTTCTAATATTTAAAAGAAGGTGGAAAAAAGAAGCTTCCAATTATAGTATCCATTCTGTGGCTTAAAAGTCATTTATAGAAATTATGACCAACACTAACATAATAATTAAAACCAAGTTGAATATCTATTCACTAGTGTTCAGACTTGGTAGAAGCAAAGAGGAACCTGGTGCAATTCTGAGCTACCCTAATTATGTGCTCCTTATAATCGACATTACTTCCCCTGGTTACATTTCACAGTTAATTTGTTTTTCCCACACAAATCAAATTCTGTCCCATAGATGCAAAGTTTATTGTATTAATGTAATTTTTTTCTAGGCTCAAGTTTGTTTTTTTAAAAATGTAATCCCATGAGTAAAATTAGTTTTAAAAAATGAAATTCTCCCCACGTGGGTATAAGATTAATGGTATTTGTTTATTATTGGATGATCTTCCTTCAATAAGTGCCATGAATAAGGATTGGCTCCCAATCTTAATCTATTTATTTTCATAAGCCAAATAGCTATAAACAATATCAAATGTAATTCTCCATAATGGTAACAGGTTATTAACTTTTTAAGCCATTCCCGAGCGTGTTTTAAATCTCTAAGAAACAGTAGGTTCTAAAGCAAGGAAGACATGATAAAAATCCTTATTTGCCCTGGAAAACCAGCTGGCTTTGGAATTCCCCAGCACCTGGCGCTGGGCCTGGAATAGGGTTTTTATATAGCTCTTTCAGATTTTCAGCCTGAATTATTTTCTCCCCAAACCTTTGTCCACTGTGATTAAATTTCCCCACTCCTTCCTTGGTGAAGAGAGACTTGGTTTGCATTAAGTTTGGGTTAATATGAGTCTGAATCAGAAGAACCGAGGTAGGGCAGTGAATCTGGGGTCTATGCATTTGATTCACTTTTCAAGCATTCAATAACTAGTCATGTGAGCAGCCCAGGTCTCAATACCTTCTAGAAGCATCAACAGTGGGCCTGCAGTGGCTCAGTACTCTCGGGGTGACATTATTCTGAATGAAGAATGGGTAGCCTGGTCTTGCAAATAAGGAGCACAAGAGAGGAACTAAGAAACTGGTGGAGAGTGGGCCAATGGCTAGGGAAGCATTGGAAACAGCCAGCCAACTTAGTCAGCTGGCAACAATCTTTGAACAAAAGGCATGCTCTCTGCACATCTGAGAGACCATACGTTCTGAGGTCCTATTACTCTCATCCTCTCTAACATATTCTGGAAAGAAAATTCTGTATCTGTCTTTAAAATCAATACAGAAAAGAGTTCTGCCAATATTTTTCCTCCAAGTAGTTGACAGTTCCTAGTATAACATTCAAGTCTTTAACCCATTTAGAATTTACTTTTGTGTTTGGTGAAATATTGTGGTTCAGTTTAACTCTTCTTCATGTTTCTACCCAATTTTTTCTAACACCATTTATTGAAGAGACTCTCATTTTCCCATTTAATAGTCTGGGCACATTTGTCAATCATTAGATGTCCATAGGTATGGGGGCTTACTTCTGTGCTCTCAATTCATCTTCAATGAAAGGAATCTAATTACAAAGAAGACTAAGTAAAAAAATAAACCAATGGGACTACATCAAATTAAAAAGCTTTTTTTTTTTTTTTACCAGAGCACTGCTCAGCTCTGGCTTATAGTGGTATTATACAGGGGATTGAACCTGGGACTTTGGAGCCTCAGGTATGAGAGTCCCTTTGCATACCCATTATGCTATCTACCCCTGCTCCTAAAAAGCTTCTAAACAGCAAAAGTAACCATCACCCAAACAGAACTCCCACAGAATGGGAGAAGATCTTTGCATGCCATACATCACACAAGAGGCTAAAAACCAAAGTAAACAAAGAGCTCACCAAACTCAGCAACATAAAACAAACTGACCCCACCCAAAAATGGGGAGAGGATATGAACAGAATATTCTCCATAGAAGAGATCCAAAAGGTCAACAAACATATGAAAAAATACTCCAATCATGATTGTCAGATAAATGCAAATAAAGACAACAATGAGATACCACTCTACTCCTATGAGAATGCCATACAGCATGAAGAGCAGCAGCAACAAATGCTGGAGAGGTTGTGGGGACAGAGGAATCCTCCTGTGCTGCTAGTGGGAATATGTAATGGTCCAGCCTCAGTGGAGAGCAGACTGAAGAACTCTCAGAAGGCTACAAATAGACCTACCCTATGATCCTGCAATTCCTCTCCTGGGGATATATCCTAAGGAACCCAACACACCCATCCAAAAAGATTTGTGTATACCTATGTTCTTAGAAGCACAATTTGTAATAGACAAAACCTGGAAACAACCCAGGTGTCCAACAGCAGATGAGTGGCTGAGTAAGTTGTGGTCTATATACACAATGGAATACTACTCAGCTATTTAAAATGGTGAAGTTATCTTCTTTATCCCATCTTGGATGGAGCTTGAAAGAATCAGGTTAAGTGAGATAAGTCAGAAACAAAAGGATGAACATGGGATGATCTCACTCATAGACAGAAGTTGAAAAACAAGATCAGAAGGGAAAACACTAAGCAGAACTTGGACTGGAGTTGGTGTACCGCACCTAAGTAAGAGACTCTGGGGTTGGTTCAGGGTCTGCAATATGATGACAGAGGAGGACCTAGTGGAGGTTGAATTGTTTTGTGGAAAACTCAGAAATGTTATGCATGTATATTTTATTGTCAACTATAAGCCATTAATCCCCCAGTAAAGAATTAAAAATAATAAAAAAAAGAAGGAAAATTCTGTATATGTTCAACATAATGGAAAAGGAGTCCATATCTTCCTGGCACAGGCAGGAGGGAAAAACAGAAGTGTTAGGGCTTCATTTTACTGTACTTTCTGCAAACACTCTGCTCCAGCCTCTTAGAACAGGCATAGTCTCTAGTTATTGGTCATATTGCTCCCCCAGCACTCTTCAAGGTGAACACCCTTTTAGACATTCTCGTCCTCAAGGTTCAAACCCAGTGTCCTCTGGGAAGAGTGTGGCATTGAGTAGGTATGAGATCCAAAGACAAAACTGGGGTACCAAGATCCTGAGAGAACCAAGGATGAGCTATAACTGTCCTGAGGTGAGGCGGCTAGGGAGGAAGAGTAGAATTAGTATAAAGCACAGGGATAAATGCTTGGCTGGTCAGTTTTTGTTTAGAGTGACTGACCTCTAGCCCTTCATTCAGCTATTTCAAAGTCTTTGATTTCCTTCAACTAGTATTTTCACATCATCTAGGGAAATGGATACATGTGCATCTTCCTGGGCCCCACACAGGAATCACTGAGTATATTTATGGAGACTAGCGTCTGTGGAAATGTAGTTTTACAAGTTTCCCAGGTGAATCTGAGATCCCTAGGGGGTGAGGCACCTGATACACAGAATAATTGCACAGGGCTGGGAATTGACCAAGTAGGTTTTAAAATGTGCCACTCTCTTTCAATTTCTTGGCCTTGAACCTCATTGTGATTCTGTCTGTCTCATAATGTAGATAATGCAGAGTGAATTCACTTAAAGAGCTATTGCATGCTTGCACTTAAGAGAATTAGTAGATGTAAAATCAAGGTGCCCAAGGCAGGTTACAAAATGGATACCCCACTGATATAAGCCACTCTTGAAAAGAATGGAGTTGACCTTAAACCTAAAACTCGAGGCAAAATCTGCCAGGAATTTCAAAAGCCAATTTAACAAATATTCAGCAGAAACAAAAAAAGAAAGGAAAGGAAAGGAAAGGAAAGGAAAGGAAAGGAAAGGAAAGGAAAGGAAAGGAAAGGAAAGGAAAGGAAAGGAAAGAAAAGCCCCATGCTTGGTCACAATGATCAATCGTTTCTAAATAGTGACACTGGTCTAAAAGAAGGGGTCAACATGACTCACAGATATAACTCACATGTTTGCTCTTGTTTCACATTTAAATAATTGTTTAAGATGTTACAAGTGCAAAACCCCTAAACAGTCAGGTCAGTAGCAGATATGCAAACTATCAGAGGCTTGGAGAATCCTTGTCATCATGCAAATTAGAATGGTTTCTCCAGTGAGACACTGCCGAGGTGAGAGGTGAGCAGGATCAACAACTGGGACTCTAACGGTAACATTCATCTCTGCTTCCCAGACCTAGTGGAGACCTAGTTCAAAGCCCACTCAATCTTAGATACTAAGATATTTCTTTTCTTTTTTGTGTAAAATATTTATTTATTTATTCCCTTTTTGTTGCCCTTGTTTTTATTGTTGCAGTTATTATTGCTGTTGCTACTGATGCCATCATTGTTGGATAGGACAGAGAGAAGTGGAGAGAGGAGGGGAAAACAGAGGGGGAAAGAAAGATAGGCACCTGCAGACCTGTTTCACTCCGAATGAAGCGACTCCCCTGCAGGTGTGGAGCCGGGGGTTCAAGCCAGGATCCTTATGACAGTCCTTGTGGTTTGTGCCACCTGTGCTTAACCCACTGTGCTACTGCCTGACTCCCTATACTAAGATATTTCATCACAAGGATAGTATAATGTAAGCCTTGAAACCAGAAAACACTCCTGCATTTTGAGGGGAAAGGAAAAATTATAGCTTAGCTTTAGTCTTTGTTGATTGAGGACACATGTTAAAAACATTTAAGGGAAGTGTAACCACCAAATGAATAAAATAGAGCATGTAACTTACAGATCCAAAAGAAACATCAAATAGATTTTGAGAAGAAGGAAAATGTGTTTATGAACAATGAGCTCATTGTTTGCCTCCTTTGTTGTCTTTTTATTGTTGTTCTAGTTATTATTGTTGTAGTTATTGATGTCGTTTTGTTGGATAGGACAGAGAGAAATGGGGAGAGGACAAAGAGGGGGAGAGAAATATAGACACCTGCAGACCTGCTTTACCGCCTGTGAAGCGACTCCCCTACAGGTGGGAAGCCACAGGTTCAAACCGGGATCCTTCTGTAGGTCCTTGAGCTTTGCGCCACGTATGCTTAACCCATTGCACTACCATCTGACTCCCAATGACCTCATTTTTAAAAGGCATATGTACTCAGAATTGGTTGGAAGATGTCCATCTATATGCTGTTTGTAAGAACCAGGCAGAAAAATTATTAAAGGGATAAAAATGCATAAAAATAAAATACAGCAAATTTCCATAATTCCTAATAGTTCTTTTGTGTAAAGTCCTCTTAACCCTAAATTAGTAAATACGGAGTCTGATCTTAGGAGAACTGATAAGTTCCTGTAAGCTTCTGTCATAACATCATCATTAATCGATCAATATATAAACTTGTTTTGTGTTTAAAGGTACCTTATTTTAGATAAATTGTTGAGTCATGGTTAGAGATTTCTGGAGGCAGGGCTACAGAGCAGCAGCACCTGAGTTTCTCTCCTGTCCTCTATCAGGTCAACTAGAAATACCAAAGGAGATCATCTGGGACCACAACAAGGCTGGACGAGAATGACTTCAGGAACCCACCAAACCATCAGTGAGTGCAAATACGTGTGGCTCATGGATAGAGAGGAACCTAGGGAGAGATTAAGTGGCTGGTAATAGTCCGGCAGTTTACCAGTTGAGACAAAACCTCCAGTCTATTTTACCAACAAAAAGACTGCTGAAGGGAGGAGAGGACTCCCCTAAGACTCACCAAATGCAACTGTGAGTCTCCATTGCTACTGCCCTAAGAGGCTGGAGCAACAGTGGGGAGGCCCTGTGCTGACACTGGGGGACAGAGAACTAACCAGGAAACTCAGGAGAAGATCTACACTTTGGCAGCCTAGCAGTGGGGCTGAGGTGGGAGCCTTTCCATTAGGAAACAAGAAAGAGCACAAATAATCAACCTGATTGCACATCTTAAAGACCTACAAGAAAAAGAACAAAGGAACACTAAAGCAACCAGAAGGACAGAAATCACTAAAGTTAGGGCAGAAATAAATAATATTGAAAATAAGAAAACCATACAAAAGATCAACGAAAGTAAATGTTGGTTCTCCAAAAGAGTGAACAAAATCGACAAACCTTTAGCCAGACTCACAAAACAAAAAAAGGGTGAACACCCAAATAAATATGATCGTAAAGGAAAGAGGAGATAACACAAAAGACACTGCAGAAATTCAACATATCATGTGAGGCTTCTATGAACAACTTTATGCCACCAAGCTAGAGAACCTGGCTATAAATGGACAATTTTCTAGATATTTACAAACTTCCAAGATTAATAAAGAGGAACTAGTAATATGAAGAGGCTTATCACAGCTAATGAAATTGAAACAGTTATCAAAAATAGGGAGTTGGGTGGTAGTGCAGCGGGTTAAGCGTAGGTGGTGCAAAGCGCAAGGACTGGCATAAGGATCCCAGTCCGAGCCCCCGGCTCCCCACCTGCAGTGGATCACTTCACAAGTGGTAAAACAGGTCTGCTGGTGTCTATCTTTCTCTCCCCTTCTCTGTCCTCCCCTCCTCTCTCCATTTCTCTCTGCCCTATCCAACAACGATGACATCAATAACAACAACAATAATAACTAAAACAACAAGGGCAACAAAAAGGAAAATGAATAAGAATACAAAAAAAAACTGCCCAAGAATAAAAGTCCTGGGCCAGACAGTTTTACAAATGAACTCTATAAAACCTTCAAAGAATAACTAATACCTCTACTTCAAAAAGTCTTCCAGTAGATTGAAGACACTGGAATAATCCCTTCCAGGTTCTATGAAGCCAGTATCACTTTGATATCAAAAGCAGACAGGGACACAACCAAAAAAAGAAAACTACAGAACAATATCTTTGATGAACATAGATGCTAAAATCTTAAACAAAATTCTAGCCCACCTGATACAGCAGTATATTTAAAAGATTGTTCATCATGACCAAGTTGGTTTATCCAAGGGATTCAAGGTTGGGTTAATATACATAAATCAATCAATATGATCCAGAACATCAATAAAAGCAAGACCAAAAACCACATGGTCATATCAATAGATGCAGAGAAAGCCTTTGACAAAATACATCATCCTTTTATAATCAAAACACTACAAAAAATGAGAATAGATGGAAAATTCCTGGAGATAGTGGAGTATATATATAGCAAACCTACAGCCAACATTACACTCAATGGTGAAAAAACTGGAAGCATTTCACCTCAGATCAGGTACAACACAGGGATGCCCACTATCACCATTACTATTCAACATAGTTTTGGAAGTTCTTGCCAGCAATCAGGCACGAACAAGGAATTAAAGGCATACAGATTGGAAGAGAAGAAGTCAAACTTGCCCTATTTGCAGATGACATGATAGTATACATGGAAAAACCTAAGGAATCCAGCAAAAAAGCTTTTGGAACTCATCAGGCAATACAGTAAAGTGTCAGGCTACAAAATTACATACAAAAGTCCTCTATGCAAACACTAAATAAGAAGAAGAGGAAATCCAGAAATCAATCCCTTTTACTATAGCAACAACAACAACAACAACAACAACAATATCTAGGAATAAACCTAACCAAAGAAGTGAATGACTTGTATACTGAAAATTATGAATCACTACTCAAGGAATTTGAATAAGATACAAAGAAGTGGAAAGACATTCCATGTTCATGGGTTGGAAGAATCAACATCATCAAAATGAATATACTACCCAGAGCCATATACAAATTTAATGCAATCCCCATCAAGATCCCAGACACATTTTTTAGGAAAATAGAGCAAATTCTATAGCTGTTTTTCTGGAAACAGAAAAGACCTAGAATTTCCAAAACAACCTTGAGAAGAAAGAACAGAACTGGAGGCATCACGCTCCCAGATCTCAAATTGTACTATATGACCACTGTCATCAAAACTGCTTGGTACTGGAACATAGACATACTGACCAGTGGAATAGAGTTGAGAGCCCAGAAGTGAGCCCCCACACCTATGGACATCTAATCTTTGACAAAGGTGCCCAGACTATTATGAGGAAAGGTGAGTCTCTTCAACAAATGGTGTTGTAAAAAATTGGGTTGAAACATGCAGCAGAAAGAAACTGAACCACTATGTTTCACCAAATACAAAAGTAAATTCCAAGTGGATCAAGGACTTGGAGGTTAGACCACAAACTATCAGATACTTAGAGGAAAATATTGGCAGAACTCTTTTCCATATAAATTTTAAAGACATCTTCAATGAAACAAACCCAATTACAAAGAAGACTAAAACAAGTATAAATATATGGGACTACATCAAATTAAAAAGCTTCTGCACAGCAAAAGAAACCACTACCCAAACCAAGAGACCCCTCACAGAATGAGAGAAGATCTTTACATGCTATACATCAGATAAGAGACTAATAACCAGATAAATAAAGAGCTTGCCAAACTCAAGAACAAGACAACAAATAACCCCATCCAAAAATGGGGGGAGGACATGGACAGAATATTCATTTACCAAGGAAGAGATCCAAAAGGCAGAGAAACACATGAAAAAATGCTCCTAATTTTTGTCAGAGAAATGCCAACAAATACAAAAATGAGATACCACTTCACTCCTGTGAATATGTCATACATCAGAAAAGGTAGCAGCAGCAGATGCTGGAGAGGTTGTGGGGTCAAAGAAATCCTCCTACCCTGCTGGTGGTAATGTCAACTGGTTCAACCTCTGTGGAGAACAGTCTGGAGAACTCTTGAAAGGCTCGAAATGGACCTACCCTATGATCCTGCAATTTCTCTCCTGGGGATAGATCCTAAGGAAACCACACACCCATCCAAAAAGATCTGTGTACACATATGTTCTTAGCAGCGCAATTTGTAATCGCCAAAACCTGGAAGCAATCTAGATGTCCAACAACATATGAGTGGCTGAGCAGGTTATGGTATATATATACACAATGGAATACTACTCAGCTATAAAAAATGGTGACTTCATTGTTTTCAGCCAATCTTGGAGGGACATTGAAAAATTCCTGTTAAGTGAAACCAGTCAGAAACAGAAGGATGAATATAGGATGATCTTACTCTCAGGAAGAAGTTGAAAAACAAGATCAGAAGAGAAAACACAAGTCGAACCTGAACTACAATTGACATATTGCACCAAAGTAAAAGACTCTGGAGTGGGTGTGGGAGAACACAGGTCCAAGAAGGATGACAGAGTACCTAATGGGGGTTGTATTGTTTGTTATATGGAAAACTGAGAAAAGTTATGCATGTACAGACTATTGTATTTACTGTTGAATGTAAGGCATTAATTCCCAAATAAAGAAATTTTAAAAAGAGAGAGAGATACATCTATCCAGAGAAGGACAAGATACCTGCAACATATTTTCACCACTCATGAAACTTCCCCACTGAAGGTAGGGACCAGGGGTTTGAATTAAATCCTGGCACAGAGTAATGTATATGCTCTACTGGGTGCTATGAGGCACACCACAGCCTTCTTACATTTAAGAATCTAATCAGCATTATACTTGAGACTGTTTCACACAACAAATTTAACAAAACTCAGAAGTGGTATTAAAAAGATCAACAACAACAAAAAAGCAGGCAGAGCTTTGTTTGACCTCAACTAGGATTTGTGCACTCTGGTTAACTCAATTTTTTTGTTATTCTATCAGTCATGGAAGTGTCCTGAGTATTGATTTGGCAGTTGCATAATGATTTGTGAATAAACATATTCACAAATACAGAGTTCATGAATCATAAAGATCCTCTCTATTGGTGAAAAGGGAAGTGGTAGAGGTGTATTAATATGCTAATGGGGAGATGATGATAGTCTTTAAGTGAGGCTAGGACAATTGATCATGCCCACAAGAATAACATTAGATACTAATTTCTCAACAAATTCAAAATTAAGTCCAGATGGTTTCATAGATGGAATAGCACAACAGTCAAGTATAGAACTTAGATGGATAAGCCATGAGTTTATTTCTGTGTAGTTGAAATATGTTAGGATTGCAATGCAATCAAAAGCAGAGAGAATATACCACTCACTGCCTTGTGGTTACAAAGCCTAATACAACATCTTGCACACATCAGTGCTTCAATCTTTTGTTAAGTCTGTTGGCTCCACTGGGAACAAATCTAGGATGAAAAATAGAGGTCTTCTAATGGGCCTGGACCTAAGCCCAGCCTTTATTTCCATTCACCATGGCTCCTGAAATGCAGCACCAGTCAAGGTGTGCCCATGAATGTTTACCTCTATTGACCACCTCCATGTTCCTTCTTTGGCCATTTCAGTAGGTGGTACCCTGACACATTTTAGAATGACACATATTTCACTGTGTGATTCTTCTTCTTCTAGCGTTTTCCCTTCTTCCGTAGCCAGTCAACAGCATCAGGTTGAGCCTGATGTAAAGTTTCGAGACCTCCTTTGAATCTGGAGAGGTGGCAGTCGTTGACTATGTGGGTCATAGTCTGTCTGGAGTCGCAGGGGCAGTTCGGGTCGTCTCTGGCTCCCCAGCGATGGAACATAGCGGCGCACTGGCCATGGCCTGTTCGATAGCGATTGAGGAGGGCCCAATCATAACGTGAGGTGTTTGTTCTTTACCTCAGCTGACTGCCAACTCTGTTCCCAAGAGTCTGGAACAGAGAAGTTCAGTGTAGGCGTAGGGGACCAGATTGGGTGACGAGACGTCAAGCGTTGAACAGGGTGGGTGAAGATATCCGCGTATATTGGCAGGTCCGGTCGAGCGTAGACGTGGGAAATGAACTTAGATGATGCCGCATCCCCATCCCGAAGAATATCTGGCGGGACGATGTTGCTAAGAACTGGCAGCCATGGAACCGGGGTAGAACGAATGGTTCCAGAAATTATCCTCATGGAGGAATATAATTTGGAATCGACCAAGTGGATATGGGGGCTACGGAACCATACTGGGGCACAGTATTCTGCAGTGAAATAGCATAATGCCAGAGATGATGATCGTAGTGTGGAAGCGCTCGCGCCCCATGAGGAGCTGGCCAGTCTTGCAATGATGTTATTCCTCGCGCCCACCTTTGCTGCAGTTTTTATGAGATGTTTGTGAAATGACAGAGTGCGATCGAATTATCACTGTGTGATAATTTCTAGTTACAAGTGTCTGTCTGTCCAGCCTTCCCCACTCACTCCCCCAACCTGGAAGTTGCAAGGCAGGGACAGATTGCTGTTCATTCATGAATAATGAGCAGGTGCCAACAAACTTAGATAGAATTGAAAAGTATACTAGCTCCAAAGATTCTGGAAACTTTGGTAATCTGAGGATGTCCTACTATGGAGTCTGCTTCTGCTCCTTCTTTGGGGGAGGGGAGTGAGGGAGCTCTGAGATGGGGGGTGTCTCTTGTAGGTAGGTTTATTCATAAGACTTGTGGGATATGTTCACGAATGAGAAGGCAGCCTCCCACCTCACAGAACAAAGACTACTCCTGGTATTTGTTCTCCAGTCAAACTTAATTCAAATGGTCCGAACACACTGGCACTGCTTATATTAATGAATTCTTCTGCACAGAGGCCCAAGGGGACCAAAACAATACAAAAATAGTCATTATGTCAAATTGGGGAAATTACGTTTTTCTGACTATTTTTCAAGTTTTCTGCAATATGGTTTTATAGTTCTAATAAAAACTTACCAAGAATATAAAAGTCCTAATACATCTGTGGTTGGCAAGTGAGTCAATGTTTCAAAAGACTTAGTTCCCCACCCCTTTTCCTGTGAAATGACTAGCAAACACATAATTAACATAATAAATACCTCAGGAGATGTTGATTTAGACCAGTTTTGGAAACACTGAGACAGAACAAGAACATGTTTTGCTAGAGTGCAGTACTTGCTTAGGTAAAACAACTGTGATGGAAGAACATAGCATTTGGGATCAGTGAGGTAAGGAGGTAGAATTGATGGAGTTGAGGACAAAGCCTACAGTATAGCAGGGTCAGGGGGGAGTTTCCTACACAAAGAATTCTACAAGCTAAGGAATATGCCACTGATCGGGGTGAAGTCTTTCTACCCAGGTGCAGAGGTAGAAAGACTTCACCAGGAGGGAGAAGAGCCACCAACCATAGTGGGAAATCCACTTCCACCTCCATCCCAAGTTGTTACGGATGCCACCAGAGAAGGCAGAAGACAGGTCCCCATGCTACCACTGTAATAGGACCCATTCATATCAAGCAGAAATCATTTTTCTCCTAACCATGAGTAAACATATCATCTCTCTAAAAATGAGAATGAATGGGGGTCAGGCAGTAGCACAGCAGGTTAAGCACACATGGCGTGAAGCGCAATGACTGGCAAAAGGATCCCTGTTAAAGCCTCTGGCTCCCCACCTGCAGGGAAGTTGCTTCACAAGCGGTGAAGCAGGTCTACAGGTGTCTATCTTTCTCTCCCCCTCTCTGTCCTCCCTTCCTCTTTCCATTTCTCTCTGTCTTATCTAACAACAATGATAATAATAACAACCACAACAATGATAAAAGCAGGCACCGGGACCTAGCTATAATCCTGGATGCAAAAAAAAAAAAAAAATGAGAATGAAGAAATCACCATACATTGCAGGATATTCATTAATTCTAAAAAAAAAAAGTTCACCCAGAGATCTAACCACAATATTACAGAAGATGCTGAGAGAACTCGATTTACATCCTCTACTTCACATCTTTAGTGAGTAGTTTAGCAATTACATGGCTCATATGAAAAAGGATCAAAAAGTATTGACTTTGAGTGAGAAACACATTATTGAAATAAAATACGAGAGATAAGTAGTGAGTAGCAGACTTTTTTCCCCCATCACGACTTCACCATTCTGAACTGACTTTTTCAGATAAATAAACACAGAGAGAGACAGAAGGAGAGAGACAGTACTTGAGGTACTCAAGTTTCCCCCTGTGCAGTGGGAGCCTGTCTTGAACTTGGGTTGAGTACATGACAAAGCACAGACCCTTCCAGGCAAGCTATCTTGCTGGTCACTAAAAGATCATGATGAAAATGCACTTGGTCAGATTTGCTCACTTGAGAAATTCTACTTGGAGCTCTCTATCCCAAAGTGCATCTCCCCCCAACTCCAGTATAAACTATACTCAACGTGATTCAGCTGTAGCCAAGAGATTCTTCTCCTGTTTGAAAATACTGAAGACTTCTGGTTTCCACTGAGGTCCTTATACATGAGGAAGACACTGAAGATCCTACTAGTACAATTAACAAAGCCTAATTAAACCTAATGGAAAGTTTTGCTACATCTTCTACTTAAACCATGGTTCCTAGCCTCTATGTCATATAAAAAGGTAAATGCAACTAAGTATGATACACAAAACAGAAACAAAACATGTATTATTAGCATGTTACCACATTTTTCTTTGTATTTCCAATATTGTAGAAAATTGAACAGTTCAATTCTCTTCTAAGAAGCAGCAGTGAAAGCACATACACACAGAGATATGCATAATCAATTTGTGTCCCCCAAAATTTTTATGTTGCAACTAATTCCTAATGTGATTTGTATTCCTATTAGAATCATTTTGTAAATAAAAATAATTTAAAAAATGGTCATGTGCCAGGTATATTTCAGAAGCAGAACCTATGAGGCATGTGGACTTTATATGAGGTATAAAAAGAATCAGGTATGGACTGTAAAATATGTACCTGCAGCAACAAGAAAGATGGAATTGCCAAAACAGAGGTAAAATCACTAAATAAGGATGAATGGGAAAAGAAGATGGAGTTTCCTTTTAGACATACAGGGATCCAGATGCTAAGGAGGCTTACTAGAGAAGATGATCATCAGGAAGCTGAGTGTCTGACTGAAGACAGGGAACAGTATGAAATCGGAATATAAGTTGGAGAAAATACCAGGGCATCACTGAGGTCACCAGAGATACTGTAAAGAGCCTAAGGCTGAGCTCCATACCAGCCCAGGATACAAACAAAACCAGACCAGCCCAGGATACAAACAAAAGTCAAGGATATGAAGAACAGCAGCAAAGGAGACTTAAAAGGCACAGCCTGGGAACTGGGAGGAAACCCAAAGGGCGTGGCATCCTGAGTGCCACAAGAAGGAGTTGAAAATAGCCACTGTGACAAGAGAAGCTTCTAAGTCAAGATGTAACTTGGAATTGACTTTTTTTTTTTTCTTCATCATATGGTATATTGAGGCCCATGATCTGAGAAATTAAAGTAGGGAAACAGAAACAACAACCTGATTGGAGCTGGTGGCAGGAAAATGGGGCCAGGGAAAGTAGAGACAACTTATGTGAGAATTTCGCCTAGGGGACCTGGTGGTGGTGCAGTTAAGCACACATGACGTGAAGCGCAAGGACCAGCATAAGGATCCCAGTTTGAGCTCCCGGCTCCCCACCTGCAGGGGGGTCACTTCACGAGCTGTGAAGCAAGTCTGCAGGTGTCTATCTTTCTCTCCCCCTGTCTATAAGTACTGCCTATGTCCGAAATGGCTATGCAGAGAAAAACAGGTCGATTGCAGGATAAAGAACAGTTGTTGGTGAATATTCTAACAAATTTTCCCATTGATGAAGTAAAGTTTAGGGAGGTGAAGTGGTTTCACTAAGGCGAAACAACTATTCAGTGTGGGTCAGGATTCACATGAGGTCTTTATTCTTAATGGATAAAGTCTTTATTCTTAATGATTTCCTCATCTACTTCAACTCCTTCTCTAACTCAAGTTCACCTCATCTTTCATGTAGCTTTCTTGGAAACATCCAAACTTGTAATAACCTCTGCTTCCTCCTCCAGGCTACTCATACAACTTGATTTTGATTTCTTTTTCATTACAGCTATTCATTTTCTGTCTCTGACCATATTTTAAGTGTACTAAAGTCACAGAATATACATTTCAAACCTCTTTATCTTTCCTTACCTCTAAAACAATGCCAAGTATATGGTAGGTCCTTGATCAATGTTTGTTTCAGGCAGCCGGGTGGGAGGGAAAAGAAAGACAAGGAGGGAGGGAGGAGGCAAGAAGAAAGGGATGCCTTTTTCCCAAAGCCTCCTCACTGCTTTGACACCTTATATATTATGGCCTGCTTTACTGAGGGGCTATGTTTGCTTTAAACTTTCCTCCTAGGATCTATTGCCTCTTTACTCATGTCTCTGACTGTTTTCTGGATCCACTCCAGATCCACCATGTCTTGCTAATAATAAATCAGATACTCAAACACTGCAGAGGGGAAGGCCTTCCACATGTGCACCTGTTAGGTCAAGAACCACCTGGAGAGGAATTTTACCATCTGCTAATTGTGATTGGGTTTGCATTTCAATTCACAATCCCCCACCCACCTTGGTCTCCTGATCAGTCTGAGATCCCATGGTGGGCAGAAGAGACAAAGGGGGGCGGGCATTGGTCCTGTCTTCCCCAGGTCCTGTCAAGGGGAGGGTGATGACAGAGTTTTCTATGTAGCTGATAGGAAATAAGTGTCCCTGTGACAGTGAAGGCAGGCACAGGGCTTGACCCTAAAAGGTGGGTCTGGGAAGATGACCTTGGTCTCCAGATTATCTGCCCCTACTGCAGCAAGGGATTTCTGTCCCCTATCTCCCTTTACCTCAAAGAGTGTAGCTTTTGACCATGTTCAACCATGAATACCAGCTCCTGGGAGCATATTGAAGCTGACTAGGACCAATCTCAGGCCCCCAAACAAGATTTTCTGTGGGAACGGCTATTCCTCCTCCAAGGAGAAGGAAGGCATATTCCAGCACAATCCTGATAAGTGCAGCCTTATTTATCATACAGTAATAGATGCCACTATGAGAGAAGAAGTGAAAGCCACTCTGGAGTCTCCAGGGTTCCTTGGCCTTTCTTCAGCCAATTGCTTCATCAAGGCCCAAAGCTTCACAGTGCCAAGCTCTTAGAGGTGTGATTTTTCTCATTTCCTTTCAAAAACATCTACTTGAGAAAACTAACACTAATGTTTCATTGCCTAGTCAGTTTTTCCATGAGTAGTCCACAAGTTTTTCCCTCAGTGTGGACATCATTTGCTTTGTCTGTCTGGAACCACAGGTCCTCTAGGACACATGCATCAGAGCAAACCACAGTCATGGCAGCAGGAAGTTCCAGGGACAGATAAGTGGACCTGGTAGAACCAGAGATCTTTGCCAACACTCGCCACTTGGAAACAGAAGGGAAAAGGATGTTGATCTCTAGTAGGAAGAGTCAAAGCATGAGTTGGGAGATAGTTTTCCACATGAAGGCACTGACTTCAAGCCTCAGCACCACATAAAAGCATGGAAGAAGTTCCATAGATGATGAAATGTCAGTGTCTCCCCCTTCCCCTGCCTCTGCATTTCTCTCTCTCTGTGTTAATTTTTCTCCTCTCTCTCTCTCTCTCTCTCTCTCCTCTCCTCTCCCCACCCCCTCTCTCCCACTGTATCTGACATAAAAAGAAATAAATAAAAAGTTGGCCCATGAGTGGTGATATTAAACATGTATGAGGTCCTAGAGATGTGGAGGGATGGAGGGAGGAAGGGGAGAAGGGCCAAAAAAAGGAAGCACAGAGCCTGGTAGCTTCCCCCTTCCCTCCCACCAACCCTTGGAAGATAGGAAGAAGCCTATATACATAAGAAAAATCTAACAAATAGAGAGAAGTAGGTTGAGAAATGGAGGTAAATCTGTTAACATGAGGTTGACTAACCCAAAAGGTTCTTGAGATCCTTCACAGCATTCTCTCAATGGACCCCTTTTTGTTTTGTTCAAGTCCTAACACAGTCTAACAGCACAAAGAGAAAATAGTAAGAAGGCAAAGAGGATTCCCTAACCAGCTCAAAACCATCATCAATCTGAATTCTTTTAGAAACTCAACTCTTTTATTCTTTATTGTATGAGAAGCTTCATATTCACTGAGATGGCTAAGAGAGTCAGAAGAATGCCTAGATGCTGTTACTAGAAGGTTCTGCTACATAGAGGCCATCTGGTCACTCCTGCACCCATCCAGGAAGGAGTTTAAACTCCTTTGAAACCCTCTCATTTCCTCTCTCCAGACTCCTCTACTCACATGCCTCCACATTCTTATTCCACTGAGGAGACGTAATTAACACCTCAGGAATTGAAGTCCAGGCAATCTAGTTAAAAATCTAGTTTTGATCCATAGACGAGAAAATATTTTCAATCTCTCTAGGCTTTGATCAATCACTTTACTCATAAAATGGGAAGAAAGCACATGAACCTCACAGATGCACTGTGACCGTTAACTACAAAATGTGTGATAAGAGGCATGCCACAACAAGCAGGGCTGTTGCACACTCAAATCACCTAGGAGATTTTATGATGCCCCACTTTTGGGCTCCATTTCAAAAGGATCTAATCGGACTAGTCTGTGATGAGGCTCAGGCTTGGGTACTTGGTAAAAGCTACCTGAGTGATTTTCATGTGTAACTAAGCCTGAGAACAACTGAAATAAAGTTGAATGATTCCAATAATATTGGCTGAATCTAGATAAGAAATTTGAAAATATAGGTCAATGTACGGCTAGGCTGTGGCATCCAGGACTACTGGCCAACTGCCCACTGTAGATGTGCTTTTCTGATGCTCATTTATGGCATGAAAAAACCTCTCCCCTCCCTTCACTGGAGAGCCCTCTCACTCCTTCCCACCACCTGCAGTAGACCTGTCTGCTTAGCTACCTCATACCCTTTTCCAACTTTCTGAAATGTCAAAACTTCCACCGGACAATTCCAGGACATCCCTTAACACAGGGAAGGGCATTTGGTAGCAGAGGGGGAAATTCCTAAAGAGGACGCAAGATATATCTGAAAAATGTCCTGACAAGAAATCTAGAGAAGCAATGTTGAAGAACTCAGGGCTGAAAATAAAAGTCACCAAATCC
Source organism: Erinaceus europaeus (assembly GCF_950295315.1). Classification (NCBI taxonomy): domain Eukaryota; kingdom Metazoa; phylum Chordata; class Mammalia; order Eulipotyphla; family Erinaceidae; genus Erinaceus; species Erinaceus europaeus. The sequence goes on along the minus strand of NC_080163.1, from coordinate 142,225,686 downwards.
TGTGGCTCCTTTCAAAAAGAGTTAGGTTTGCTCCAGCTTTACAATTTAGATGGGGAGGCTTAACGGCATTTCCTTTAAAGACACACCCCCATACTTCAATTAATACTATTTGCTCTTTATTTCTATAAATATGGAAACTGAGACATAGAAAAAAATACAAGATACTCATATCAGGTCAAACAGCAAGTTACTGGTGGGGAAAAGAAATCTGCCTTGCAGACTCCTGGTATAGAGCTTCTCGGTCCAACCTTCAAGACTGAGAAAGTTAAAAGGGGACAACCTTCAGAGGGCCCAAAGGGATCACCAATCAGGCTAGAGGGTTACTCAGAGCTGAGGAAGGCAAGGTAATTCACCTAGAGATGGAATTAACTGTCCTGACTAGAGAAGCAGAATGAGGGTCCCTCCCTGCATGGAGGAGACAGAAAACTCACAAACAAAAAGGGAACATAGCTACTGAGGTCTGTATGACCTCCCATCACCTTCCCTTTCATAGCTTTCAAAAACCTAGAGCTACTCTCATTTTCTTGAGGCTGGCAAGTCAGAGCCCACCAGTACCACAACCTACCTACTAAAGGACAGGAAATGATCACACTTAGTGTTGTTCTGAAAACTCACTTGCAATAGGCAGTGGTAAAGGGAAAGAGAGGCTGAGAAACAGACATAGTATAGGAATCCACATACTAAAGGTTTGTGAACTCAGAGCTTGAAAATATCTCAAGAGATGAACCCAGGAGCTACACAGTCAAGAAGTTTTATCTTCATTTTTAAATATTTTTTATTACTTATTTTCCCTTTTGTTGCCCTTGTTGTTGTTTTATTGTTGTAGTAGTTATTATTGTTGTTGTTGATGTCATCGTTGTTGGATAGGACAGAGAGAAATGGAGAGAGGAGGGGAAGACAGAGAGTGGGAAAGAGAGACACCTGCAGACCTGCTTCACTGCTTGTGAAGCGACCCCCCTGCAGTTGGGGAGCAAGGGATTGAACAGTCCTTGTGCTGCATGCCACGTACAGTTAACCCAATGCACTACTGCCCAACCCCCAAGAAGTTTTATATTCTTTCAGACTAATTTGAGGTAGAAAAAGTCAGAATTTAGCCATTTATTTTCCTTCTTACAATTCTCCAATGGTTTATGCCAATACTTTAGTAACTTAATTGGCTCTGAGATCTACTTTAGTTAATATGAGTATAGACACTCCTTTGAATTGTAATATCTCTTTTTTCACCCATTTATATTTGAAGTTACTTTAATAAATAGTTGGGACATAGTTTTTTAATCTACTCCAATATCTACCTTTCAGTTGCTGTGAATATATTTACAAGTAGTTAATCATTGATATTTAGGGATTACATCTTTGATTTTGTTTCATGTAATCTGTTTACATTTATGTTTTCCTTTCTCTACCTTCCTGTGAACTATTTGAACATATCATTTTAGAATTCCATTTAAATTTATCTACAGTTTCACTTAGTTTATTTCTATGCCATTTTTTGTTTCACATCAAACTATATTTAGACAGATAGAAGTCAGTCATGAAATTTTACTAGTTTGAAAAAAATATAGATACTTTTAGATAGTATTTTAGATTTCTCTGCCCTCCTCCATTAAAATATATTTCTCTTAACTATTTCCTCTTGATCCATTTATAAGCCTATTAGTGTTATTATAATGGTTTCATCCCTCAAACTTAAATTAGAAAATTCCAGAAAAGAACTGTCTATTGTATAAACTCATATTGTTGCTCATAGCACTTTCCCTTATTTCTATTGTTACAAGATTCTAGCATACCCTTATTCTTTTTTCTCGCATTATCTATTTTTTAAGGGTTGACTTGCTAGTGAAAAATTCTTAATTTTCCTTTACTAAGAATGAATCCATACTTTTGTAGAATATGGAATTGCATGTGGAGAATACTTTTCTCTCATCAATTGGAAAATAGGCTGGTTCCTCTGTTTTCCCTTGTTTCTGATAAGAAATCCACTGTGTGAGCCAGTGAGATAGCTTATCTAGAAGAGCAGCTGTACTGTCATCTTTGAAATCCAGGTTCAAGTCCCCAGTCTTTTAGCTGAATTCTTGTCCTGGTTCATTTCTCCAATATTTCTTCTTGTTGGTTCACCCATTTTATATAGTTTGTTATGAGGTCCCTCTCTCAGTACTTTTCAAATTACTGATCACTCTTGCCTGGATTGACTTGTGTCTAAGTAAGATAATTAAAGAGTTCACAGTTGTGGAAATTGACAGTTGTTTCAATATCATTTTAATCCCTGAGTTGGAGCTTAAAAGTGTCTTTTGTTCTTTTTCTTCCCTGTAGGTTATGGGAGCCTGAGGGCTTTTAAACTATAAGTAGACTTCTTAGCTTAATCACTGACTCCTGGCCAAGAGATAAAGCAGAGTGTCTCAGGGATAACCAGTGGTTATGCAAAGATACTTTTACAGCCCCACTGCTAGGCCATGGAGGTATAGATCTTCTCCTGAGTTTCTTGATTAGTTATCTGTCCCCTGGTGTCAGCACAGGGTCTCCCTGCTGCTGCTCCAGATTCTGAGGGCAATAGCAGTGGAGACTCACAGTTGAATTTGGTGAGTTTTAGAGGAGACCTCTCCTCCCTTCAGTCTTTTTGTTGGTGAAACAGACTGGAGGTAGTGTCTCAGCTGGTAAACTGCCGGTCTGTTACCAATCACTTAATCTCTCCCTAGGCTCCTCTCTGTCCAGGAGCCAAAAGTGTTTGCATTCACCAGTGATTTGGTGGGTTCCTAAAGTCGTTCTAGTCCTGTCTTGTTGTGGTCCCAGGTGTGGTCTCCTTTGGGATTTCTAGTTGACCCAGAAGTGGAGAGAAACACAGTTGCTGCCACCTTGTAGCCCTGCCTCCGGAAGTCCTTCAAGTCCCCAGTCTACCACATGGGTGTCCTATGACACTCAAGGTAGCTTTGGTGTTTTGATGTCTCTCCCTCTCTTTCCTCTTATTGATAATATCATTCTAGGGTAGTGAAGCCCTGTTGAAAACAAAAATACATAAAGCTGTTAACTCTCTTTCCAACCACCAGATGCCAGATGATAGCATGATGCCGACCAGACTTCCCTAGACAGACAACCCCACCAATGTGTCCTGGAGCCCCATTTCCTCAGAGCCCTTCCCCACTAGGGAAAGAGAGAGACAGGCTTGGAGTATGGATTGACCTGTCAACACCCATGTTCATCAGGGAAGCAATTACCCAAGCCAGACCTTCCACTTTCTGCATCCCACGATGATTTTGGGTCCATGGTCCCAGAGGGTTAAAGAATAGGAATGCTATCAGGGAAGGGGATGGGATACAAAGTTCTAGTGGTGGGAATTGTGTGAAGTTGTACCCCTCTTATCCTATGTTTTAGTCAATGTTTCCTTTTAGTAAAAAATTTAAAAATAAATAAAGTAAAATAAAATAGCTTCAGAAAAACACATAAAGCTGCTATTTCAAATTGGCTTTTCTCTATAGATGCCATTTATCTCTCAAGATTTGATATTTGTATTTAGTTTTATCTCTGAATACAGAAGTTTGAGAATGACACACCTTGGTGATTTAGAGAATGGGTATCCTGTCTGGAGTTCACTCAGCCCCATGATTCTATGTTTTCTTGTTTTTATTTGTTTGTATTTGCAAAGCTTAAGATATAGTCATGATTTCTCTCTCTCTCTCTCTCTTTTCAAACTCACCCCTTTCTGTCTCATTTAAGGATCATAATTACACAAGCATTCTTTTGTTATAACTTAATGAGTATCTGAGGACCTATTGTTTGTTTCAGCCTGTTTTTTTTTCCTATTGTTCACACTGAGCAATTCTTATTTTACTATATTCATATTTACTGATTCTTTTCTCTGTGTTCTCAATTCTGCTACTGAACTCATGATTGAGCTTTTTGTTTTAGTCATTTTCCAGTTGTAAAATTTTTATCTGTCTCTTCTTCAAATCTTCTTTATTGAGATGTTTTACTTCTTTGTTGACACTCCTTTCATGTGAAATATTTTTGTAATTCTTCACTGAAACAATTTTTGGTGGCTGCCTAAAAATTTTTAACCAGAGAGTTAAGAGGAAAAGAGACTGGTGATGGTACACCTGGTTGAGTGCACATGTTACAGTGTGCGAGGATCTGGGTTTGAGCCCCTGATCTCTACCTGCAGGTGGAAAGCTTTGAAGCAGGGCTGCAGGTGTCTCTCTATCTCTCTCCCTCTCTATCTCCCCCTTCACTCTAAATTTCTGATGGTCTCCACCCAACAAATAAACAATGATAAAAACAATTTTCAAAAGAGAAAAAAAAGTAAGGGCATTCATAAGTTATAATAGGTATAGGTATGTCTTGGAAAATAAGAGAAAATGGGACCATGTAAAAATGGGTACATATATATAAATATAGACAGATAGTTATAGAAATGATAGTTAACCCATATCTGTAACCTTGGGAGAACCATTGTAGCTTCTAATGGAGGGAATAATAGGGACACAGAACTCTAGTGATGGCAATAGTGCAGAATTATACCCGTTATCTTATAATTTTGTAAATCAGTATTAAGTCACTAGTAAAATCAAAATAAATAAATAAATGAAAGAAATCTCAGCATTACTCACCTGTTTACCTGGCAAATCATAAATCAGATCACTTTTTAAAAAATTTTGGGTGGGAGCTTAACAGCTTACAGTACAGTTGTTCACATGTGGGTACCAATTTCTTATCTCAGTGAGATAATGTGTCTGCAAAACACTCTCACTCCCAAATTAGGTCCAATCACCAGTCTTCTACTTGACCTTCCTAATGCTCTTCTCACTACCTTCTATTATCAAGCCACTATCAAAATACTCTTCTTGCCTATACAAAAGAAAGAAAGGTGACTCTCCACATTGTTAACTATCTAAAAAGTTATGAGACTTGAATGGTCATCAGGCCCTGAGACCTAATAGGTCAGACTTCAAATTGGCTTTAACTATTGACTTTTTGGGTGAGTTTGGACAAGTTAATTAGCCTCACCAAGCTGCTCTTACTCATCCAGAATACATGTGTTAAGGCACTTGCACAAGGCCAGGCACAGGGCACAAAGCCTTTGATGACAGGTCTTTCCCTGGCCATGGAGCAAGTGGAATCCTGACTGAGAAGGGAGGCTGCCCACAACTTCCAGAGCATCCACAACAGAAGGGCATTGTTTTCTTTGTTAAGTTTTAACTTGCGACAGACAGAACCCTTGCTGCAAAGTTAATTTATTTGTTGCCTCCGGGATCCTGTATGGAAGGGCTCCCTGCTCTGTTCCAGGCTGATTTTGCAAACATTAACATATGTCAAGAGCTTGCACAAAGCTAAGGATGTAAAAATTGCTCTTCAGAAGAAACAAGAGCAAGGCTAGATCATGGAGCCAAGGAGGAGACAAGAGGTAGACATTCATCTCACAGGGTGGGCTTGATCAACAAGCAGGAGAAAGAGCAATTCTGAGCACAGGGTGGGATGTGGGGGTGAGGCTGGCAACCAAGGTGGTAGTTTGAGAATGGCAAGAGCTGTTTTTCACAAACTACCTAATAGTTACCACCCTTTTTATATAACTCTATTCTTGAAATTCATGTTTAATTAAGCTTATTCACTTCATTGAACCTGGAAGCAGGATTCAGCGATGTTCTGTAATTTCCCCAAGCTCACACAGGTAGCACAGAGCAGAGTTGGGGTTCAAAGGCAGACCTGTTCCACACAACATACCCTTTCCCTTAGACCTATTCTCCCTAGTGAGTTGTATACTCCAAGAAGAAAGTGTTAATACTCTTGGATATGATTCAGTTCTCCTTTAACAGACTGATAAATGAAGGCTTGTAAAGAGAAAGCAAGTTTTCAGATCCAGGGCTATAAAGACTAGATGTACAATGGGATTTGGTTCAGAGGGCACCATAGAACCAGGTCTTCAATTTGGTGCTCAGCAAAAACATGACTAGGGGACTAATAACTTCCCTTCTGTCCATTCATCCACCACACTGACATCTTTCCGCCCATCATCACATCTGCCCCACTTGCCTAATTCTTGACTTCTTGGTCAAGTGTTGGTATGCTTCTAAAAACCCCTTCTGTTTCATTAGTTTAATCCCCCCTGCTTAACACTATTCTATTTACATAACCACTTCATTCTATTTACATAACCGCTGTTAACAAACACCACCCTCCCTCCAGGGCATTGGTGGTTCAGTGGTAGAATTCTTGCCTGCTCCACCCCCTCTCCTTGTCATACCCTGATTTTCACCAGTCACTTTTCTCTCCACCCTCTCTGCATTGCATCCTGTTCCCACCCTACTGGGCTAGTATATTTATAAGGACAAGATTGTTTGTAGTTTTTAGTTTAGCTTAGCTTGGTATAGATTGCGCTGCGTCCTGCATGAATAAAGAGATACTGAGTACAGCTCAACCATGAGACCCTGGTCGTCTGTTACCCACCCATGAAGCCAGCCTGGCAAAAACAACAGTCAAGGATCTCTTGGGCTCTGACTGTCATGGTCCAGCCTGTCCACCTAGATTCAATCCTAACAGTAAATGACATTTTTTTTGCTTTCCTATGATCCCTGACCTGATGGGTTCCTCTTCACAACCTGGACACTTGACAACTCATTTTTCACAATTAAACAAACTGACATAAGCTATGTAGCAGACCCTGTGTGTGAAACAACACAGGTTCCCTGGCCTCAACAAGGAGGCCAAAGATGGGGATAAGATCACAGGCCACTGGGTGAAAATGTTTCCAGAGCCTGCTTCTGCCATTACCTATGGACAAGGTAGGGCATTTGCATTTTCAAAAACTCTTGCTGGTTGTTCTAGGTATGGTGGATTAGAGGGTATCATGTTGCTGAATCAGTTAGAATGCTGAAAGAACATGGCAGGAAAAGAAAGCAGATAAGAGGCAAAGCAAAGACACAAGGATGGAGTGAGGACAATAGAAACAGGAAGTACTAAGGCCTTCTGAGAAACAAACAGCACTTGGTGATTGTTTGGTAGGGGTGAGAAGGGGTTAGGAAGAGCTGCTAGCAGTAATGGGCTTGATAGCTGTGTGAAGAACTGGACTTGGGACACTGAATCACATGCAGGGCATACAGCCCTCTGCAAATGCTTTAACCAGCTAATAGGAATCTATTGAAAAGCAAAAGGAATAATTACCACTTTGTTGCAGTTCAATACACCCCAGGCTCATTGCTCTGATTGGCCTGACCTCTAAGAAGCAAGGCATTGTCATTGCCAATGAGGAAGTAGAGGTTACTCTGGGATTAAGATTCATGCAACCTGAATGCTAACAGCTTTGGTCAAAAATAAAAGAAAAAAGGATACTTAAGTGTTTAACCAGAATTTTATTTTTTAAAAGATTTTTATTTATTAATGAGAAAGGTAGGAGGAGAGAGAGAAAGAACCAGACATCACTCTGGTACACGTGCTGCTGGGGATTGAACTCAGGATTGCATGCTTGAGAGTCTAGTCCCTTAGCCACTGCACCACCTCCAGGACCACTAACCAGAATTTTTTTATTAAATATTATTAAAAATTTTTATTAAATTTTTTTATTTTTCATTTTAAACGAAAATCATGCAACTCAACACAATAGCATTTAAGAAAGAGAAGCTCAGGGTGCTTCACTGATGTGCACAGAGACCAAGAAGACACCTGTGTTATGGAGGCATCATGAGGGTTTTCGGAAGACCTTCAGTGCTTGTACGAAACATTTACCTCCCATTGACAGATGGGGAAACTGAGGCCCATAAGGTAAGAGCCATGTAAAGTGTCATTCCCTAACCACTAGAAACAGATTCTCAGGGTGAGGTTTTGCTGAAAAGCAAAATAGCAGGGGAGGTGGGGATGAGGTAGAATTAAGTGCATGAGACCACAATGAATCCTAATCTAGCATTCGTGGATTCCGATAATCACGTGTTCAGTCTATTTCTCTAGTTTGAACCTAAAGAGAGTGTAGGAGATTTAGTTCACTTCCTGAGATCTCAACCTCACAGGATCCTCTTCAGAGTCATACACATTTAGCCTTTCTCTGCTCATTCACAATAACCTGCCCAGCCAAAAGCTCTTTGTCAGACACCATATAGGCTACAATCCAATTCCTCTTCCTGTTAAATGGGAACATAGGATGCCTGCTTATCTCACAGTGAGGTTGTCATGAGTTAATAGGGTGAAGCACTTTCTACAGTATCTCATGTGCAGTGAGAAGAAACCTAGGGCTGATGCCTCTGTTGTGGTGTTAACCTCAATTAAATGGGTAGACTGTCAAGGAAGCTTTATCAGTGTTTTAAAATCCAAACAAAAGCATTGTTCTAAATAAGTCTCAGAGGCTGAATCATCTCCAAGGAGGAGCTGGCTGATTAATTAAATATTCTGGAACAGAAGATCTCAGAGGATTGGGGAATGTCTACCCATACACTTTAGAGAAGAGGTTTCTTTTCTTTTTTTATATTTATTTATTCCCTTTTTCTGCCCTTTTTGTTTTATTGTTGTAGTTATTATTGTTGTTGTTGATGATGATGTCGTTCTGTTGGACAGGACAGAGAGAAATGGAGAGAGGAGGGAAGACAGAGAGAAAGATGGATACCTGCACACCTGCTTCACTGCTTGTGAAGTGACTGCCCTGCAGGTGGGGAGCTGAGGGCTCGAACTGGGATCCTTACATTGGTCCTTAAGCTTTGTGCTTAACCCGCTGTGCTACCGCCTGACTCCCGAGAAGAGGTTTCTAAAGACAGAGGAGGGAGTTAAGGAAGGAAACTTGTTATAGACAGATGGGGAAACAAGGCAGGGGACAAACAAAGGTTTTGCCTCATAGTTGGAAAGATATTTACTCTTTCCCTCAACCCTGATAATAAGGAGAATGTATATATGTGCTGCTCATGGATAAAATACAAATCTTGTTTCATCATTTGACCTTTTCACCCTTCCACTCTACTTCTTGCCATCAGATGTAAGATGCAGTAAGGGGATAACAGACAATGAAGATGTGGGTGATGGGATAGGACTGCGAGTCTACTCAAGACTGGGACATTGTAATTATTACACTTTGGAAAGGTGACCCCAGGGTCCAGAGATATGGAAATGCTTATGAAATCATACTCACACACAGGTTATTTGTAGTAGACTGACTACACAAATAGTTGGATATATCTAAGTTAATTTGGGTTAGGGGTTAGTTCCAGAAAATGAACTAAATCCACTCAACTAATATCCATGTTGCCCTTTAAAGACTCTAATAAATGAACACCTCCAGATAACTGCTGAAGCAGGCAGAATGCTTGGACATTTGAAGTCAAAATACTGGTGACCAAGGTTTTCAAGTCAAACGAGTTATTTCAGATGGTTCCTAAACAGGCCTTTTCATTGTCTAAGTGAATGGCTCTTATGTACAGAAAACAGGAGAGGTGCCAAGAAAGACCTTTATAAATAATTTAGTGTGGGTTGTTCTTACAAACACTGCAAGGTTTCATTTTCCTGAGAGGCAAGGATCCTGGATAAGTCTGGAAGTCACACAAGAGGGTGCTAAGTGTTGTTCTGTATTCTTACAACATCTCCTGGGTCTCCCCTATTCCTAGAAGGTCCTGAGGATTGCTGCCAAGGGTACAGACAGAGCAACATGACATCGGAACCAAATGAGAGAAGTTATTTTTTGCTGGGTGATTACATGTGAAAGGTACTGGCATACAATGGGCCAGTTCAACTCACAGGGAGTTGAACTTGAGTTATCATCTTCTGATGAAATCCTTGCATTTTTGTTTACAAAGGGTATTCAGACTTTTAGGGGTAAGCTGAACAAAGAAAGGGGGGTGGAAAAGGAAAGAGGCCAGAATAACAGGCCCACCCTTGCAATTCTCTCTAAGGAAGAGCCCCCAGGGGGCACACAGAACTGTAGAAAGGAGCTTGTTTTAGCGGACAAAAGCATAAATGCCAATAATTATCCTTTAGCGTGATAATGGCCCAGATCTAACACAGGGCAGTAGGAGAGAACATCTCAGATTTGCCCTAAGTACAGAGGGGAGACCTTGGCTTTTATTTTCAGATTTTGAGACTACAGTTTTCTCATGGCTTCTTTTTAGCTTTCCATAAGGCAGAACTATTAACTCATCCTTTTCTTCCATCAATGGTAAAATGGTGGAATTATATTAAAAAGGAAATGAAGGGAATATAGAACTATAGAATGTTGAGGTAGACACACATATAAGTATGACATCATTTTCTGGCAATGGCTATATTTATAAAGTTCTTGGAGGCTAGGCAGTGGCACACCTGGTTATGCACACATGTTATAGTGCTCAAGGACCCAGGGTCAAGCCCCTGGTCTCCACCTGTAAGGGAAAGCTTCACAAGTGGTGAAACAGGGCTGCAGGTGTCTCTCTGTCTTTTCCCCTTTCTACCTCTTCCTCCCCTCTCAATTTCTCTCGATAATAAAAATAAATAAATAAAAGTATTAAAAAAAGAAAAGAAAGTTTTAAAAAAGTTCTTTAGGGTATTTAGGTGAGATAGGATTCATACATTCATGTATTCCTTCCGTAGATTTTATAAGCACCTATTATATTATCTGCTAGGGTTTAAGTGATAAAATAGGCATGATACCTAACCTTTCAGATCAGAAGTGAAAATTTAAAAAAGGGGACTGGAAAAACTGATTATGTGAAGAAAGTTACATTTGGAAAAAAGGGAGAAAGAAAGAAAGGAAGGATGGAAGAAAGAAAGAAAGAAAGAAAGAAAGAAAGAAAGAAAGAAAGAAGCAGAGAAATTTTGGTGCTAAGTCTAAATGCATATGGAAGGAAGCAGGATTGTAGCCAAGTGAATTCACTTAACACTCTAAACCTCAGCTTCTGTAACTCAAAACTATCAATGCTCTCCACCACAGTTCTTGTTGCACTGGATGACCAACACATAAACACAGGGAACACTGTGTACATAAGTCATGTTAATTAACTCTTCTCCATTTATAGATATTTATTTAGTGTTATTACTGCAGTTATTTTTACAATAGTATATGATCCCATAAAACATAAATAAGTTGGAAATAAAGGTATGAGCCTAAAAAGACAGAAAAATAATGTAGTAAAATCAGGTTCAGCCTGAAACTCCAGAGGCATCTTGGGCTTTGCTTCCTTGGTAAAGAGATCAGCTATCAATAGTCATTAATGATTTAAAATTAAATCACTTACAAAACAATCAGTAAAGGGTAATAATTTTTCATGCTCAGGAAAAATGACACATTTGGGGCTTCAAAATTAACAGCAAGAAATAGTGTTGTCAATATGACATCAACCCAATATGTAATTAATCAGATCCCAGCCTCTTTGTCTGCTAGAAAATCTCTGGAGCCTATCCCCAGCACCTTAAAAGATAAACACTGACCTTGCCCTGCTTGCCTAATAATAATTTATAGATGTGTAAACATTTACCACAACAATTACAGGTTGGCCTTAATGAAATTCCAGGAGCACAAGTCACGAAAGGCTTGAGTGTGCATCATAAATTCAGAATCAATCCTGCAGGCTGGGATCTGCAAATAAATTACAGGTCAAGGCAATCCATTTCAAGATCAGATCTTTCCCATGGGAGCCTGGGATGGAGGGGGGTTTGGCCTGACTCCTTACAGGATCTGTATATGTGTATATCAGCTTTTGAATGTTGACTCTGTGATCTCACTCACTTGGAACTTTTATGAGCCTCTACCTCCTCATCTGTAAAATGGGTGGGTTGAGTCGAGACTTCCTCCCACTAAAGTGTATATTATCCTCTATATTCCAAAATCAAGTGTTTCAGGTGGTACTTAGCTTACTTAGGAACTTATACTGTATTTGTCACTAATAAAAACTAGCCTTTTAGTAACTGTTGGAAATTTGTTCTTTAGGGATTTCCTTACAACTGTGATTTTATTCCTTAAGAAATCAGTCTAAAACAGAAATAACATACTGGAAAGAAGGCTGTAAAAACAGCTCACTTGGATAGTGTGCTGCTTTGTTATCTACTTTACACAAGTTTGAGACCTATCCCCTACATCCCCCACCCAACCTGTGTGTGTGTGTGTGTGTGTGTGTGTGTGTGTGTGTGTGTGTGTGTGTTTCTGTCTCTCTGGAACAAAAGATACTGGGAAGAGTTACAAAGCTACTAATATTTCCCACAAGCCCCCAAGAGACTAGTATCAGGTTTAAGCTAGAGAAGAAAATAAAAGAAACACTTCATTTCTTTCACACAAATAAAATTGTCAAGAGGGAAAAGGGTCTTTCCCATGCTTCATCCATGTCAGATCCTTTACTACAAAATACACTTAAGTCACATCATGCACTCCTCACAGTAATTCACAGTTGAGTTCACTACTGTTATCTCCACTGGACTATGAGATCACTGATATTCCAAGAGAGTAAACCCAAAGAAATAGGAACAAGTGAAAATGGATATAGGGGGTGAGGGGCAGTTTGTTTGGACAAGTGACTTCCAAAAGCTAGGGGCAAGTCCCAAGGGGCCATGACAACAGGATAAAGATGAACAATTTACAAAAAGATCAAGACCTAGGGAGAAACGTGTGTCCAGCCCAGGTAAGAACATACTATTCAGGAAGCAGGACACAGCCAGTACCTACCAGCCTCCTCCAGGAGAGTCCTGAACCAGGGCACAGGCCCAAACACTAATATACTACCTGCCTGTTTCTTCTTCTATCAGTTCATTTAAGTGTCATAAATCACAAATGAGAATATCCAGGGAACTGATTACATACAGCCTTTAACATTTCAAGGGCTGCCATTGTTGTCTGCTTTTAGCAAAACCTGATCCTACCTTTTTAAAAAAAAATGCAAATGTAAGACAAGGACCCTGAATACCATAGGAACATTTTGTCTCTGACTAATCCTAAATGTGACTATTCAGTGTGTGTACTTTTCTTTGCCTTAAGCATAAACCCCATTTGTGCAAAAAAAAAAAAAAGAGATTTGTTCTATCTGATTACTTGACTATCAATCACACCCTTGATTTTCAATTTTCCTCCCTTCCCAAAGAACCAAGATCAGACCTCTAATTTTTAAGAGTAATTTGGGGTAGAGAATGTAACCTCTAATCAGTTGATCCAGGTCCTAGGCAACCCAGATCCTATTTCTAGTTACTCAGCTTGATTAAAGGGAGCGCTTTAAAGGAAGTGTTCCTGAGTATAAGCCAGTGGTTAAAAGTCAAGTTCATGAGGCAGACCTCCCAGTACAGAACTCCAGTTCAGTCTCTGGCTACTTGTGTGGTTGTTGACAAGTTGCCAACCTCTCTAGCTCCTTGCAGATGGTCAGAATGATGAGACTTTAAAGTAAGTATTTGTACAAAGCATTTAAAAACAGTGCTTGAGACATCAGGTCCCCGTAAATGCTAGTCATAAGGATTATCCTTCTTACAAAAGGCAAGGAGGCAGCTGAGATGTTCTCTGAAGTGTGTTAAGATCTTAAGCTGCTGAGGCCCACCACATAGTTCTCTGAAACTCTTACACTAAAAGGAAAACTATACACTTTAAGAGTGCCCGGCACCTTGTACCAACTTCACAAGTGGAGTTCTACTCCAGTCCCTAGAAGGAGCCACAGCTACATGACACCCATTCTTTTTTTTTTTTCCCTTTTGTTGCCCTTGTTGTTTTATTGTTGTAGTTATTATTGTTGTTGTTGTTGTTGGATAGGACAGAGAGAAATGGAGAGAGGGAGGGGAAGACAGAGAGGAGAAGAGAAAGATAGACACCTGCAGACCTGCTTCACCGCCTGTGAAGCAACTCCCCTGCAGGTGAGGAGCCGGGGTTCGAACCGGGATCCTTATGCCGGTCTTTTGTGCTTTGCGCCACCTGCGCTTAGCCCGCTGTACTATAGCCCGACTCCCTGTGACACCCATTCTAAGGGGAAACATGGTCAGCTAAGTTTCTGCACTCAGAGCCACTGCTTCTTCTGGACCCTGAATGAATAAGATGAGCCCTCTGACCTGGGCCAGTAGTGTGCTAATGTGGTAAGGCAACTTAGAGCAATGATATGCTTACATTCTGCACAATGAGTCCCAAAGAAATTATAGGTGGTACTTAAGAAGCAAGAGGCAAGGGCAGGGTAGAGAGCATAATGGTCATGCAAAAAAAAAAAAAAGGGGGGGGGGAGTCAGGCAGTAGCACAGCGGGTTAAGCACACATGGTGCAAAGCACAAGGACCAGCGTGAGGATCCCGGTTCGAGCCCCCAGCTCCCCACCTGCGGGGGGGGGGGTCGCTTCACAAGCAGTGAAACAGGTCTGCAGGTGTCTATCTTTCTCTCCCCCTCTCTGTCTTGCCCTCCTCTCTCCATTTCTCTCTGTCCTACCCAACAACAATGACATCAGTAACAATAATAATAATAACTACAACAATAAAACAACAAGGGCAACAAAAGGGAATAAATATTTTAATATATATATATACACAGTATATATATGTTATATACTGTGTATATACAATTTTATATATACTGTGTATAAATATATATAATATTTTAATATATATATATTGCACAGTGCTCCTAAGATTTCTGGCCTTTGAGGGAGGTCCTATCCAACAATGACGACATCAATAACAACACTAATAACTACAACAATAAAACAACAAGGGAAACAAAAGGGAATAAATAAATATTTTTTTAAAATTTCATGCCTGAGGGTCCTAGGTTTCAAATTCAATCCACCATAAGCCAGAGCTGAGCAGTGCTCTAGTCTCTCTCTCTCTCCTTCTTGTGTGTGTCTCTCATTAAAATAAATAAAATGTAATAAAGAAAAGAAGCAAGCCAAGACAAGGGAAGTATAGGGAGAAACTTCCTCTGGTTGAGGTGTGTTGCAGGAAAGTACTGACTAAGGAGAAGTTGTGCAGGGGGTAGGGGAGGTCCGGTACCCAGGATGCTATGGTGAAGAGAGACTTAGATTGGCGATGAGAGTGGTATGCAGACACCTACCACTGGGATCATGGATCAATAACTGTTCTATAAACAATTATTATTAATTGACTTTAAAAAAAACTTTGGAAGGGAGATTCTTCCTGTTTCTTCCAGGGGAGATGTAGAACACAGGGCAGGAGACAATAACAAATTCAAAAGGACAAACCTTGGAGAGGACTCGCAATATGATTGCGTTTTTCATCAGTCTACAAACGGGATAAGCATCATCAGAACCACGGTAGCTGTGGGGAGCAGGAGAGCGCTAGACAGAACTTTCTGGGGGAGGAGGAAGAGGAAGACAAGTGGAAATGATCTATTAATCAATGTTTTATTGGTGTTTTGGCTACAGCAATTTTTCAGAAATTGTTGAATTACATTTCATCAAATGAAGATTTTAATCTTTAAGACTTTAAAAGATGCAAGGCTGAGAGGGATGTAATGCAACAGGACAGAGGGTAGCAGGAAACAATTAGAGTGACACTGGTGTGGGTATGGGGTCGTATATGCATAGTAGTGACCTAGGAAGCATCACCTGGTTGAAAAAAACTATGTCAGAGCACTCAGCCCAGTATGTGTTCCTCACTTGGTATGGTATGAGCTTTGGGGGCCTCTTGCAGTCTCTGCTTCCTTGTCAACACCCTCATCATTCACCTATTCACCCCATGATCTAGTCTCCATCCACATCACTTTGGAAGGGATTGAAGTGAAATCCCAACAACTGTAAATCCTTTCTTGACCCCACACAGCCCAGCTCCTATATTCCCTGCAAATCCCCCATGTCACCCTCTGTTAGCAGATACCCTCTCTCCATGGAAGGGCTCCCTTCTTCTTCTAGCGTTTGCCCTTCTTCCGTAGCCAGTCAACAGCATCAGGTTGAGCCTGATGTAAAGTTTCGAGACCTCCTTTGAATCTGGAGAGGTGGCAGTCGTTGACTATGTGGGTCATAGTCTGTCTGTAGCCGCAGGGGCAGTTCCTGAAACACACTGACACTGAAGACTAGGTGAGGTGAGCCGTCAAGTCTTCCCTGTAGCTCTCGAACCCAGAAGTTCAAGGTTGTGATTTCTCCCTCCTGCCTGGAAATTTCAGCCACACTGGGATATGGTAACATTGGCATCAGTTCATCTTCTGTCATTATTAGAACAACCAGAAGATCTGAGTAACCAGGCAGGTGGCTCACCAGGAAGAAAATATTCCAGATATGTGGTAGGACCTAAGTTCCAAGCCTTACACCATATATGATGAAGCAATGCTTTGGAAATACACTGAGGGAGCCAGGTGGTGGCACACCAGGTTAAGTGCACATAGTACTAAGTGCAAGGACCTGAGCAAGGATCTGGATTCCAGTCCTCCCTCCCCACCTGCAGGGGAACACTTTACAAGTGGTGAAGTAGGTCTGCAGGTGTCTTTCTCCATCAAGTTCTCTGTCCTATCTAATGAGATGGAAAAAATGGCTGCCAAAATCAGTAGATTCATAGTGCCAGCACTGAGTCCCAGTGATAACCCAGGAGGCAAAAAAAAAAAAAAAAGGAAGGAAGGGGGAAGGGAGGGAGGGAGGAAAGAAAGAAGAAGGGAAGATAGGGTGGGAGGGAAGAAGGAAAGAAGGAAGCAGGGAGGGAGGAAGAAAGGAAAGAAGGAGGGAGGCAGGGTGGGAAGGAGGAAGGAAGGAAAATCTTGAGAGCATGTTTGGAGGTTCTAGTAGGGGAGAGCAGCTACCATCTCTCACCCATCAATTTCTGAAAGGTTCATCTCTATTTAGGGATGGCTATCCTCCTCTATGGCTAACACTTTGAGAGGGACATACATGGAGCAGTAAAGAAGGAACATAGCCAGGCAGATAAGCTGAATAAATCCTGGGTGGGGGGGGGCAGTAGCTTAGTGGGTTAAGCGCACATGGCACGAAGCACAAATAGCAGCGCAAGGATCCCAGTTCAAGCACCCAGCTACCCACCTGCAGTGGTGGGGTGGGGTTGCTTCACAAGAGGTGAAGCAGGTCTGCAGGTGTCTATCTTTCTCTCCCCTCTCTGTCTTCCCCTCCTCTTTCGACTTCTCTCTATCCTATCCAAAAACAGCAATAACAACAAGGGCAACAAAAACAGGAAAAATAGCCTCCAGGAGAAGTGGATTTGTAGTACAGGCACCAAGCCCCAGCAATAACCCTGGAGATAATAAATAAATAAGATGGAAAATTCCTCAAGATAGTGGAGTTTATATATAGTAAACCTACAGCCAACATCACACTCAATGGTGAAAAACTTGAAGCATTTCCCCTCAGATCAGGTACTAGACAGGGATGTCCACTATCACCATTACTATTTAACATAGTGTTGGAAGTTCTTGCCATAGCAATCAGGCAGGAGCAAGGAATTAAAGGCATACAGACTGGAAGAGAAGAAGTCAAACTCTCCCCATTTGCAAATGACGTGAAAATATACATAGAAAAACCTAAGGAATTCAGCAATTATCTTTTAGATATCATCAGGCAATACAGTAAGGTGTCAGGCTACAAAATTAACATTCAAAAGTCAGTGGCATTCCTCTATGCAAACACTAAGTTAGAATAAGTTGAAATTTAGAAATCAATTCCTTTTACTATAGCAACAGAAACAATAAAATATCTAGGAGTAAACCTAACCAAAGAAGTGAAAGACTTGTATACTGAAAATTATGAGTCAGTTCTCACCCTACTTGGCGAGTATATATACAGCTGCTCTTCTGTTTTAATACACTTGGTATTGCCTTCCGGCTCTGAGAGTTCCAGAGTGTATCTCCTGCGATGCACGAGTTCCTGATCCCTCTCCCATGCAGCAGCCTAGGTTGGCTCCAGTTGAGTTCTCTCCAACCCAGAGAGCACTTGCTCGGGAAGAAGCACCCTCAGGCTATCCCGGCAAATAGACACACTGGCCAGTGGAATAGAATTGAGAGCCCAGAAGTAAGCCCCCTCACCTATGGACATCTAATCTTTGACAAAGGTGCCCAGACTATTAAATGAAGAAATATGAGTCTCTTCAACCAATGGTGTTGGAAAAAATGGGTTGAAACATGCTGAAGAATGAAACTGAACCACTATGTTTCACCAAATACAAAAGTAAAATCCAACTGGATCAAGGATTTGGATGGTAGACCAGAAATTATCAGAGACTTAGAGGAAAATATTGGCAGAACTCTTTTCCACATAAACTTTAAAGACATCTTCGACGAAATGAATCTGATTACAAAGAAGCTGAAGGCAAGCATAAACCTATGGGACTACATCAAATTAAAAAGCTTCTGCACAGCAAAAAAGACCACTACCCAAACCAAGAGACCCCTCACAGAATGGGAGATCTTTACATGCCATACATCAAACAAGAGGCTAATCACCAGAATATATAAAGAACTTGCAAATCTCAACAACAAGACAACAAATAACCCCGTCCAAAAATGGGGGGAGGACATGGACAGAATATTTATCACAGAAGAGATCCAAAAAGCTGAGAAACACATGAAAAAAATGTTCCATGTCTCTGATTGTAGAGAAATGAAAATAAAGGCAACAGTGAGATACCACTTCACTCCTATGAGAATGTCATACATCAGAAAAGGTAACAGCAGCAAATGCTGGAGAGGTTGTGGGGTCAAAGGAACCCTCCTACACTGCTGGTGGGAATGAAGATTGGTCCAGCCTCTGTGGAGAACAGTCTGGAGTATCCTAGAAAGCTAGAAATGGACCTACCCTATGATCCTACAATTCCTCTCCTGGGGATATATCCTAAGGAAACTGACACACCCATCCAAAAAGATCTATGTACATATATGTTCTTGGCAGCACAATTTTTAATATCCAAAACCTGGAAACAACCCAGGTGTCTAACAACATATGAGTGGCTGAGCAAGTTGTGGTATATATACATAATGGAATACTACTCAGCTATAAAAAATGGTGACTTTACAGTTTTCAGCCAATCCTGGATGGAACTTGAAAAATTCATATTAAGTGAAATAAGTGAGAAACAGAAGGATGAATATGAGATGATCTCACTCTTAGGCAGAAGTTGAAAAACAAGATCAGAAAAGCAAACACAAGTAGAACCTGAAGTAGAATTGGCATATTGCACCAAAGTAAAAGACTCTGGGGTGGGTGGGTAGGGAGAATGCAGATCGAAGATGGATGACAGAGGACTTAGTGGGGGTTGTATTGTTATATGGAAAACTGGGAAATGTTATGCATGTACAAACTGTCGTATTTACTGTTGAATATAAAACATTAATTTCCAAATAAATAAATAAATAAATAAGATAGATAAATCCTGGCAATCAGTAGGGTGACAGATGTCAAAGCCAGATAGTCCTCACATCTATACAAGTAAAACAGATGGTGTTATAGAGACCTGTCTCCCATTTGGTACCAAACCCAGGCTCTTCAGCACTCAAATTATTTTCACTGTAATTTTTAATATTATTTGATTTGACAGTCACCTATATTATAGACATACTTGCCAGGGGGAGTTACCAAAATATCTGAATATTCTTCTAGCCTCCAGCCTTCTACATTTTTGCTATTCTTTTTGCCTAGAATTCATTTCTTCCCTTTTTAAAAATTATTTATCTATTTTTTCACAATTCCCATCACCAAAGGTCTGTGTCCCCATCCCCACTCCCATAACCACTATAGTTCTCACACAGGCTTGAAAATACATTGAAAATAATTTTTTTTCCAGAATTCATTTCTTCCTAATGTTTCTATCTTACAATCTGTGAGTCCCTCTCAACACTCAGCACGTGTCCCAATATCTGCAAACATACTCAGTCATGCTGACCAACCACAGCTTGTGGTCTCAGCATATGTAACACCACACTGGGTTTTTTAAATTATATATTAACTTGACTATTATTTTTTCAGTTGAAGTAACACCGCACTATAATATTATACAAGTTTCAGATGCACATCACTGAAAATTAGTATGGATGTATACTATAAATTTCACCACAAAAAATCCTTCATACAACTGACCCCTTTTATCTCCAACTTATCCACTTGACATCTCCCCTTTTGCTAAACAAATAACTGTTCTCACCATCCTAGAGGATGATTTTTACTTTATGTAGTTCTTTTTTTTTTTTGCTTGCATTCTCTATACAGCATATTAGTGAAATCACACAGTGTGTCCATCTCCAGCCTGCTTCACTAAGCAGGAAACCCTCCAGCTCCATCTGTCCACATTACAAATGAAAGGCTTGTCTTCTTTCATAGTTGAGTAATATTACTTTGTCCATCTAACTGGCACCTTCTTCTTCACCTTCCAGTCTTTAGCTGACAAGAACCAACATTTGTTTTCTGTTCTAAGCAATTATAATAATTCTTCGGGACTGGTGAAATAGCTCACTGGGATAGTGTGCTGCTTTGCTCTGTGCACAACCTAGGTTCTAGCCTGGCCCTTGCCACATTGAAGGAAGCTTCAATTCTGTAGTATCTTTAACTTTTTCTCTTTCTATGTATCTAGTAAAGAAAAATATTATAAAAAAGAAAGAATTCTGCAATAAGCAGACGGTACTCTGAGCATTTGTGCCCCAGTAATTAGTCAATAGTTACATAACAACGCAGGACAGAATTTTTTTATTTTTTCCCTTTTGTTGCCCTTTTTTTTTTATAGTTGTTGTGGTTATTATTGTTGTTGTTACTACTGTCATTGTTGTTGAATAGGACAGAGAGAAATCAAGAGAGGAGGGAGAGACAGAAAGGGGGAGAGAAATATAGACACCTGCAGACCTGCTTCACAGCTTGTGAAGCGACCCCCCTGCAGGTGGGGAGCCAGGGGCTCAAACCGGGATCCTTACACCAGTCCTTGTGCTTCATGCCATGTGTGCTTAACCAGCTGCACTACCACCTGACCCCTGACCCCCCCCCCCGGGACAGAATTCTTCATGATTATTCTCAAGGTCCAGAGTGGGTAATGAACAAATGTGTTCTATGGATGGAAAGCACACACACAAAGACAATGGTGCTGCCAAAGATTTCCTTCTTCTAAGTCTGGGCTGTCCAGCAAAAGTCCCTTTTTGGGCTGGAGCTCTGACTGGAGTACTGCCATCACTCCTCAATTATCCCTCAAACCCCCCTGCACTAGGGAAGGTGGGACTATCGAGATTCACAGGCTCATGGATCCAGAGGCCTGAGTTCTGCTCACCAAAGCAGTTGAGGTGAGAAGTATAATGATGTCTCAATGTTTTAAAGTGGAAAGGAGGTTTTACTTCAGTATGCAGTTTATATGTCTATGTTCCTTCGTCTTTTTTTTTTCTTTTTTTAATTTCTTTTTCTCCTTTCTTTTTAGGAAAGTTTCATTATTAACTCTAATCTCCTAAGTAGAAAGGAGAGCAAAGGTGAGAAGTAAGTATAATGGTACTTTGTGAAATAGAAATTCTGGGCCTGCGCTGGGGCCATGAGAGCAGGAAACAGGCTAACCCTGAGGATAAGTGCCCCCACCACCAAGTCCAGGGCAACTCTGCCAAGGAACCAGGGAAGACCTTCATGTTGGGTTGCTATGGCAACAGAACCAGGCAAAGGCCCAGGGCCTCACTGGATAAGCACAAATGGATGGCATGCAGGATGGCTCTTTTCATTTGAAAATTACCACTAATTTGCAATTAGTTGGAGGAAAATTAGAGATAGAGCAAAGGGAATTGCTCCTTTCTACAAACCTCGAGAACCACTGAAAACTGACTTGCTCCAAGACATAGAAGAAAGAAAAGAAAACTTGTTACTATAATAGACACAGGTCTTAGGTGACCTAGGAGGTGACACACAGGCTAGAGTGTTGAACTTTTGGTATGAGGTCTTGAGTTTGATCCCCAGCACTGCATATGCCTCTCATTAATAAATAATTGTTTAAAGAGCCAGACAGATCAGCTCTCAGAGCACCAGCTGGCATGCCTGAGTCCTCAGAGGCTATAGGTTCAATCTTCAGTGTCACTGTATACCTGGGCTGAGCAGTGCTCTGATTCTCTCTCTCCTTTCTCTCTTCCTCATATCAATATAAATAAACCCTTTCCTGGTTGTTGTTCCTTCACCACCACAGGGTGACTTTTCCAGATAGAGACAAAGATAGAACAAGAGGGAGAGGCACTGCAGCACAGAAGTTCTCCCCAGTGCTATGAGAGCCAGACTCAAACCAGGGTTATAGTGTATGACAAGAAGGGTGGGGGTAGAAAGCATAATGGTCACACAAAGAGACTCTCATACCTGAGGTTCCAAGGTTCCAGGTTCAATTCTTCAAACCACCATAAGCCAGAGCTGAGCAGTGCTCTGGTAAAAAAAAAAAAAAAAAGACAAAACAAACAAACAGGAAACAATGTATGACAAAGAAAGCTGGTTTCCAGGTTCCATATGTCATCAGGATGCTGACCAGGCTTCCCTAGACTGAGGACCCCACCAATGTGTCCTGGAGCTCAGCTCCAGAGACCCCAGAGACCCACCCTACTAGGGAAAGAGAGAGGCAGACTGGGAGTATGGACCGACCAGTCAATGACCATGTTCAGCGGGGAAGCAATTACAGAAGCCAGACCTTCTACCTTCTGCAACCCACAATGACCCTGGGTCCATGCTCCCAGAGGGATAGAGAATGGGAAAGCTATCAGGGGAGGGGGTGGGAAATGGAGATTGGGTGGTGGGAATTGTGTGGAGTTGTACCCCTCCTACCCTATGGTTTTGTTAATTAATCCTTTCTTAAATAAAAAATAAAAAATTATATTTAAAAAAAAAGAAAGCTGGTTTCCAGGTGAGCTATCTTACCTGCATGATATGTAAATCTATTTTTTGGGGGGGCACGATGCAGGCATTGTAACTATAATAGCATAATAGCAGAACTGAATCCTGGTTCTCTCATTTGACAGCTATGTGACATTGGGAAAGTCTCTTACCATCTCTTGTGGTACTCTCTTCAGCTATAACACTCAGTTGCATAGCTGATGGAAAGGTTAGGTGAAATCACACATGTCAAATCCTGAACAAACAGTAAGTGCTCAACTAATGGTGGCCATTATGATCATTCATCCACAAAGACTCTCCTTCCTTTGTTATATGCTTTGTCCAATTTCTTCCACTAATTTATCAAGCATCTCTCTTCCCAGGTGTATTTTAGGGAATGTATCTTATCATAGCAGAGACCCATAAGCAGTTATTACATCTTGCCGAGAGCCCCACAAGACTCCCCAATTCACCACCTTATGTAGGAAAGTTTGGAGTCCATCAAAATCTTATCCTCTGTGCTCCTGGCCAGGCTTCTCTCCTGGCCCTCCAGGCAAAATACCCCTCAGTTATTCTGGGAGCTGGGAAGTCTCCAGGAGCTCATGAGGTCAGTAGTCATAGGTAATACCAAACGCAAAGCCCATAGAAGGGAAAACAGAATCAGGATTTGCTAGGTGTTGCTGTCTACAAACTCAGATCTTCCGGAACAAGGATTGGGCCAGGTTATTCTCTGACATTCCATCACCAGTACCTTTACTACACAGTGTGGGCACCAGACTGCCAACTGGCAGCAGCAAACTTGCCGGAGCGGTTTTCTGGTGGCTGTTTATTTTGCCTGGAGGACAAAATAGTCTCCTATTTTGTAGTCTCCTCCCTACCTTAGAGAATATGCAAGATGATTTATTCTTCAGTCTTCAAGTTCAAGGTCCCACAGTACCTAGGGGAGATTTTTCTCACTCTTGTTTGTTCTTATGTACATCCAATGCTATTACAAGCCAGAAGGAGCTGAGAAGCAGTCCAGAAAAGAGAAGTGCTGGAGGTCTATAAACAAGTTCATTATCCTCCACCCCCTAGAGTCCATGCCCACATCTTATGTGTCACCCACTAACCACATGTCCTTGTACAAAAGACTTCCTAAAGCTTCACTTCATTCCTTTACAAAACTGAGAAATAAGAATTTGATATTTCTGGGGCACATCCCTGCTGCCCAAGTCTGAAGGGTCAAAAGTAAAACCTGGTCTCTTCAAAACATCAGAACACAAACCAAGAGGCCAAGACTGTTACACCACATACTGAGGGACTGGCATCCTGATCAGTGCTGACAAGTATTGTTTCCAGCTCACCTTCTTCCCATTAGAACAGATGAAGTGACTAATACAAAATTAAGTCACATTAACCTCCACAAGTCATTATCATTTCCATGACCTTGCAGCCTGGCCCAGATGCCCCCTGGCTCACCTTCAAACAAGAAGGGCCCCACCAAGCAAACAGAGGAAACTGGGGAAGAGAATAATTAATTGGGATGGAAGGTGGCTAATTAAATCCCTCACTAGTACTAGCCTATGCTCTTGCAATAATGACTTATTCCTCAATGGTGAGAGAATGACAGGACAGAAAGAGGGCAGAAGGGGTCAGAGCAACTATATTCAAACAGCTAATTCACTGTGGGACTTGGAGAGCTGATCTAATCTCACTGGGCTCCATTTACCTCCCCTATTAAATGTTTTACTTTTGTTCACTGGCACATTTACTTACATTACTATTATGAGGGAATAAGCAATATGTATATGCAACAGTGAGAGAAGCCCTCTACATCCTAGTGTCGTTGGTGATGGACACTTGGCCAGCAATAGTGAGTGACCTGGACAAGGCTTTATTACTCTGTTCATGACATCAGCTCACATTTTTCAAAAACTTCAGAATTTAACCTGAATTATTTTACCAAATAATCTCAGTAGACAAAATAAGGGAGCTGGATGGAGTCACATTCAGTAGAGTACATGCTTTTACCATGCACAAGAACCCAGCATCTAATCTCTGATTTGCCCTTAAATTGGAGGAAGATTCATGTGTGGTAAGACAGTATTATTGGTTTCTCTGCCTCTGTCTCTGTCTCTCTCTCCTCTCTCCTTCTCTATTTTCCCTTCACTTTCAATTTCCTGCTGTTTCTATCTAAGAAGAGGAAGAAGAGGATGGGGAAAAAGAGGGTGGTGGATTCATTGTGCAGGCACTGAGCCTCAGCAGTAACCCTAGTGGCATTATACAGTGAAAGATTATTCAAATGATTGCCAAAAACATTCTAATTGTCATTCATTGGATAGCAGGTGGTTGAAACTCAAGATAAATGACTTGCCAAGAGTAGTATCACTTCTTAAATTCTCAAGACAAAAAGAAAAAATGCATCAGATCCTTCTAACTCCAGCACCTGTAATCCTAACTCCTAGCTCTGCCCCGTGCTATATAGCCTCTGTTTAACCTAGACCACCTAACCATATCTGAGGGACTTCGAAAGGCCTTCCGTACACATTTAACAGTAGTGACGTGTTGTTATTTTTAATTTTTTTAGCAGGGAAAGAGGATAGAGAGAAACGGTCAGGCAGAAAGAGGTAAAAGACTCCATAACACTATTCCACCATCCAAGGTATTTCCCACTGGGGCTGTCTATATAGTACAAGTGATTGAGCGCAGTGTTAAGTCCTGTCTGCTACTGGGTAAGCTACCTCTTAGACCTACAGTAGTAATTTAATGGCATCACAGGTCTAAGTACTATAAATCCCACTTTAGATTGTGTGGTCTCTTAATAAGAAATATAGGATACAGGGCATGTAAAGGAGTATTTTGTACACATCACAACAATATGTAACTAACTTCTTTTTTTATTTTATTTATTTATTTTCCCTTTTGTTGCCCTTGTTTTTTTTTTATTGTTGTTGTACTTATTGTTGTTGTTACTGATGTTGTCACTGTTAGGATCCAGAGAAATGGAGAGAGGAAAGGAAGACAGAGGGGGGAGAGAAAGACAGATACCTGCAGACCTGCTTTACCGCCTGTGAAAGGACTCCCCTGCAGGTGGGGAGCCGGGGGCTCGAACTGGGATCCTTACGCCCATCCTTGCACTTTGCGCCATGTGTGCACTACCACCTGACTCCAGTGTAACCAACTTCTAATTAACCATGGGTGTTTGGGTTAAGTTGACTCTCATATCTATTTATCTTAACTCTTTTTCGGCCACCAGGTTTCAGATGCTACCATGATGCCAACTGGACTTCCCTGAGCAGATGACCCCACCAATATCTCCTGGAGCCCTACTTCCCCAGATCCCTAACTCACTAGAGAAAGAGACTGGCTGGGAGTATGAATCGACCTGTCAATGCCTATATTCAGCAGAGAAGCAATCACAGAAGCCAGACCTTCTACCATCTGCACCCATACTGATCCTGGGTCCATACTCCCAGAGGGATAAGGAATAGGAAAGCTAACAGGGGAGGGAATGGGATATAGAGTTCTGGTGGTAGAAATTGTGTAGTTGTACCCCTCTTATCCTATGATCTTGTCAGTGTTTCCATTTTATAAATAAAAACTAAAACAATAATAATAATTCAGCTGCCACCATAACACTTTCTTTTTTAATTTATTTTACTTATTTATTTATTTTTATTTTTTTTTAAGAATTTGCTTCTTTATTTTTTAAGCTTTATTTTGTTTGATAGGACAGAGAAATTTAGAGGGAAGAGAGAGATAGGGAGGGAGGCACCTGCACACCTGCTTCACCACTTCTTTTTTTTTTTATTTTTTTTTTTTAACCATAACACTTTCATTAAGATTTTTCACCAACTTTTACTGGTGATCTCCAGGTGTGAGTTTTTAAAGTAAAACAACCAAAGTTTGCTCTAGAATATGATCTCTTTACTCAAGATTCATGAGCAAATCTTCACCAGCACTGTACATCAGCTCAGTTTGTCAATAAAGACTTCAGCTTCTCTGACTAGTATGATTCATGATCATGAAATTGCTCAGAACAGTCATCACATATCTAAGTAGAATGCTCAACTGTGCACTTGTCTACCTGTTATTCAACAAATGTACACTTATTAACGCCTGCCACAATCATGGTCTTCTATCCTCATTGAATTGCAGAATCACCTAGCAAGCAAAAATAAGTGGGTCTATAAATGCCAACCCTCCTTCATTAAATGAAAAATCTTAGAGATAAAGTCTGAGTATGTTTTTACAGAATAGGTTTCAATGTTCTGTTTAGTTTTGTAAATGAATCTATGGTAACAACAACAGCTTCTGCTTGGGGTAACACTGTCAAACATTGCTCAATTCTAGCCCCATTCTTCACCAGTGCTATGTGACCATGGATGTTTCTCAATGTCTCTGCACAAGACTAAAACAGGCAGATTAATACCTACTCTGGCTTTTAGACAGATTCTGAGACAAAATTCACACACAGTATTTCTCAACCATTTTTAACATGTTCAATAGGTTTTAGCATGTACAGAGAAAAATCCACAATCAAGTTAAGAATATATTCATTGCCCCATCCCAAGAAACAACTGTCCCTTAAACATTGCTCCTTCAGGGAGTCGGGCAGTAGCGCAGCGGGGTAAGCCTATGTGGCTCAAAATGCAAGGACCAGTATAAGGATCCCAGTTCAAGGCCCTGGCTCCCCACCTGCAGGGGAGTCAAGAGGTAAGCAGGTCTGCAGATATATATCTTTCTCTCCCCCTCTCTGTCTTCCCCTCCTCTCTCCATTTCTCTATGTCCTAGCCAACAACAATGACATCAATAACAACAACAACAATAGAAAAGGGCAACAGAAGGGAATAAATATTAAAAAAATATTACTCCTTTAATCCACCCCCACCTATAGCCCTAGAAATCATGTATCCATGTTTTGTGTCTACAGACTCAATATTCTCAACATTTAATATAAGTAGAGCCATACAACATGTTGTCAATTATAACTGGTTTATTTCATCCATTTTGTGTCATGTATCAGTACTTCATTATTTGTTATTACTGAAGAATATTTCAATATATACAGCATTTTTATCCATTCATTGGCTGATAGATAACTGGACTGCTTCCATCTTTGGGCTATTACGTATAATGCTGCTGTAAATATTCAATTAAATGTTTTGAACAAACATGTTTCCATCTTTCTGCATATGTGCAAGTCTGTACGTGCATATATATGTGTACAGATACAAGCATACTGAGGGGCCAGGTGGTGGAACATCTGGTTAAGCTCACACATTACAGATACATGCATATATACTTAGCAATGTAAGTTGTTCTGTTTTTAATAATTTAAGGAACTATTAGACTATTTCCCAAAATATGTGTGACATGATATTGTAATACCTGTTGGCACTGTATGAAGGTTTAATAAAACTTCCCTTATAACACTCATTAATGATGTTGGGCATCTTTTCGTGCAATTATTGGTTATAACTTCTTTGGACAAATTGTCAATTCTGCTTCTTTGTCATGCTAATCTATCATTTTATTATTGAGCTACAAAATTCTTTACACATTCTAGAAACAAGTTCTTTTTAGTTTGATTATGTCAAGTTTATGTTTTTTGTTGTTTGCATTTTGGGTGGCATAATGAAAAAATTCATGGTCTAATCCAAGGTCATAAATATTTACACCTATGTTTATGTTTTCTGTATATAGTTTTACAGTTCTAATTCTCACATTTAGACATTTAATTATTTTCATATACAATAAAGTAAGGCATCCAACTTAATTATTCTATATATATGTATTCTGTTTCCCCAGGGTCATTCATTGAAAAGGCTATTCTTTTTCCCACTGAATGATCTTAAATTCTTCCTAAAAAAAAGTAGATTTTAATTTGTTATAGTCCCACAGGTTTATGCTTGTTTTGTTGTGAGTCATTGAAGATGCTTGTAATATTTTGATCAAAAAGAGTTCTGCCAATGTTTTCTTCTAAGTATTTTCTTGTTTCTAGTTAAACTGAAAAGCTTCTGCACAGCAAAAGAAATCACCACCCAGACTGTGTCCAGAGACGTTAGGCGTGGAATGTCAACCCTTCAGCCTCATTACTCTGGTGAGACCTATCCTTTCTCATAGGACTCCTTAATTCCATTTCAGGTGGCGCACTTCTTAACAAAGCCCCCAAACCTAGATATAGGCCAGGTCCCATGACATAGGTCACTTATACACATGTATCCACAAATTAGGGCAAAATATATACCTGAAAGCAAAAGTGCACAATAGTCTGCAGTGAGTCAATAAATGAAGCAATCAAGTAGAAAGACCTAAAAAGATACCATAAAGTTCCTAATGAAATAGTTTTTACTTAGACCTAGATACCCTCCTCACCTACTTCCTATTACACTTCCCTCAATCACTCTAAAGCTAACCTTGTCAAAGTAAGGACTACAAAAGCTAAATAAGGGCAAGAGACTGGAACACTTAGTAATGACTCTTTAGTCACTACTCTTTAGACCACTCCATCAGTTGGGGTCCTAGTCAGGGAGTCATAGGATTCCCACACAGACATGATGGGCCTAGACCTCTAACAGATCCCTCTCTCCACTGTCACTGGCAGGAGCAACATAATGGACCCCTTTGTGGGCACCACAGACCTTACCCTCAAAGTGGATCAACAATGGTAGGGAATGTTTCACCCTCTGAAAGATGGGTCCTGAAATTGGTGCAACCTGGAATGTTCCTACTTGTGACTACAGAATGCAAGCTCAGATCTATAGGGATGTAGAGATTACATAAGCTCCTATACTGAATACAGGCCCCAGATAAAATCAATGGTGTTTACAGTCAATAGTATTTATACACTTTTCCCATATCTGGGGGCTACTCTCTTCCCTGATCCAGCTTTCTAGTCCTTTTTCCAGCCATGACATCATCTCCCCAGACAGAGACTCAGATCTACCTGCATAGCAGATGTCAGGCTCAAGCAAAAACTAGTATAGTCATGGACCCCTTGGAATATAGCTAAAATAGACATACTAGCTATTTCCAAAACAGAGGCTCCAAATATTCATCTGCAATATTTCAGCCTTTAGGTTCATGAGTAGTCAACAATTTGTTCTGCTTTATATCTTAACTCTTTTTCAGCCACCAGGTTTCAGATGCTACCATGATGCCAACTGGACTTCCCTGGGCAGACAACCTCATCAGTGTGTCCTGGAGCCCCACTTCCCCAGATCCCTGCCTCACTAGGGAAAGAGACAGGCTGGGAGTATGGATCGACCTGTCAATGCCCATGTTCAGCAGAGAAGCAATTACAGAAGCCAGACCTTCCACCTTCTGAACCCCATCATAATCCTGGGTCCATACTCCCAGAGGGATAAAGAATGGGAAAGCTATCAGGGGAGGGGATGAGATACGGAGTTCTGGTGGTGGGAATTGTGTGGAATTGTACCCCACTTATCCTATGGTCTTGTCAGTGTTTCGATTTTATAAATAAAAATTATATAATAGATAAGCCACCACCCAAATAGACTCCTTATGGAGAAGATGTTTCTATTCTATACTTCAGACAAAAGGTTAATAACCAAGATATACAAAGAGCTCACCAAACTCAGTTACAGCAGTAACAATAACAACAAAATAGACAACCCCATTAAAAAGTATATGGAAAGGATATGGACAGAACATTCACCAAAGAAGTGATCCAAAAGGCTGACAGACAAGGGGAAAAATGCTCAAAGTCACTGATTATCAGAAAAATGCAAGTAAAGACAACAATGAGATACCAATTTGTTACTGTGAGAATGTCATACATCAGAATGGACACTAGCAACACATTTTGGAGAGGTTGTGAGGGTAAAGGAACCCTTCTACACTGTTAGTGTGGATGTAAATTGGTCCAACCCCTTTGGAGAGCAGTATGGAAAAGGCTAGATATGGACCTATTGTATGACCCTGCAATTTTTCTCCAGGGGATATATCCTAAGAAAACAAATATATCCATCCAAAGAGATCTGTGTATACCTATGTTCATAGCAGCACAATTTGTATTAGGTCAAACTTGAAAGTATCATAGATGTCCAATAACAGATGAGTAGTTAGGAATGAAATACTACTCCACTATTATGAATGATGAGGTCATCTTCTTTATCTCATCTTGAATGGAGCTTGAACAAATCATGTTAGTAAGATAAACCGGAAAGAGAAGGATACATAAAGGACGATCTCACTCATGGGCAGGACGTAAGAAACAAGAACAGAACTGGGAAAACAGAAAAACTTGGACTGGTTTGGTATATTGCACAAAGCAAAGTACTCTGGGGAAAGAGACCAAGGAGAGGGGTCAAGTGGGCAGGAATCTTTCAGGTCCTGGTACATGACAATGGGCCTAATTTGAAGATAAGAGGATTTTGCAGACACCTAGCTTGGTGAAATGAGAAATTGTACCCAAGTGCCAACAACTGTATTGTAAACTACTAACCTCCCAATTAAAAAAAAAGAAAAAAGAAGGAGAGAAAAGGAAAGGAAATAAAAGCATTTGGTCTTAAATGTGAGAGTTTACTTTGGGCTTTTAATTCTATTTCATTTATCTGTATGTGTATTTTTACACTAATTCCACAGTGTCTCCATGACCTGTAGAAGATTTAAATTTGGAAAATGTTCCTTGTCCTCTTAGTAATTCTGGGTACATGGAATTTCAATATGAATTTTGGATCAATTTGTCACTTTCTGCAAAGAAGTTTGGATTTCAGTAGGGATTCTCACTTAATCTGTAGGTGTTATCTTAACAATATTATCACCTCATTATTGAACACAGTGCTTTTTTTATTTATTTAGGACTCTGATTTCTTCCAGCAATGTTGTCTAGGATTTATCCTATATGGTTTATACTTATTTTGTTAGAACTATTCCTCTTTTATGCTTTTTGATGACACTTTAAATGGGACTGGGTAATACAGTGCTATACTGGTAAAAGTGAATATCCTTGCCTTGTTCCTGCTCTTAGTTTTAACCACTCAAGATGATGTTATTGGTGGTTTTTGTCTTTTTTTTTAAGGTAAATCTTTTTTTACCTTTATCATGTGAGGAAGTTTAGTTCTACTCTGAGTTTTTGGAATTTTTTACTTTGTAGTTAGTTTTGTCACATATTTTTTTTTCTGCATCACTTGAGGTAATCATGTAGTATTTTTCCCTTATTCTATTAATTTAGTATACTGGATTAATTATTTGTAAGGAGTGAACCAACTTTTCATACCCATGATAAATCCGATTTGGTACATTATTTTTATATACTTTTTTGATTTGATAAAATTTTGTTAAAAATTTTTGCACCTAAGTTCATAAAAGCTGTTGGTCTGTAGTATTCAGTGCCTATTTTATTTTATTTGCTTGTTTTCAGATAAAAGATAATATTGATCTCAAAGATTGAGTTGAGAATAATGGATTTTGCTGCTACTAGGTAGAATGTTACATGTTACATATACATATATATGCATATATACTGATATATATATATATACACACATATATATTACCTAACCTGTCTATTATTCAAATCTTCTATTTCTTATTGTGTGTGTGTGTTATATGGTTATTTAGATTATTCATTTTCAATTTTTCTGTAAGTTCAGTAGAAATATCCTCTTTGTTTTTAGGAATGTGAGTCATCTTTATTTTCTTAATGGGATGATTAATATCTCTGACTTTTATTTTTGAATAGTCTATCTCTTCATTCAATACTATCAACCTTTGTTTTGTATATTTGGGGGTTCTGTTGACTGACACATAATTTTACTTATGATGATTTTCTAATGGACTGATCTTCATAGCATTACAAAATGTTCCTTTGAATTATATTTTTATGTATCTGTCCTTGTCAGAACTTTACCACTCTGAGAGTGTGTGTGTGTGTGTGTGTGTGTGTGTGTGTGTGTGTGTGTATACATATATGGAGAGAGACAGAGATAAAAAGGGAAAACACCACAGTACCGAAGCTCCTTCCAATGTGGTGGGGTACAGCCTCTAACCTGGGCCATGTGTAGAGCAAAGCAGATCACTATCCAGGTGAGCTATTTTATCAGCTTTCTTCATCTTTAGTAACTCTTTTTGTGTTTAAAATATATTTTGTATGACTACTAGTACAGCCACTATAATCACTGGATTTTTATGAAGGGTTAAATAAGTAGCTCACAGGAATCACACAGGAAATCACATGTCATAAATCAAGTATTTGATAAACATGAGCTAATACTGTTACCTAAATTACTAAGGTAGCATTGCATGCCGGATCTCAGTTAAGCCTGACCACACCCAACAACATTGTACATGAAGTTGTCCATACTTCGTAAAATAAAAACAGAGGACAATTGACCAAAAGGCTGATACTGTATTCATCTTTTCAATTCCAAAGCCCATCTTCTCTTTTATAAGATGAAGTGCTGTAGCCAAATCGGCTATCTATGTGAGGTCTCAACTTTCTATTAAACTGAAGACAAACTGCATTCTTAACAACTTGGAGGCTGTAAGAGATTGGAGTAAATTTCTAAACCATTATTTGTGGGACCTACAACAAATTCTTAATCTCTGCATGGCTCAGTTTCTTCATCTGGAACACGGTGAATATGATGATACCTCCTTCAAAGGGCCAATATAAGGATTAACTGGGAAAATGTCAATAAATTCCCTAACACTTAGAGAATAATGAACGGAAGTCATAACTATCAGCACTGCTATGGTTAGTTGATGGGACATGTGCAGTGCTAACATATCTACTAGAAAATATAAGAACTGTCACAAGGGAGTTGCAAGGAATACATGTTTTTTTGGAGAAAGGAGCAGTCTCCCTGGATGAAGGACTATCAGGTTTTCTGGGAAGTGTAACATTTCTGTAGGGCCTGGAATAAAGCAGAATGAGGTTAGATGAGTAGGTCATGACTGTTTGAGTGAATGAATACCAGGCTCACAGTATGTGGGCAGGTGAGTGTTTACATAGCAGGGGATTGGAAATACGCCCAAGTTCCCCATCAGCAAAGGTTGGACTCCTTTGATAGTGTGATCTTAAACCAAAAGTGTCATAAAAGTGAAAGTACTTCTATAAAGAATGAACAGATAGCCCAAGTTACAACAGAAAATAAGCTTTACTAGAAGGTAAGCGTCTATATCTGCAGCCCTAAATAACCATTGTTCTTGCCTATCCTTCTTGCCTGAATGTCTGATGGGTTTATTCTGATATGGGTTCTGTGGATCCAAAGGGTTGGTATGGGGAAAGTAACATTCTGGAGAAAGAAAACCTCCCATAAGTTCTATGTTCAGTTAAGAACACAGATTTCCTCATTCCAGAGCTACCCGTTGAATCTGGATTCAAAAGTAGGCCTGAGAAATGCAAGATCCTGCTGAGGGGGCTGGTGAAGAGGGAGGAGGGAGTGGCATAAGAATGTGCTGGGCCCTCACAGCCCAGAGCATCACCCTACAGTGCTCCCACCTTATCAATGTGCTCAGAGAACCCTGACCTCCAAGGAGGGAGAAATATAAGTATTAATTAGCATGCATTACCCCACTTTAAGACAAACTTTTCCTCCTGCCTGCTCTGTGCTAGGCTGTATGCTCAGTAATTACACAATGACTAAACCCAACAGTCTGATTATTTGTTGTTGTATGAGACTCAAAGAGGCAAGTTCATTTGCCTAGGATCATATAGTCTTTAGTAAAGAAAAAAAATCATTCCCCCTAGTGCTATCAATATTAATGTTGGTGGTATAGGACACCAAGCAACTGAATGTGATTCCTGAAACATACCAGGAGTGGCTTAGACGAGTTTAAGGAGCCATGCATTACCTACTGGGCCCAGATGGCAGGCCCACTTCAGCATGACAGGAAAGCAAAGGAAAGGAGACAGTAGCAGGACAAGGAGTCATTGGGCAGGTAGGAAGTCTCACTAACAGCACCTAGCAAGCCAGGAAAGCAAGGCAAAGTCACTGTCAATACCAGATCAGAATGAGAGAGGTGTCTTTATATCCTGCTAAAAGGCAGAGCCCTGGCACAAAGAATGTATCTCGATAGAGCAAAACGGAAGACTCAGATTTAGTAAGGATTTCAGTCCATCAGAGACAAGATTAACATTAATTTGGTACTTATTATATGTCAGAGGCTCCCCTACTTTGCATTTGTTTGCAGTCTCTGCTATAGCTCAATAAGAGGGTAATTTTGATGCCTATTTAATCAAATGAAAATGCTGTGATAAGCTTAAGTTTCATGTTTCCTTCTTGGTGACACATTGTGGCTGACACTTCCTAGCAAATGCCTTTTAGACAGGGCCATTTGTCTGGATTCTGGCTGATGGACCATGACAAAAAGTATGCAGGGCCTACACCTACCTACTCATTAGTCTCCACAATTCTTCCAACAATCTTCCATGTTCCTCCTCCCTTTGTCTTCTGACTGTATATAAATGACAAAGCACAGGACTCAGAAGTCCCACAGACTGGTAGCACCTCCAACAGAAGGAGCCTGGATCTCTGACTTACAATATAAAGGGAGACTGTCTGGCAGAAGCCCAGGTATTATGTCCTCAGACAGCCTGCAATGAGTTCTAATACTCAATCATATCCACACGGTGAGCCTCAGTTCCTCAAGTGGGACCAGAGGATGCTGAATGCTCCTTTTTCAGAAATGTGTGTTTCCTTAGGTGGAGAAGCAAGAATAAAGCCACTGAAGAAAACTTCTCCCCTCAGATCTTTACATGTCATACATCAGATAAGAGACTAATAATCAGAATATATAAAGAGCTTGCCAAACTCAACAACAACAAAAAATAACCCCATCCAAAAATGGGGGTAGAACATGAACAGAATATTCACCAGAGAAGAGATCCAAAAGGCCAAGAAACACATGAAAAAATGCTCCAAGTCTTTGATGGTCAGAGAAATGCAAATAAAGACAATAGTGAAATACCACTTCACTCCTGTGAGAATGTCATACATCAGTAAAGGTAACAGCAGTAATAGGTAATACTGGAGAGGTTGTAGGGTCAAAGGAACCCTCCTGCACTGCTGGTGGGAAGGTCAATTGGTCAAACCTATGTGGAGAACAGTCTGGAGAACTCTAAGAAGGCTAGAAATTGGTTTACCCTATGGTCCTGCAATTACTCTCCTGGGGATATATCCTTAGGAACCCAAAACACCTATCCAAAAAGATCTGTGTACACATATGTTCTTAGCAGCACAATTTGTAATAGCCAAATCCTAGAAGCAACCCAGGTGTCCAACAACAGATGAGTGGCTAAGCAATTTGTGGTATATATACACAATGGAAAACTACTGAGCTATAAAAAATGGTGACTTTACCATTTTCAGCCAATCTTGGATGGACTTTGAAAAATTCATGTTAAGTGAAATAAGTCAGAAACAGAAGGATAAACACTCACAGGCAGAAGTTGAAAAACAAGATCAGAAGAGAAAACACAAGCAGAACCTGAACTGGAATTGGCATATTGCACCAAAGTAAAAGACTCTGGGGTGGGTTGGGGGGGGGGGGTCCAAGAAGGATGACAAAGGACCTAGTGGGGGTTGTACTGTTATATGGAAAACTGGGAAATGTTATGCGTGTACAAACTATTGTATTTACTGTCGAATGTAAAGCATTAATTCCCCAATAAAGAAATTTAAAAAAAGAAGAAAAATAAAAAAAGAAAACTTCTCTCCTCCCAGGGCTCTCACTGTCTCTTTTGTGACTCTGTTGGTCCTTAAGTGACACCATCAGAGTTCAGGACACCTGCTGAGACAGCTTCCAGGCTATCTCACTGGAGCTGATTCATTTTCACCTCCAAGAGCCATAGCCACTTATCATCACCTCTCCAGCAGGAACCTGCCACCAAGAGGAATACATCAAACCCCAGTCACAGCCTCCTTGCCTCCCATGTCCAGCTCCCCTGGAGGCAGAGAGCTAAGATATACATGTCTTCCTTCTCTCCTGCCTGGACACTCACTACAGGCAGTGACATTTCATTTTCCACCAAGACACATGACCTGTTCCACTACAGGATGGTCCTCAGAGAGCTGCAGCAGCAGCAAAGATGATATCTGACTAGTTGGGGCCCAGAAGACTATTTCTGTTGTTGGATTCCTCAACAGGGGGCCACACCCGGCCTGCTAAATCCTCCCTAGGTTATTGTTCCTGGTGCTATTTCTCTCCCTCCCTTGCTTCTCTGTCCCCCTCCTGTGCAGATCTGTCTTTACCACTCACTCTCTGGAGGCATTTGTCTGCTGGGAAAATAGCAGCTGACAGCAAAGGTCATGGTGACCAGTTTTGACTCGCCGCATACAAATGTGCCTTTTAGCTGTGATCCCTGCAAAGGAGGGCTGGGTCCTATTATTGATAAATCCTTGAAAAGACTCTAATGTATCTTCATTTCAGGGAAAACAACTGCCTTCAAGGTTGCACCAAGAAAATAAAGCAGGCGGCCTGGTGACGGATTCGAGAAGTTGGCATTTTCCTGAAGATTAAAAGATAATAACACTTCTATTAGGATCACTCCACCACGCTGTATTGATCTCATCAGGGAAGCCACTGCAGGTCTAATATGAACAGAGCGCGTTCTGGAATTAATCATGGGGGGTTTTATTACGGTTCATAGGGCGTTTCGCTCAAGCTGCATCGTTTGCAATATTTATGGTCCTGTACCCTGGCCGTTATTAAGTGCAAGTGGGCCTCGTGGAGCTGGGCCTGCTGGGTTAGAACACAAAGTCATTCTTCAAAAGTAAATCTTATCTAAACTGTGTGCACAAAACCAATTATGTTTTGATTTACATTTTAATTCTGCTGCAGAAGCTATGCTGGGATGGGAGGGACCAGAGATGAAGACTCAGAAGGACCTGTTCATACACGGGGCATATCCCGCTAGAGACGTGATCATGAACCAGCTCTTCCCCCTCCATGATACTCAGCTTTCCAGATATGTGAAATAGGGATGGTAAGACCTACCTTTACAGACAACATAGTAGTAAATGAGACAGAAGTTAGGGAAATAGCTCCTCTAGAAGAGGGCAGGACTTGCCAGTTTAGTTCCTGTTGCAGGACATACCAGAGTGATACTCTGCATTCTCTGCCTTCTGAAAACATACTGTGTGATCTTTAAAATATAAATATTATTGAAGCTTTTCTTTATTTTATCTTGATAGGAGAGAAGCTGAGAGGGAGGATAGGGCATGGAACTCTGATGGTGGGAACTAAATAGAATTATAGCCTTGTTGTCTTACAATCTTGTTAATCATTATTAAACACTGATTAAAAAATTAAAAAAGGGAGTCTGATGGTAGTGCAGCAGGTAAAGCGCACATGGTGCAAAGCGCAAGTACCAGCATAAGGATCCCAGTTCAAGCCCCTGGCTCCCTACCTGCAGGGGAGTCGCTTTACAAGTAGTGAAGCAGGTCTGCAGGTGTTTGTCTTTCTCACCCCCTCTCTGTATTCCCCTCCTCTCTCCACTTCTCTCTGTCCTATCCAACAGCAACAACAACAATAATAACTACAACAACAAT
This sequence comes from Erinaceus europaeus, assembly GCF_950295315.1. Taxonomy (NCBI): domain Eukaryota; kingdom Metazoa; phylum Chordata; class Mammalia; order Eulipotyphla; family Erinaceidae; genus Erinaceus; species Erinaceus europaeus. The sequence goes on along the minus strand of NC_080163.1, from coordinate 142,187,559 downwards.
AAAAAAACAAGGGCAACAAAAAAGGAAAAATAAATATAAATAAATGTAAAAATTAAAAAGGAAAATAAAGAGGGAGAGAGGAGAAACACCTGCAGGTCTATTTCACTGGTGGTAAATATTCCACCCTTTCACCCTGCTAGTGGAGATGGTGGCTTGAACCTGGATCCTTGCACATGGTAATGTGTGTATTCAATTGGGTCTGCCACTGCCTGGCCCCTAGATAATCTTTTACAAGTAAAAAAAAAAAAAAGGATAAAGTGAGTCAATGTCTCTACAACTTTTGACTTCAACCTCAGCTAAAAAGGAGCAACAAAAGGTAAAAAATTCATCATTGTGTTTTTCCTTGATAGCTGCATTATTTCTTCTGCTGTAGACCTTAGTTAGCCAACTCTGGGGAGAACAATCTAAACAATAGATCTAATGAAAATAAGTGGGGCTTCAGAAAGATTCCAAACATAAAATAAACACACGGCTTGCCAAAATTAGCATCTAACTAATGTGTTTCCATATCTTGTTCTTTTCCAGTAGATCAGATAGACAAGTATTTATCCAAACTTGGGGTGAAGGCTGTATTATAAATTTCAATGAATTGTTGTGGAAACTAAGTAAGTTAGATTTTAAAGGGCACAATGCAGGATCTCACAGAGATTGCATACCTGATAACTCAAGGTTTTATCATCAGAAGGAGAATGGATAAACAGTAGTTACTATACTAGTAATCAGAGTAGAAGTACTACTGGTATTAGTAATGATACTAAGAGTTACAGTATACTGGTAGAAACAAGACAAGTATTGTTAGCAGTGGTAGTGTTAGTAATAAGAAAATCTCTGCTCCAATTCTTTAACCAGTATGATGTTAGCTAAGTCCTTTAACTCCCTTGAGGTGCAGACTCATAATTTATAAAGCATCAGTAAAAGCATTTAACTATTTTTTATATATTTATTTATTTATTTATTTTGTTGACCTTGTTGTTTTTTCATTGTTGTAGTTATTACTGATGTCGTTGTTGGATAGGACAGAGAGAAATGGAGAGAGGAGGGGAAGACAGAGAGGGGGAGAAAAAGAGAGACACCTGCAGACCTGCTTCACTGCCTGTGAAGCGACTCCCTTGCAGGTTGGGAGCCAGGGGCTCAAACTGGGATTCTTCCACCAGTCCTTGAGCTTTGAGCCACATGCACTTAACTCACTGTGCTACTGCCCAACTCAACACAATGACTTTTATATACCCAACTCTTAAGGCCATTGTCCATCCAATCCAGTGTTGTGGGTCGTCTGGCACACAGCACAGGAAGCCCATAAAGCATGAGAGTTCCCTTCTGTATCAGAGTCCACCTATTTTTTAAGACTCTTTAATTTTAAAATTATTATTTTTATTTTGTTGTCCTCCGAGATTCTCCACTTCAGGACAACTTTTTTTCGAATAGAGAGACAGAGAGGAAGACATACAACACTGATGTTTCCTTCTGTCCTGTGGAAGCTGGGTATGAACCTAGGTCATATTCATGACAAAGCAAGCACATTACTCAAGTGAGCTTAGAGCTGCCTTCTATTGATTGATTAACTGACTGATTGATTGATTGTTCAGATGACATAGAGAGATAGATTTTCCCATGAGAGGGGGAAAGAGATGCCATAGTACAAATCTGGTACAAGTATCGCCATGAATGGAACTAGAAGTTCCAGGCCAAAAAAGAAAAAAAAATGTTGAGCTCTACCAGTCTGTTATTTTCCCAATTGCTCCACAAAGATTTGTTTGAGAGGGGGACAGGTGGTGGCACACCAGGTTAAGTGCACACATTACAGTGTACAAGGACCTGGGTACAAGCCTCTGTTCCCCACCTGCTGGGGGAAGGCTTCACAAGTGGTGAAGCAAGGCTGCAGGTGTCTCTCTGCCTTTTTCCTTTTACCTCCCTCTTCCCTCTCAATTTCTTTCTGTTTCTATCCAATAATAAATAAATAACATTTTTAAAAGGATTTGTTTGAAAGGACAGAAGGAAAACCAAAGAATCATTCAGTTCTGGTATAAGTTGATTGAATCTGAGTCCTCTTGGGCATGCAAGTTGGTGCCCTAACAGGCTGGGCTATCTTTCTGATGCCTCCACCTATTTCTTTTTTCTTTTTATTTATTTATTTATTAATGAGAAAGACAGGAGGAGAGAGAAAGAACCAGACATCACTTTGGCACATGTGCTGCTGGGGACTGAACTCAGGACCTCATGCTTGAGAGTCCAAAGCTTTATTACTGCACCACCTCCCAGACCATGCCTCCACCTATTTCTAATATCTTATTTGCTCTCTACCATGAGCTTATGAACTGTTGGCATTTATTGATTATATGTCTGGAAATTGTCTTTGTGAACTATTATACTGGAAAGAACATGAGATTGGAAGACTGGTGAGTAGACTTTGAAGCTGAATTAATGCCCCAGTGTCAACATCTTCATGTGAGAATTGAAAGGCTGAGTGAAAAGATGCAAGGAAGGCCTCCAGATGGGCCTTTAATACCACAGATGCTCAGTGCCATGCACCAAAAAAGCACGGCTCTTCCCCTCATACCTCTAACCTCATGCCTCTGGCCTTGCTCCTCATTTGGGTTTGATGTCAAAAGTTGTCTATGACTCACTATATATATATGCATACACATGTGATTTATCTAGGAGCCAGGCAGTGGCAGACCCCAGTAGTGTACACACATTACCATGTCACGCAATCCTAACTCATTTGTGCAGTGCCTACAACAAATAAATATTGAGAAATGTATATTGAGATATTTTTTAACTTTTAAAATAGTTTCTTTCTTCATTTTTTAAGATTTTATTTATTTATTAATGAAAAAGATAGGAGGAGAGAGAGAAAGAACCAGACATCACTCTGGTACATGTGCTGCCGGGGACTGAACTCAGGACCTCATGCTTGAGAGTCCGATACTTTATCACTGTGTCACCTCCCAGGCTACTCTTTCTTCATTTATTGGATAAAGAAAGAGAAACTGAGGGGGGCAGGTACTTACACACCTGGGTGCATGCACATGTTATAATGCACAAGTACCCAGGTTCAAGCTGCTAGTTTCTACCTGCAGGGGGAAAGCTTTGTGAGTGGTGAAGCAGTGTTGCAGGTGTCTCTTTTTCTCTCCCTCTCTATCACCCCCTTCCATCTTATTTTCTGGTTGTCTCTATCCAATTAAAAAATCAAAGATAATACAAAAAAAGGGAAAGAGAAACTGAGATGGAAGAGGGAGATAGAAAGAGAGATGCCTGACCTTTGTTTTTCTGGCCTCGGTTTCCCTATCAACACAATGACTTTTATATACCTATCTATCTAAGAGTGATCACTAAACGAAGGTTCTACTCAAGCAATTCTTGAAGACGAAGGACTTCACCGTCTCTCCAGTCTCAGATCCTGAGGTAGTTCCTTGCATGTAATAGGTATGCTATAAACAATTAGTGCACCACCTGTGTCACATCTTAACAGATATGTGGTGATACAATATCTTCCACCTACCTATATGTCTCACATGTCATGGAGTTCATCATCTCAAGATCCGGCCTATTTCCTCACTATACAACTATAATTTCCTGATGTGAAGTTGAAATCCAAATCTCCATAGCTGCCACCCTTTAGACCCAATTCAACCCCTTGTAATAACATGATACCCTTTGATATCCCATTAGTATTAAGTATCCCATTAGATTCTGCCTTCCTTTTTTTTTTACTAGCTACATACTACCATTCCCTCAACTGTTATGTTCCAACATGGCTTGTTCACTTACTGGCTCAATGATCACTGATTATGTACGTTGCTGGCACAGGCCTGTGCTGGAACCTAGGATTGCAGCCACGGGAAACAATGGTCCCCATATGCTCAGAGCTAACAACCCTGCTTACAAGCCTGCAGTGAACAGCCACACACTCATCCACTCCACTCTGGGTTCCCCCCTCCATGTACAGGTACTGGAGGTAAGCCCCAGCTCCAGGCAAGCCTGATAATTCAGAGGCATGTCTCACTCCCTCTTGTAGTACCTGCAATAAGCAAATATTTAGAAATGTTGAGCTACTTTTAAATATTTTCTTTATTCATGTATTGGACAGACAGAGATAAACTGAGATAGAAGGTGGAGATAGAGAGGAAGCACAAAAGAGAGACACCCACAACACTACTTGACTGTTTCTCACTGCAGTTAGGGACCAGGAGATTGAATCTGGGTCCATGCACACTGTAACATGTAAATTCAACTGACTATGCTACCGCCTAGTCCCATGTTGAGTACATTTCTCCTGAAAGGATATCACCTTCCTCCTTCTAAACATAAAATTTTCTTTGTCACTAGTTTCTTTGTCTTGCAGGGAAGGCCAAGGGAACAATGCCCTCACATTACAGAAGCCAAGAGTTTGAGTACCTCTAACCTATATACCAGTGGATAAGAGGAAGTCAGGACTGTGTAAAACCTGGACACAAGACTACACGAGCAAGTCTGCTCACATGGAGAACAGCCGATGTCTGAATACAGAAGGGCAGTGTGAGGTAGACACCTTGCAAGAAAGGCTGTTCAGTCAGAATCCTAGTGAAGTAGGAGGTGGGGTGCTCATGGAGCAGGTTGGAGACAGGGTGAAAGAATCAGACAGAATGAGCAGAGGCTGACAGTCGAGTGTAAGTGTGCAGTTGAAGGGGAATGCTGCACCAGTAAGGCCTCTCAACTTACATCTAAATCGGTGGGTGGAGAAGGAAATCAGGCCAAGAACTCTGAGAATGTATGATCTCTATGACCAAGGTCAGAGGAACTGGAGCTTGGTCTATGGCTTTTACCACCTTGCTTCCTGGAACTAAGGAGAGAACTGGAGAGAAAAAATAATGGGAGGAAAGGAGGAGGAAGAGTAGGAGCTAGCACAGAAATCCTAGCAGGAGAGAGGAGAGAAAGGAGATCTATCTAAGGTGCACTGGAACATTTTACATCAACCTGTGAATGCTTTAATAAACTTGGTTTATTGAATAAGTCATCTTTACCATAAAGCAGATCTACATGTCCTCCACCCCCAGCCTCCTGGCTCGGCAGCCCGATAAACACAGCAGTGTTGCCACCACAATATGGACCTCGTAAATCCACAGGTTCTGCAGGCTCCATGCACTTCCAAAAGGACCTGGGGCAGGAAGCCCTGGTCACTTCCTGAGGACCCCTCCCTGATCAGAACCACAGAAATAGACACAAACGTCTATTTGAGCAGAGAGCACTCGTCACATATTCATTTTATAGCTGTGAAAACCCACTTCAGGAAGTGCATAAATATAGCATTATGGATTTTGCAGACACAGGCAGGAGCACACCACTTAAACACCAAAGTAGCAGCCCCCATCCTTTCATCTGACAGAGAAGTGGCTGGCGAGGGCACAGAGACCAGAAGGGGTTTCTAACTTATAATTAGAAGCACACCAGGAGCTACCATTAAAGACCAGTCCATTTTCTATAATGCTCAGCCCAGAGACAAATTTTCACAGAGTTATAAAACAGTGGTAAAAATATTTTTTGATTCATAAGTTCTCACACTGCCTCAACTTAAGAATACTCTCATGAAGCTATAGTTACCAACCTTCGCCATTATATTCTAGCACACACTTCAAGCTAAAGATAGACACATATTGAGTATAGACAGATATATATGTACGAATGCATTTGTCAATGTACATGTAAGTATATACATATGTGCACACATCAGATATGGGCCCACATACAAAAACGAAAACAAAATCAATTGAGCCCTATTGAGTTGTGAATCTGGACTGAATTCCACATGCAGTGAATTCTGTACCTGGTAAACAAGAAAATGATAAGCATTTTCAGTGAAGCACAAATATACAAATACAGATCTGACTGTTGACTATTCTGATTTATGAACTCATCTGGGGAAAACCAAAACCATTAATTCACAGAGGTTAGAGATAAATCCCCCAAAGTGGCATGGAAATGAACAATCAACTTATGAAAAATTGCTCTAACACTTGAATAATTAAAGAATTAAAACAGAACCAGTAATGGTTGTCACTTAATTTGGCAAAGACTAAACAAAACATAATAAATTGGCAAGGCTGTGGTGAAGAGAGCTACAACTACCAATGATGTAAATGTAACTGGGTACACACTGCACTTTGAAGTATCTACTAATACCCTGAAATTGTTATTTGACTCAGTTGGTGTTAGTGAAGACACCAATTATAGGGACTGTCTGGTTAAGCAAACACTTTACCATGCACCAGGACCTCGGTTTAAGTCCCTGGTCCCCACCTGCAGGAGGGAAATATCACAAGCAGTGAAGTGGTGCTGCAGGTGTCTCTCCTATTTTCTCCCTCTCTTTCTCTTCTCTCTTTATTTCTGTCTCTATTCAAATGATTAAATATGGCTTCTGAGATCATTGGATTTGTGGTTCAGGAGATACTGAGCCCCAGTGACAAGCCTAGTGGCAATAAAAGGATAAAAACAGAACAAAGGAAAGAATTTTGTGTGGCTAGGTGGTGACATACCCAGTAAAGGTGCTTGCTACTACATTGAAGGGCCCAGGTTCAAGCCTCTGTTCCACACCTACAAGGGAAAGCTTCATGAGAGATAAAACTGTGTTGCAGATATCTCTTTATCTAGCTCAGGCTGATTGGCCATCAGGTTATGGAGTGACTGGGGCTCACTGGAGCCCTGAATCAGCTGGTAATCCTAACCAGTCAGGTTACAGGGTGGGCAGGGTTCACAGGTGCTGTGAATCAGGCTCTTTAGCAAGTCAGGGTCCCGTGGGTGGGGCTCACAGAAAATAGAATAAAGGGGGGGAAGGGAGGGAGGAGGCAGAGTAGGAGGAGGAACAGGGGGAAGGAGGGGGGTGGCAAGAATCAATCCTGGTGTTTCTCTGATCTTAATTATACAAAACTGCTGCAATAGCACTGTGATATCTCCCCAGTTCAAGAGTCTTGCAGTGTTTTGCTTTTTTATTATCACTCCACACAGAACCTGGATAGGGAAGTGATGCTCCAATAAGAGACATGGGGAAGAAGATAATCAGGAGGTGAAAAGAGACTGAACATTGAAAGGAGAGATCTGGGAAGTCCAGTGAGGTCGGATTCCCCAGAAACACTTCCCACTGAAGGTTTCACCAGTTTCCCGAGAGAAGGCAATGAAGGAAGAGCTGAACAGCTCTGCAGGTGACCTGTCACTGTTTACTTAGGACAGCACAACAAACTCCATTTAGAACCTGCTTCTGTGGAGATGCAGGCAGCCTCAACCAGACCCTGACTTGACACAAAGTAAATGAAAACCTTCAGGAAATACTTTGAAGAATAAAACAAGATGGTTGCATGGAGTCTGGGGCCTGAGTGGGGAGAAGAGAGTAAAGCCTCCTCCAAGGCCTCTGAAGAATCACAAACTCATGGGGACTCACTGCCATCACTGAGAACACACCATTGTACATGGACTTCTGTTTCTTTTCCCTAAATAAAAAAAAAATAACCTTATTAGAGTGAGAGAATGAGACCAGGCAGTGAGATGCACCTGGCTGAATGCACATGTTATCATACAGAAGGACCTGAGTTCAAAGTTGCAGTGGGGAAACTTCACAAGTGGTGGAGCAGTGCTCCAAATGTCTCTCTTTCTCTCTTCCTCCCTATTTTCACCCTTCTCTCTCCACTGTTCTCTGTCCTATCAGTGAAACAAAGAAACAAAAAATTTAAAGGAAAAGTTGGCTGCTAGCAACAGTAGAGTCACTGTGCAGGTATCTAGCCCCAGCAATAATCCTAGTGGCAAAAAAGTGAGACTAGAGCACCAGTCTGGCAGATGTGGTATTGGGGATCAACCTCAAAACCTCACACTTCAAGTTCTGCGCTCCACCTCTGTGTCACCTCCATGGACTTCCTGAAAGTCCAGTTAGTGCCTTTTATAACTATAGCTCTGAGTTATCAGCAGGAACCCATTACCAAGGATGGGTACCATCTAGGGTGACTCAAGTATCATTGGACTTGCTTTTTACCACAAAAGCTTCTGCCCTAATCCATTTTTCTAGTCCTACTCCAAACTCTGACACCATCTTCCCAGACAATACTTTTAGCCCACTTGCATGTTAGTTATCAGCACCACATAGGATGGAGTGATGTTCTGGTATCTATCTATCTATCTATCTATCTATCTATCTATCTATCTATCTATCTATCACAAGTATTTTAAGAAAGAAATATGTGAGTAAAAAGGAGAGGGCTCTCAGCTTTACAGAAAGAGAGATCTCACAAAAGGCAAGTCCTCTCACATACAAGTTACAAAATGCCTCGCAAAGGTGGCTGAAACAATAGAGCTTTATTTTATACCCATAAAGTATAAAATGTCAGTCACAGGTTTGAGGGAGTGATGGAAGTGCCAGAACAAGAAGTATTTCAAATGCAATCAAGATCCAAGCGACATCAAACATACATAGTTGGCATGGGAACCAGAAATCTTGAGGAACTTGGTTTTGAAGATTTGTTTTATAACTCTATCTGCATTTCGTGTGGGTGTGAATGCTAATTGTGATGCTTAAACCAAAGCAAGGACAAAAACATATTTCTTAATGAGTTCCCTAATACTTTTCTTCACTGGATAATCAGTGCTTGTGTTTTTTTGGACATTAAGTGTATTTATGCTGATCATTTCCCCCATCCTCATGTAATCTATAAATGTTGCTCAGTGACAGCTCTACTGCTGAGGGGCCCATTCTTCGTCTGCGGGGTCCATCAGCAGGACTAATGTGCCAGAGGTCCCACATATTTTCCCCTCTCCCCTCCCCCAGGTGACCACCATATCCCTCCTAAAAGATTAGATTACAATTTCTGGAGCCAATAGCACTTTCCTTAAAGTGATGAATCACTCTCATTAAATTAGGGTTGGCCACCTTCATGTGACTATTTATTTTGCCTGGTGCCTATCGACCGTAGATTTTATTGATTACTAATTTTAGCTAAAACAGCCCTCAAGCACCACAGATTGTGGTTCACTCCACCAACAAACATTGAGGGATGAAAAAGGAACCAATGGGTGGAAGGCACGGGGAACAGATGAACATCCTTCCTCCCTTGCCTCCAGGGTTAGCACGGGGGCTCAGTGCCTGCATGACACCACCACTTCCAGTTGCCTTTTATGAAAGAGAGAAAAACAGATACTCATAACACTCTTCTACCACTCTTGAAGCTTCCCCTGTAGGTGGGGAGGGGGGTGGTTAAACCTCATTCCTCATACATCATAAGATGTTTGCTAGATCTAGCAGCAGCTATGTTTTTCTCCTTGCCCCTCCCAGGAATACCAAAGGAGACCACCTGGGACTGCAACAAAACAGGACTCCAAACGACTTCAGGAACCAACCAAATCACCAGTGAGTACAAACATGTGTGGCTCGTGGACAGAGAGGATCCTAGGGAGAGGTTAAGTGGCTGGTAACAGTCTGGCAGTTTAGCAGTTGAGACACCACCTCCGGTCTGTTTCACCAACAAAAAGACTGAAGGGAGGAGAAGTCTCCCCTAAGACTCACCAAATTCAACTGTGAGTGTCCACTGCTACTGCCCTCAGATCTGGAGCAGCAGTGGGGAGGCCCTATGCTGACACCCCCTGGTGAACTAACCAGGAAACACAGGAGATCTATACCTTATTGGCCTCCTTGTGGGGCTGTGAGAGTCTCTTTGCATAGCCACTGGATTATCTCTGCCACACCCTGCTTTATCCCTTGGTCAAGAGTCAGTGATTAAGCTAAGAAGCCTACTTATAGTTTAAAAGCCCTCAGGCTCCCATAACCTACAGGGAAGAAAAAGAACAAAAGAGGCTTTTAAGCCACTGAGCTCCAACTCAGGGATTAAAATAATATCAAAACAACTGTCAATCTCCACAACTGTGAACTCTTTAAATTGGCTTACCAGAGGAAGAAAGAGAGGGAGGGGAAGAAAGCACTATCATCATTACTATTCAACATAGTGTTGGAAGTTCTTGCTATAGCAATCAGGCAGGAGCAAGGAATTAAAGAGATACAGATTGGAAGAGAAGAAGTCAAACTCACCCTATTTGCAAATGACATGATAGCATATATAGAAAAACCTAAGGAATCCAGCAAGAAGCTTTTGGAAATCATCAGACAATACAGTAAGGTGTCAGGCTACAAAATTAACATTCAAAAGTCAGTGGCATTCCTCTATGCAAACACTAAGTTAGAAGAAGAGGAAATCCAGAAATCAATTCCTCTTACTATAGCAACAGCAACAACAATAAAATATCTAGGAATTAACCTAACCAAAGAAGTGAAAGACTTGTTTACTGAAAATTATGACTCACTACTCAAGGAAACTGAAAAACACACAAAGAAGTGGAAAGATATTCCATGTTCATGGGTTGGAAAAATTAACATCATCAAAATGAATATACTACCAGGAGCCATATACAAATTTAATGCTACCCCCATCAAGATCCCAAACACATTTTTAGGAGAATAGAATAAATGCTACAAATGTTTATCTGGAACCAGAAAAGACCTAGAATTGCCAAAACAATCTTGAGAAGAAAGAACAGAACTGGAGGCATCACACTCCCAGATATCGAATTTTATTATAGGGCCACTGTCATCAAAACTGCTTGGTACTGGAAAATGAATAGACACACTGAGTAGTGGAATAGTACTGAAAGCCTGGAAGTAAGCCCCCATACCTATGGACATCTAATCTTTGACAAATGTGCCCCGACTATTAAATGGGGAAAGCAGAGTCTCTTCAACAATGGTTTTGGAAAAAAATGGGTTGAAACATGCAGAAGAATAAAACTGAACCACTATATTTCACACAAAAACTGTCAGATACTTAGAGGAAAATATTGGCAGAACTCTTTTCCGCATAAACTTTGAAGACATCTTCAGTGAAACGAACCTGATTACAAAGAAGCCTAAGGCAAGCATAAACCTATGAGATTACATCAAATTAAAAAGCTTCTGCACAGCAAAAAAGACGACTACCAAAACCAAGAGACCCCTCTCAGAATGGGAGAAGATCTTTACATGCCATACATCAGACAAGAGGCTAATAATCAAAATGCATAAAGAGCTTGCCAAACTCAACAACAACAAAAAATAACCCCATCCAAAAATGAGGAGAGGACATGGACAGAATATTCACCACAGAAGAGATCCGAAAGACCAAGAAATACATGAAAAAATGCTCCAAGTCTTTGATTGTCAGAGAAATGCAAATAAAGACAACAATGTGATACCACTTCACTCCTGTGAGAATGTCATACATCAGAAAAGGTAACAGCAGCAAATGCTGGAGAGGTTGTGGGGTCAAAGGAACCCCTCCTGCACTGCTAGTCAAACTTCTGTGGAGAACAGTCTGGAGAACTCTCAGAAGGCTAGAAATGGACCTACCCTATGTTCCTGCAATTCCTCTCCTGGGGATATATCCTAAGGAAACCGACACAACCATCCAAAAAGATCTGTGTACACATATGTTCTTAGCAGCACAATTCGTAATAGGCAAATCCTGGAAGCAACCCAGGTGTTCAACAACAGATGAGTGGCTGAGCAAGTTGTGGTATATACACACAGTGGAATACTACTCAGCTATAAAAAATGGTGACTTCACCGTTTTCAGCCGATCTTGGATGGAACTTGAAAAATTCATGTTAAGTGAAATAAGTCAGAAACAGAAGGATAAATATGGGATGATCTCACTCTCAGGCAGAAGTTGAAAACATGATCAGAAGAGAAAACACAAGTAGAACTTGAACTGGAATTGGTGTATTGCACCAAAGTAAAAGTCTCTGGGGTGGGTTGGCGGGGGGTAGAATAAAGGTCCAAAAAGGATGACAAAGGACCTAGTGGGGGTTGTATTGTTATATGGAAAACTGGGAAATGTTATGTATGTACACACTATTGTATTTACTGTCAGATATAAAACATTAATTCCCCAAATAAATAAATAAATAACATTTAAAAAAGATGTGTACTTTACTGGATGCCCCACCCACATCTCTAATGCTTTCCCAGTTTGCCCTAATATCCTTAAAGCCAAGGTAACTTTTTTTTTCCAAAATGGATTATCGTTTGAGGCACATTGCCAGCATTACAAATCCACCATTTCAGGTGGCCATTTTTTCCTTTTTTTTCTTTTTATTATTCTTTATAGAGCAGAGATAAACTGAGAGGGAAGAAAGAGAGGGAGAGAGATAGATCCCTGCAGACCTGCTTCACTGCTTGTGAAACCACCACACACACACACATACGCACACACACACACACACACACACACACACACACACACACACTGCAGTTGGGGAGCAGAGGCTCAAATCCTAGTCCTTGCACATAGTACTCTGTGTGCTTGACCAGGTAATGCAATCTCTATGGAGAGATATGGGTCTCTTATGAAAAGCATTCACCTAAAGATGTCTTCAAGGAATCTCTGTCACTGACAACCTTAGTATTCCTGAACCTAGTGGAACTGGTGAAGCAGTATATGATACCTGCAGCTCAACAAAACACTCCAAATCCATACATCAGAGCTGAGAACATAAAGCTCTTATTCTCCCTTACCAATCATTTCTCTCTGCCCTCTACTCAAACGAGAATTTTTGTGTAAGGTACCTGGCCTTAGAGGTCCCTCCTATAAATTCTTTGCTGGTTTTTGTCATTGCTAGAACGTCACAGCTCCTGGCCAACTTTTTCAGAGAGAAAGAGCACAGATACACAGAGGGAGAGAAGCAAGAATATACAGTTCTGAAGTTCCTTTCTCAGTACAGTGGAGCTCAGGCTAGAGGCCAATGACAAAGCAGGCACACTATCCAGGGGAGTTGTCTTGCTAGCCCTTTAGGTTATTGTGGCAATCAGACCAGTTCAAATCATTTACTCTTGAGACAAATGAGACTCCACAAATATAAATGTGGTTCTTGGTGACCTGAGGTCTGCCCGGAAATTCTTTTTCATTTCTTTTTTTTTTTCTTAAATTTTATTTAAATTATCTTTATTTTCTTATTGGATAGATAGCCAGAAATTGAAAGGATGGGGGAGAAAAGAAGAGAGATAGAGAGACACCAGCAGCAGTGCTTCACCACATGTGAAGCTTTCCCCATGCGGGTGGGGGCCAGGGGCTCAAACTCAGGTCCTTGTGCACTGTAACATGTGCACTCAACCGGGTACACCACCTCCCAGCCCCTCTTTTTCATTTCTTAATACCCTGCTCAATCTGGCTGCCTCTTCTCTACTCAGTTAACAAAAATGCGATACTCTTCTGCCTTTTGCTCTTTTCATTCCCCCTTGGATGCATGTATTCATTGCACATCCCTCACTAAGTCTGAGTCATTCATAGTCATTCTCCAGTTCCCTAATCATAAGCCATTTAATAGAACACCAATACCTCCATTATTTTTATTACTTTTGTGTCTGCCTCCCCCAGGAAGCTGAGAGTTATTCAGGAGCAAACCACTTTTCTGTTTTCCAGTTTCTCAGCATATTATCAAGGGTACAGGAGGTGCTCGAAGAATTACTTTTATTCATAAGACTTTAATGTATAAGAAGTGTAACTTCCTGGAGGCTGTGTGGGATGGAGGCAGGTAAAAGAGGGATGTTTTTCTCAGTTTCCATAATATGTCTAAGAAATCGTGGTTTTGATCACCATTCAATGATTCCTGGAGTCAGGAAAAAGGGTTTTTCTTTATGACAAAATCTGACAAAGAAGGACTTCAACTGAGGACACATGTTGTTGTCTCCAGTTTGTCACCTACTTCTTCAGATGGAATTTAATCCAAATCCATACTTATCCATCCTAGGTCACACTACTGGGCATATTCATGATAATTATATTTATAATATTCAGAACCATTTATGCAACTTTCCAAACAGCATTTTAAAAGCCCTCAAGAAATATCTGTTGACAATGGATCATATCCATCTAAAATATAATGTTCCCTAAGCATCTCAGTTCAGGGCCCAACAGATCACCTTGTCCAGAAAACATCTGCTATCTATTTGTGGTTGGTCATCATCACCCTTCCCCACATTAAGTCCTCCTTTCTGAGCATCACTGGAACAAGAGATCGCCATCAACCAGATCTTGAGAGAATTCTGTTGGCAGACTCATTCTTACACTAGGTGCTCTCTTATGTGAAATTGGGCCCTCTCCTCCTACAGACCCAGACTTGCCCCTTCCTTCTCTGCCTAGACTCAACCCTGACTTTTTCAGAATAGAATAGAATAGAATAGAATAGAATAGAATAGAATAGAATAGAATAGAATAGAATAGAATAGAATAGAATAGGGTAGGGTAGGGTAGGGTAGGGTAGGGTAGGGTAGGGTAGGGTAGGGTAGGGTAGGGTAGGGTAGGGTAGGGTAGGGTAGAATAGAATAGAATTCACAATGCAAAAAGAGAATTCTCAGATTAGGTTGCCAGGAACTAAACACTGAGATACTGAGCATGCCACAGGTTATTTTAAGAATGCTGTCATGGCAGATCTAATGGTTGCACTGCAGTAGAGCAAAGAACCTCAAGTGAGAGACCCTGGGCTTGACCTCTGACACTCATAACCAGAGTGATGTTCTATCATGCTATTATATAAATAAATACTCTCTTTCATGCTATTGTATAAATAAATCTTTTTAACTTATTAAACATAGTTTATTATATAAAATAATAACCCCACACCTGGGTAAATATCTAAGAGAAATGAAAGCATATTCACACAAATATGTTCATAGCAGTATTATTCATGCATGCAAATGTAGACAACCTGTGTTCAAAAAATGAAGAGTGTGTAAATAAAATGTAACATTAAAGTATGAGACACACACCAACATTATTCTACATTAAAACAGAAAAAGCTGAGTATTTATATATGTAAGAGACATCTGCAATGAGGCCTCATTTGTTGAAACAGTAATTGGACATAGTTATGATAGAGTCCTTGACATCCCTCAGTCCTCTACCCATCACACAGTCACCCCAACTGTATCAATTTATTAATGCTTGCTATTTACTTGTGATTCTGAGACAACTCACTTTTATCAGGGGCACGAGAAGAACCTAAATAGAAGACACTATGGAGACACTATGAAGTGGCCATATGCTCACTTGACAGAGTAGAGAGGGCTTCTTGGCAGAGGGCACAACATGTGCAAAGCATATAGGCCACCAGTATGGCATATTTAAGTGTTATTCACTAGCTCTTTTAAAATTTTTTTTCATCTTGAAATTTATAGCAGTGTGATAGGATCATGACTTCTAAAATGCCAATTATTTCTGGCAAACTAGCCCAGATTATGCTGGTTGTAAGCAAGATTTTCCAAACCAAAAAGATCACGCAGCTCTTCTTAAAACTGAAAGTGTCTGCATCTGACAGAAAACTGAATTTTACTTAGACAGGGTAAGTGTTTGTGTGTACAAAACAGTGAGTTGTGGAGGCAAATCAAACCAAACTGGAGTAACCTCAGAAAGGTAACCCATTTTTCTTTTTGCCTCCAGGGTTATTTCTTGGGTTCAGTGCCTATACTACAAATTCAATGCTCCTGGAGGCCATCCTTTCCCATTTTGTTGGCCTTGTTATTATCGTTATTGTTATCATTGTTGTTGTTGTTGTTGGATAGGACAGAGAGAAATTGAGGGGAAGAGACAGAGAGGGGAAGAGAAAGATAGACACCTGCAGACCTGCTTCACCATTTGTGAAGTGACCCCCCTGCAGGTGGGGAGCCGGGGCCTTGAACTGGGATCCCCATGGCGGTCCTTGCGCTTCACACCATGTGTGCTTAACCCGCTGTGCTACTGCCCAACCCTCGGAAAGGTAACCCATTTCTTTTTTTAAAAATTTTTTTATATTTATTTATTTTCCCTTCTGCTGCCCTTGTTGCTATTTATTGTGTTGCAGTTATAATTGTTGTTGTTATTGATGTCATCATTAGATTGGACAGAGAGAAATCAAGAGAGGAGGGGAAGAGAGAGACAGACACCTGCAGACCTGCTTCACGGCCTGTAAAGCGACTCCCCTGCAGGTGGGGAGCCAGGGGCTCGAACCAGGATCATCCTTATGCCAGTCCCTGCACTTTGCACCACCTGCACTAAACCTGCTGCACTACTGCCCAACTCCCAGGTAACCCATTTCTATGGAACAGCAGCCTGGCCTATACCAGATCTTGAAGTGATCTTCCAGCTAACTGGACACAGAATACATGTGATGCTATATCCCTGGAAGAGTGAACCTCCTTAAAAGTTAATAAATACAGTTTTGTGGAAAAGAAATAATGAGAGAGTTATTTGATATAATTTGGTCAGAGGTGATTGGAAATAGCTGATAGTGGAAGACATGTTTCAGGGAGAATTGTGCCTCCTCAACATTGCGATAGCAAAGCCTTAACACCTGGCCATTCAGAAGGTGACTGTATTTGGAGATAGTTTTACTTCCCTTAAATTTTATTGCTGTGGGCTGAAATTTTCAGGTAAAGAGAGCCAGAGGTAGAAGAAGAAAGAGAAAGCTACCAAAGCACCAAGACTTCCTCCAGGTGATATGGGACTGGCCTTGAACCTGCATGCGAAACTAGGTGTAGTATCCAAGTAAGTGACCTTGCTGGCCCATAGGTAAAGTCTTTAAAGCTGTAATGAAATGAAAATGAATTCATTAGGGCATGTCCTTATCTAGTGTGACAATTGTCCTTATAAGAGACTCAGGGGTTCGGGCGGTAGTGCACCCGGTAAAGTGCACATAGCATGAAGTGCAAGGACCCACCTGCAAGGGAGACACTTCACAAGCAACGGAGCAGATCTATCTCTATCTTCCCCTCCTCTCTCAATTTCTCTTTGTCCTATCAAATAAGTTGGAAAAAAATGTCCACCAGGATCAGTGGATTCGTAGTGCTGGCACCAGGCCCCAGTGATAGCCCTGGAGGCGAGAGAGAGAGAGACAGAGAGACAGAGACAGAGACAGACACTCAGGGCAGAGACAGATGAAGAGGGAAGACCAAGCAAGGACAGAGAGAAGACAATCATTGACAAGTCAAGTAGAGACATTTCAGAGAAAACTAGCCCTAGGGACACCTTGATCTCAGATTCCTTTGAAAACTAAACTATGGGGACAAAAGTTTCTGTGTTTTATGACACCCATTTTGTGCTACTTTGTTATGACAGCCTCAGTAGTCTGATGGGACAGGTCATAAAAAAAAAAAAATCAAAATCTCTGAATGCACATTACAAGGTGCTGGGATGCATCACTAGCTCTTTCAGCTCCAATGACCTTATTCCTACTGGGAAATGTGGCTACCAGAGAAACCCCAGCTATCAGCTTCTTTGGGGAACTTGTCTTGTATCAGAAGTTGCTTTATCCCAGATAGCCTATATTCAAGATGTCTTGACATTTGGATGTTAAGACTCAGCCCCTTTACCCAGCTTAGGTCAAATCTGAAAAGTAATCTGGTTTTGGAGTTTCCCTTGTTGGGAGTGGATCACAGCCTCTCAATTTTCCCTCAGTCCTGCCTCCTACTCATCTTTCCCCTTCTACATGACTAGATCCCAAGAGGGTCTGCTAATATACCCACATGTACTATCCGTTGTTTCAGAATCTGATTCTTGAAAACAAAATCTGTGAATTCATCATAAGACTTGATCCTGAGAGTACTGGAGAGTTTTTGGACGTATTCTTTTCTGATGTGGTATGGTTTGTGGTGTGACTGACTTGAAGACTAAGGCCGGTTACTACTGCACGGCATTAGTTGAGAATGTACAGGATTCTTGCAGAAATGGCTTATAACATCATGATGGCTATATAGAAGATAGTCTTAAGAAAATTAACATGCAATTTATATGTAAGTTATATCTCAATTTTTTTAAAAAAGAAAAAAAATAATATGCAAGTTGACAGTAAATCTTAAGGAAAACAAAGATCAAGATTGGGAAGAAAAGGGACAAAAATGCCCAAAAGAATCGTCTAATCCACACTCTGAAGAATTACTGAGCAACAGGAAACTAGACAGAGTTTTGAAAATAGGAGGCTGTTATAAAGATAAGGTGCAGAATAAGTGTGGTGCTGTGGGTAGGGCTAGGACACAATGGAAAGAAGAGAAAAGAAAAGAAAAGAAAAGAAAAGAAAAGAAAAGAAAAGAAAAGAAAAGAAAAGAAAAGAAAGGAAAAGGAAAGGAGAGAAGAGAAAAGAAGAGAAAAGAAAAGGAAAAGAAAGAACAGAAAAAGCAAGCCTTGAGCAATTATTCAATTCCAAAACCACACCAATGGTTTTTCCTACCATTCCCAAGGCCTTGATGTGATAGAACTGGCTTCACTTCTACATTAACACAGACAATATTGCAAACTGTCTTCACTTAATCTCCATTAGACTTTTTAAAAAGCAAAGCCATATAGGAAGATAAAATCCTGCAAATAGATTCTCAAAATTTCCTCCATCATCGAAGGTTCATCAGATGAGGCCAAATACTACAATGAAAGGGAAATAGTGAGTGCATGAATATCATGCAATCTGTACTCCTGGTTTCTATTAATTGGCAGATTAAAAGATATTCTAACAAACTATGTGAAGCATTACTGCAGCCTGGAAATGTAAATGTGAGTGTTAGTATAAACTGAAAGATAATAAATAAAACTATAACAATATCTATACTGCTCTGCATTTTCACTGGCATTGTGTTCTTGGGCTTCAAAAGCACAGTGTGGGGGGCTGGTGTGATATAGATTCAGAGAGGTTGAAAGCCAGGAGTTACCCACAAGTGGTATCACTGCAAAGCCTTTGCTCTTTCCATGGAAATCACAGTGCTTCCTAAGCTTGCCAAAATGGTATGACATATGCAATAAGAAACATGACATGAAGCCAGATGACATATTACTACCCAGGCTTAGACACCCAGCGATGCCAAGAAAGAACACAGATCGCCCAGAAAACCAAGGCAAGGTTTGGTCCCCCTCAGGCCTGATGACCTGATTCCAGGCTCAGAAGTGCTGAAATAGAAGCTGCCAGCAGAGAATAGGCCTGCTTCATCTGGAAAATGTGCCTGGTGTGAAAAATGCAGTTTCAGCTTCTTAAACTAGAAGGCATCAGGGGAGATGTCACAGCTGGTTCAATCCCAGTTTCAAGGATGTTTGTACAAATGCTAGAGTCAGAGGATCCCACCACATCCCCTGACCAAGTCAGTTTCGATCAGCAGTGCTGGAAAAGGAAAGAAGCTAGATCTTTGCTGCTATGAAGTAAGGCAAAAGTTCTAAAATAAACTTGTGACACCTCCCTTTCTGTTATAATCAAAATGTCCATATTTCTCATTTGGGGTAACTGGACTGCCAGCCACCCATGGCTACAGTGCCTTTGCCATCAGTAGGAATATGATATCCAACATACTGATGTTAGAAAGAAAGAAAAAGGAAGGAAGGAAGGAAGGAAGGAAGGAAAGAAGGAACGAAGGAAGGAAGGAAAGAAGGAACGAAGGAACAAAGGAAGGAAGGAAGGAAGGAAGGAGTACCTCCTAGCCACTGTTATATTACCAGCACAATAGTGCATCTGGGGAAATAGCATTGTCCTCACAGTTAAAAAATACAAGGAGATGGGAAATTGTACCTATGTGCTAACAACTGTACTGTAAACCATTAACCTCTTAGTTTTTTTTTTAAAGTATCAGAAATCAAACTATAAACAAATTCGTGTGAAACCATATCTTGTCAGGATAAGAGCTACTTAGACAATCATTCACTCATCCTATGTCAATAAAGTAATGACTGCATAAAAAATGCAAGGTCGGCTGGGGGAAGATGATACAGTAATTATGTAAATTGTCTTTCATGCCTGAGACAACAAAGGTCCCAAGCTGGCAGTGGGTAGGCAGTGAGGCACCTGGCTGAGTGCACATGCTACCGTGTACACGGTCAAAGGTTCAAGCCCAGGTCCCCACCTGCACGGGGGAAGCTTCAAGCAGTGACACAGTGCTGTAGTTGCCTCTCGCCTTTCTATCTCCCCTTCTCTTTCAATATCTCTCTGTCCTTACAAATTACCAAATAATAAACAAATAAATAAATACTCTAAAATATGTGACCTTGCAATAAATAGATTAATTAATTAATTAATTAATTAAAATGAAAGGGATGATACTGGTGAAATCAACAGGTGTAGATACAGCCATTTACAAGGCACTAGACTAGACTCTGAATAATATCTTCTTATCTGTTTCTCATGTATCAATACATTGTGTCAAGTTTAAACAAATACCCCATTGCACAGAAAAAAAAATTGAGGGCTTGGTATTGGATAAAGAGCTCATCAGGTAGGTTGTGTGACTTGCTGTGTGTGTCAGGGAGGGAAGCTCTAGTGTTGTAATGTTTCTCTCTGTCTGTCTCTGAATGAGAAGGCCAGAGCGTCGTGAAATCATGCATGCATGAGGCTAGCTTCTACCAGAAAAAAAAAGCAAAGGAAAGGAAAGGAACTTGATAATCCATGAGTATTATAAACATCTCTAGGATACAAAGCCATCCTTATCATTTACAGGCATTCAAAGTATATCATGTGGTGGTTCCTGTCTACATGGACAGTACATAACTAGATCTAGACTCAAGTCCACCCCCCTAAAAAAAACCACATTTCAGTCTGTGTTGAAGGGTCCAATATGTAACTGCCAAGTAAACAGGTAAATACAGATATTCCCATCACACTATGTTCTCCTCTTAATGATGGACTAAACAGAAGGGAAAGGATTTTAATTAGAATGAGAGGAAAAACCAATTGGGATAATTGGACAGGCTTGGCAAACAACCAGCATATTCAGTGTCACACTTGTGGTGCCAGTGCACAGGGGATTATTCCAGAAGAGCAACCACACAGGCTAAAACGTGTGTGAAGCACCAACACCTCTTAGGAAAGCTGGCCCCAGGGAAACTTTCTTTTTTTTTTTCTTAATTAGGGAAACTTTCTTTTTTTTTTTCTTAATTAGGGAAACTTTCTTTTTTTTTTTCTTAATTAGGTTTAGCATGACACTTGAAAATTTTTTCATCCCAATTTTTTAACCCAATTGCCAAATAAAGTGATTATAGCAATAACTATCTATTGTCTTCTTAACCCTAAGACAGCAGGAACTTCCCACTTCCTCTATAGAGCCTATATTTCTCCCAATCCTGGAACTTCTGGAGTGGGGCTCACTTTCCTGCATGCTTCTCTTAATTCATACCAAATGATATTGCATCCGCCGATCCCAGTCAACGCAAGGAGTACCACCTCAGCATGCTTCACTTCAGACTGTGTCCACAGATATCAGGCATGGAATGTCAACCCTTCACCCTCATTACTCGGGTAAGGCCTTTCCTTTCATAGGATTCTCTAATTCCATTCTAGGTGGTTCACTTCCTAGCAATGTCCCAAGAGCATATATTCACATGTATCCATAAATTAGGGCAAAATATATAACTGAAAGCAAAAGTACACAATAGTTTGCAGTGAGTCAGTATAAAGTTCATAATGAAATAGTGTCTACTTAGACTTAGCTACCCTCCTCACCTACTTCCTATTACAGTTCTCTCACTCACTCCAAAGCTAACCTTATCAAATGGTTTTGTCAATGTTTCCTTTTTATAAATAAATTTTAAAATTTTTATCTTTATTTATTTATTGCACAGAGACAGACAGAAGTCGAGAGGGAAGGGAAAGACAGGAAGAAAGAGAGATACCTACAGCACTGCTTTGACACTAGCAAAGCTTTCTCCCTATAGATGGGGACCAGGGTCTTGAACCCAGGTCTCTGTGCACTGTAACCTGCACTTAACCAAGTGCTCCATCCCCTGGTCCTGAGATTTTCCATCTTGGCCTGAAGAGAGCATGTGCTGAAGAGTGCAGAAACCACAAAGTTTCCCCAGTGAAGGCACATCAGCTTAGCTGTGCTTTTCTTAAAAAAAATGTTTTTATTTATGTATTTATATTATTGGAAAGAGACAGAGAGAAATTAAGAGGGGCGAAGTGGAGGGGAAGAGGGAAAGAGATAGAGAGACACCTGCAGTCCTGCTTCACTACTTGTGAAGCTTTTTCCCCTGCAGGTGGGGACAAGTGCTTGAACACTGTAACATGTCTCTGCTTTTTTTTAAAAAAGATACTTTATTTTATTTTATTTTATTTTATTTTATTTATTATTGGATAGAGACAGAAATTCAGAGGGGAAGGAAAGAAAGAAAGAAGGAGAGAGAGACACCTACAGCCCTGCTCCGCTGCTCAGGAAGCTTCCCTCGCCCCTGCAGGGGGGACCAGGAACTCAAACCCAGGTCTTTGTATACTGTAGTGTGTCACTGTAGAGTGTCCACTGTCACTCAACCCCTACCATTGATGGCTAGAGCTGAAATCTAATGCCAGGTCCATCCTTCAGTCAATAGCAGAAGGGGTTTTCAGCCCTTTAAAACCCTGATCTGACCTGGCCAATATGAATGCTGATAGGATGACATGGGCAGACTGATGCTGCAGCTCTCATTTGGGTAAAGTTTCACATATCATACAGGACTCAGTCCTGTCTTATCATTTTCGCTCCACTCCAACCAGCAATGCCCATCCCATGGAGGAACAGAGACTTGCAAAGAGATGACCAAACTGCCATGGGAAATCAAGAGTAGCATTAAAAGGGCAAAAAAAAAAAAAAAAAAAAGAAAAAGAAAAAAGAACAGTTAGTCTATCAACTCACAACTACCTACCTCCACATCCCAGTCTTGGATAATGACTAATCATAGCTCCTTGATCAAACTATTTCTTCCCTCTCTGACTCAGTTTCTATTCTGTAAAAACAAAGACTGTTATGAGGTTTAGTGAGAAAAATTCCACTTGAAGCATTTCCTGGTGTGGTCACGTTATCAGAACTTTTCACCTCTGCATTGGCTACCATGCTCAGGATTTCATGGACTCTCTCAGAAAGTCTCTGGCTTTGAAGTCTTAAAAATCTAATACTTAAGCATACACTTTTTCTTCTCAACATCCTTAATCATGCAGCATCTTCTGTTCACCTTCATTGTGATGTCCAGTGACTTGAAAGGTTCTCTAACTACAACTCTCCCTGCTTAATCCTTCTCTTTTAATTCCACCAGTTTTACTCATCTCTCCATCATTCTCTGGGAACAGCCTCTATAGCACTGCAGCTATACCCCCAGTAAGACTCAAGTCATAGGTCAAACTAACTGTCTAGTGCTGCCCCTGCAGGCCCTCCTCATGACAACAGTGGTCCAGCCTTACCCTCTCTTCTGTTCTATTCCAGCTGAGGCACAAACATACTTTGGTGCCCAGGAAGATTCCCTCCTCTGCGCACAGCTGACTTGCTCCTCCAGTCTCCAGGGCTCCCTCTCTGCAGGGTGTCACAGCAGAGCTCTTTGCTTCCTACTTGACAGTGATCCTAGAGGGACTAAGTGTGAATACCCAATGGAGGTGATGGGATAGGGAACTCTGGTGCTGAGAATTGTATGGAACTGTACCTCTCTTATCCCACAGTCATGTTAATCATTATCAAATCAATTTTAAAAAGGTGTGAAACACCTCAGTGTTTGATTCCCCACTCACTAAGGGGCCCCACACTGCTTCTTTGCAAATCCTCCTCCCGCAGACAAATCTGCCCCTATCTCTGTACCATGCACCACTCAGGAAGGCTCATCACTGCTGTCACCTGAATTTCCATGCTTTCCCTCACTAGAGACTCTTCCCTAGGATATAAATATGTCCAAATTTCATATGCCTATAAAGAATAAGAAAGCTCTCCTTCAGCCTTCTTAGATTTTACAACCCCTCATGAAAAAAAAGCATCCTAAGAGTTATCTGGGTCAGGAGTAGATAGCATAATAATTATGCAAAGAGACTCTCAGGCCTGAAGCTCTGAGGTCCCAGGTTCAGTCCCCAGTACCACCATAAGCCAGAGCTGAGTAGTGTTCTGGTAAAAGAAAAAAAAAGTTATCTGTACCTCTTGCTCATCTCTTCCACCTTTCACCTGTTCGGCAGTTTGGCTTCCCACCTAGTGATGCTATGATGCAATACCAAATGTGAAATGATACCGGATGCCCTTGTCTGCCTCACTTCTCCCATCTAGTAACTCAAAATTTCTTCAGCTCTGTCTAATCAAAATATTTCAAATCCTCTCATCTTTCCATCCACGATCAGTGATGTGTTAGTGCTTTCCAAACTCATTGCAAAGTGTCTAATTCACACCCCTTCAATCTGGCCTCCACACCATGCCAAACAAGGAGAAACTAGGAATGTGTCTCCTTGGTTGGCATTCTAAAATAGACTCCCTTGCACTGCAGGGAAACTCTGTGATACTCTGTAGGATGTGCAAGGAGGGCCCTTTGTGTCCTCTACCTATGGTCTGTCACCACACTGATAATTCTTTATGGTGACTGAGCATCTTACGGATCCTGGGCTCTCTTCAGTCAGGGCATGGATCCATTTCCCTCATGTGAAAAATATTTCAGTAGGAGGTATCTTTTTTTTCTCCAAACTTGCAAAGGAAATTCATCCAGTATGGCTGAAATTGGTATCTTTTTATAGCATAATGGAAATGTCCCTTTTCAAAAATAACTTTAATAAGGTTCTTTCTCCCAACAGAGAAGATGCTGTGAGAGGCAAGTTCCATATGGTCCTGATGACCTCCTGTGACATTCACAAGTCCAACATCAGATGGTCCTTCTTTCTATTCGCAGAGTACCCAGCAATTCAGTCCAACCCTCAGATCCCAGCAATTGGGCCTACAGAGATGGGGCTGTCGTAAATATGCCTGTTGCTAGATGACTTTGTAAATCCAAAAAGAAAAAGGATTCCTATTCAAACCCACATCCAAGGTGAGTAGAAGTTCTGGGACTGAAAACTAGTCTTTTGTCCCATCTGTGGAGCAGAGCCCAAGGTTCACATAGAATACTAGCAGAAGCTCTTAGGAGCAGTCCCAGGTGACATCAAGGACAGAGAAGGAGAAAGCAGACAGATAAGTATTAAGGAGGAGGGGGAAGAAGAAGTGGTGGGAGAAGCCTTCACAAAGGGAAGTAGGACTCATAGTATAGACCTCATAGTATAGGACTCATAGTATAGACCTCATAGTATAGAAGGAATAGTCAGATCATGCTAAGTCTCTGACTTTGGCCTCACAAGACACCAAGTACCATGTTCCCTGCTCTAATTCAGGAAGCATGGATAGTCTTCTGTGAGTCAGGAGTGCTTTTATCAGAGCATTCAGTCCAGCCCTAGACTAGAATACCAAACACAAGGCAGTCAGACCCACTCTATTTTATTTTTCTTCTTCCTACCAGCTTTCTACTGATCCAGTTAACAATTCCACACCACTCTGGGCCTCTGATGGTTAGCCAGCTCTATGTCAAATGGTTTCTACCAATCCAGCCAAACACACAGTGCCATAGACATTGCAGCCATAGCCTGTAACACAGCATAAATTAGGCTACCCTGCCAAGACATGCAAGTGCACAGGCATGCAAACACACACACTTCATACAGCATGCTCCCCACCCCTAACCAAGGTCTCAAAGCTGATGAGTGACTAACCAGATTCTCCACTTGTCACTCTGAACTCAAACAGTGGAATCAGCTTCAGCTTAACAAGCAGCCCACAAGAAGTCCCCCTCTCCCTAGAGCCTCCTACTCCTTCATCTATATTATACCTCCCTCGCCCCTCTACGCCTTTCATGCATGGCTGGAGAGACCTCTCTAAAATAAAACAGAAACACACAAGTCATCTGATTAAATTTCTTCCATTCAACTACAGTGAACTTCAACAATTAGGTTACTAATCATTGGAAACCAATCATTTACTATTCCATCTGTGTGACAAATACTGGATATCTACCCAGTGCCTGGTGCTATTCTAGATACTTGGGTTGAAAGACTTATAAATTCCATCCATCAGTGTGAAACTGTACCCCTGAAATCTTATAATTCTTATCAACACAGTTAAAAATCACTATTGAATAGGGGTCTGGAGGTAGCACAGTGAGTTAAGCGCACATAGCACAAAGTACAAGGACCCATGTAAAGATCCCAGTTCAGGCCCTCAGCTCTCCACCTGCAGGTATGTTGATTCACAAGTGGCAAAGCAGGTCTGCAGGTGTCTATCTTTCTCTCCCCCTGTCTTACTCTTCTCTCTTGTTCTATCCAAGAACAATGAAAATAATAACAACAACTATGGCAACAAAATGGAAA
Organism: Erinaceus europaeus; assembly: GCF_950295315.1. Lineage (NCBI taxonomy): Eukaryota > Metazoa > Chordata > Mammalia > Eulipotyphla > Erinaceidae > Erinaceus > Erinaceus europaeus. Next base: position 142,161,420 of record NC_080163.1, on the reverse strand, counting down.
AAATGGCCTCTAGGAGCAGTAGATTTGTAGTTCAGACACCAAGCCCCAGCAATAACCCTGGAGGCAAAAAAAAAATCACCATTAAAAAAATGAATAGGGGGCTGGGTGGTGATGCACCTGGTTGAGCGCACATGTTACAATGCACAAGGACCCAGGCTCCAGCCCTTGGTCCCCACCTGCAGGACAGAAAGCTTTGCAAGTGATGAAGCGGTGCTGCAGGTGTCTCTCTGTAATTCTCCCTCACTATTTCCTCCTTCCCTCTCGATTTTTGGCTGACTCTATCCAATAAATAAATAAAGATAATAAAAAATTTCAAAAAAATACATAAATACAGAGAAACTAAAAGACAATGACCTCCACTTTGATGGAACTTACATCCCAGCAAGTGGAGAACACAGTAAATAATAACAATTATAAATATGTAAATCACACAACATGTTATTAGAAGAGCATATGTGCTAGGGGAATAAAAGAAAAGAAAATGGAGGACAGGGAAAAGTGATGTAGAATTCTGGGGGCAAGGATGCAGGGTTGCAGTGTCTGATGGGTAGCCAGAATCATCCTATGCAAATGACACCGGAGCAAAAACTTGGAATTGGGGCTATGAATCTTAAAAGATATCCAGGTGCCACTCCAGGCAGTGTGAGAAGTTTGTGCAAAGACCCTGAGGTAAGATCACCCATGATGTATTGAGGACATAGCAAGGAGGTCAGTGTAGGTAAAAGAAAGTGAGCAAAAGGGAGAAGAGTAGGAGAAGGAGTCCATTCTTGGCTCTGGGTGTCACGCATCGTTCCTCCACTAGTTGCCACTGCACTAACTGGTCCCTTGAAAATCTTTGGTGCCAGACAAAGATGCACTTGGTCACAGTCACACTTCAGCTATGTCCCTTGCATCTGGTACAGGTAATACTGGATAAGGTTTATCTTGTGTCACACATGGTTTGTTTACAAAAAGTGGCAAGAGCAACCTGACTGTCCATGAGAAGAGCCTTCTTAGAGATGAATTGGGGAGGGGGGTCACTCACTTAATTCATTTCTGTCCAACAAGTCCCACAGGCTCTGACCCTCTGCCTCACACCTGCCTTGGGACCATCAACCACCCCTCCACCAAGCCATCACCACTCCCACAAATTGTTCAAAAGCACCTGCTAGCTAGAGCTCCTGAAGGCCACAAGGTAAGTGTTTAAATCTTTTTATAAGACAGCCAATGGCCTTTAGAAACCCTCAGACAAGAATTACACTGTGTCTGCAATGGGGCTGAAAGTCAATGGGAAATTGATTCTGTCTCGCTGGTGCTGTTTCAAGGAGGAAGCTTGCTGGGTGCCTTCGGGATCAGACGTGCCATCTCCCGTGTGCTCCCTGAGACAGCTGTGTCACGTGCTGAGCAGACTGAGACACTGAGGCCCATTTTTTCAGGCAGAGGCCTTTGGGAAGCTATAGGAAGGCCCTGGAAGTTATTAACCAGCACCAAGGATAAACAGTTATGGGGTGTGTTTATTTTCCCAGAAATTGAAACCAGAACCAGCCTGATTCCATGGCTTGCACCCCAGGCAGGAGGCTGGAAGATGATAAATGGTCATTGATCTGGCACAGCCATTGGGGGTGAGGCACACCTACAATTACACTCCTTTGTTAATGACCCCATTAGCCATCAGATCAAACACAGAGGATGTGATGTTGCTGTGGTTATTTCTCTGCCAATACTCACCAGCCTAATCTATACTGCCTGCAGGGGGGACACCAAAGCAGGCATCCAAGACCCTCTGCTGTGGACTGGAGAGCCTGATCCTGGTATTTCTGCTCTACCTGCAACAGATACCTGGCTACACCATGGGTGATTCTGCTTCAATAGTGAGCAGATGGAATTTGGCAAATAAATCAAATCACCTTCTGAGAGTTGGCAGTGGTGGGAGTGAGGGTAGGGTAGTTACAATGGAAAAAAAGCTCCTCTGTATGAGTCAGGTAAACCTGTGGTGAGAAGCCTGGTTCTTGCAGCTTCCTGACTTACTGACTGACTTCACAGAAACTTCTCTGCCGGCTGCCTTGTGTGTAGCCCAGGGTGATGGGACTCCTGTGAGGGTGAAATGTGGCAGGACTCACCACATGCAGGGCACAGAACACGCACTGAAAAGGCTCGCAGCTGAGCTCACCTGCCAGCAATGAGCCCAGAATTTGAGAAAGCACATCTCTTGGAAGGAGATGGCCCAGAATGGAGCAATGAAAATAGAGACATCACCTTAACAGACAACATGCTATATAGTGGCCACCATACTTCTTCCAGATCCTTCCTTATACCCATTTCACAGATGACGACACTGCACTCCAAGGGATTTTGAAAGAACAGTTCATCCAAGGGAAGAAAACTCCAAAGTCATGTTGATTGCAGGGCTACTCTCCACCAGGCAACCTGAGAGGTTCAACGATGAGGGGTTCAAGACAGATGTTGTCCCAAGGTCAGGCATATGGCAGACAAAGCCCAGACTAGAATCAAGGTCTCTTGCCATCATGCACTGGATCTTTCTCAGTTCCCTGCCACTTCCCTGTTGTATGCTTTACATTGGGTTGTTCTAGCTCTCCCCCGCCAAGAAAATTGGATCAGTCCTGCTAATTTTGCGGGCTCGCTTGGCCCCGCCCCAAGGAACCCCGAGAGGGTTCCAGAGTTCCAGAGTTCGAGAGTTGGAGAGTGCTTGGCGCCGTCGCGGGGGAAAGAGGCAACAGAGTTCTGTTTGGTGATTAGTTTGTCTTAGTTTATAAATCGTTGTTCCTGAATAAAGAAATACAGCTTCCCTGCCCAGCCGTATGTCTCTGGTCGTCTCTGTTACCCGTCCGTGAAGCTAGCCTAACCAGCTGGAGCCTCCGAATATTAACAACAAATGGCACCCAACGTGGGGCTGACCTGCAAATCTCTCAGATAAGTGAAGACAATTTGGCTACCTATGTACTATGGCCTTCTCTTCTGCTTGTGAAGAGATCTCCAAAGGCCTCTGCTCTTTCTTCACGAGACTGTTTTGCTGTTTCTGGAACATTTATCTCTGGACCACTCTGTGGTTTCCATGCGCTCGGGCGCACTCAAAATAGCCAGAGGAGTTGGGAAGAGTCAGCGGGCAAGAGGCGAGATGCGGAGCTGCCTTTTCCACCTGGTGGAACAGCCAGCCAGCCGGCTGTGCCCAGACAACCCTGCGCACCGCGCCCGCAGCCCCGCAGCCCGCAGGAGGCTGACGCCAGCACACAGGAGCCCGATGCCACCACGCAAGAGCCCAATGCTAGCACACAGGCCAGCCCACCGGAGCCGGCTCTCCACCACGTGGCACAGGGCACTGGACGCGTGATCCCTCCACGCTGCTCAGCCACTGCGAGCAGGGCAGCAGACATGACAGGGCCATGGGGCAGGGCCCCGGTGGCCTATCATGGCCGCCACCCCTGGGCACCTAGGCCCGCACCTTCTACAAGGCTGGCCCACCCGCCCTTGTGCTATGAATTCTGGAATGATCCCGGACCTCCCGGACCCCCGGGCTCCTTGCCGAAACTGGGCACACGAGATCTCCAGCTGCCGGTCCAGTCTGAAGGCAGACAAGCTGGAGTATGCAGAGATTTGTACAGAGATCGCAACCTGCAATTCCTTGAAGTGAAGCTGCCCAAGAGACCACCACTGGACAACGCACCCCCCCCCAACAACTAAGGCAGTACATATCTAAATTCGTGTTTAAAATGACATGTCTTCGTAACAAAGGTTTCTCTCCTTATGCATTAATGACCATGTTTATGTGTATGTTTAAAGTTTGGTAAACAGTAACTTTAAGGCTAAATTCTTACTAGTCAAAGTTAAATGAAAAAGGTTTTCAACATAATTCTCATAAAGATAAAATTAACTTACATTTAAAGTCTGAGGTAAAAATTAGTTAACAATCAATATATTTTAACTAAGTTGGTCTAAACAAAAGGTTAAATAGACTTGTTGATATGTAAAACTCTCGATTACCTTTATTAGAAATGGTAGATCGCACAATGGCTATGCTAATTATTCTCATGCCTGAGGTTTCCTTTCCTGAGCACACCTAGGGTGTGTCTCCATCTTGAATGGGTGTAACAAAAAGTTAAAAAGACGTTGTTGATATGTAAAAGTCTAAAATTCCTTCTCTATTAGAAACGTTAGATTGCGCTATGGTTATGCTAATAAGTTTTGTTTCATAGTAAGTATTGCAGCCAGCTGCCTTTGGGACTCTAGGCCGTTCCCCACCCCCATGCAAATGCCTGTCGAGGCAAGTATGCCCCCCAGAGGCAAGAAATGTTTTTTTTTAAGCTGATAAAGTTTTGCCTACAGAGGCAAAAAATGGTCGGCCCCCTCAGGCCTTCCCTTGGCAGCACACTGGTTCTTGTTACTTAATTACATGTTTCTCCATGTTTGTGCCAGTTTCTGTTTTTAAAAATGCCTGTATGATATAGGTTTCTGTTCACCCCACACCCTTGATACTGTAGTCATTTAGTTAAAAAGAAAAGGGGGAATTGTTGTATGCTTTACATTGGGTTGTTCTAGCTCTCCCCCGCCAAGAAAATTGGATCAGTCCTGCTAATTTCACGGGCCCACTTGGCCCCGCTCCAAGGAACCCCGAGAGGGTTCCAGAGTTCCAGAGTTCGAGAGTTAAAGAGTGTTTGGCACCGTCGAGGGGGAAAGAGGCAACAGAGTTCTGTTTGGTGATTAGTTTGTCTTAGTTTATAAATCGTTGTTCCTGAATAAAGAAATACAGCTTCCCTGCCCAGCCGTATGTCTCTGGTCATCTCTGTTACCCACCCGTGAAGCTAGCCCGGCCAGCTGGAGCCTCCGAATATTAACAACACTTCCCCTGCTGGAAGTTCTCCAGAGAGAATCATCTTATTCCAAGTTCCAAAGTCCTTGATGTCCCTGCTGACCCTCCAAGCTTGTTTCCCATACAAGGCTCCATTTCCCAAGGCCACACAGTGTGATGGGGGAAAGGAGCTATGGCCTTGAAATGTGACTAGCACAAGTTGTGGTGAAGCTGTTTTCTAGAATACTGCACTTTATCCTCCTGGCTCAGATCTACAGGAAGCCAGCAGCCCAAGCATGCTATGGGCTGTAAGAGGCAGACCAAGATGACAGTTGCTGTACACTTAAAACATTCAGAAATGTTTGCTGGCCAACAAGGGAAGCTACCTCATGAGGCTTGGATAAAGGGGTAGAATGGAACAACATCCCAGCATCTTCACTCTCTCTTTTTGTATAAGTAAAACCACTGGTACCTGATGGTCAGGTGCCTTTGAACTGAAAGGAGCTTTATTTGAAAACCCTTTAAGGTGCCAGAGAAATGATCTTTTTCCACACCAGCAGTAGTCTACCCAAGGCAGGGTTGGCAAGACAGCAAGCAGATGTTGCTGGCTACAGCAGAGGGGTGGGGGCAGGAGTGGCTCAAACTGAGAAGGCCTCCCTATTGTTAGACAAGAGCCACAAAAAAAAACCCCACTTGCTTACAGCTGGAAATTCAACCCTGCAAAGTGAGAAAAGCCTGGTATGGTCAGAAAAAGGGACAGCACAGACCTGGGCCAACAGCCACCCACTTGAGTGTACGAGCACTTTGAGAGCCTCAGCCCTTCTCACCTGGGGAATGGGAACAAAGCAAAAGACCCAAAAGCTTGGAAAGATTTTCACTCGGCTGTAAGACTGAGAAGCCTAGCCTGCATACCTTTCTTCACCTATTATGCAAGTACTGAGTGTCAAATACTAGTCAGTAGCAGGTTAGCCATTAGGAAATTGGCTGTGAATGGGACAAGCTTGCCCCCTACCTTTGGGGAATCTGAATTTTAACATGGAAAATGAATATGATAGCATCTTCTTCTTGGAGGCATGACCATGAAGAAACAGCAAATAGATCAGACTCTTTCCCAAAACAACAAATATGGACAAGTATAGAACTTTACAAAATCTACCAACTACAGCTGAGACAGCCTCAAGTGGGTGCTTGCATACTTGGTTGGCATTATGAATGGGTGTGGGATGGAGAACAAACACAAAGAACTCAGAGCCCCTGCAGAGCACAGTGCCATTTTCCCTCTATGGGCAGCTGTAGTTAAGGCAACATAAAATGCTGGCTGTGAGAGAAGGGAACTTATAACCTTTTAATCCATGACCGTGTTAGCTTACAGAATTAAAGACAAGGATACACCAAAAAAGGAGAAAGCATTTACAACCCAAAGGAGTTTGGGTTGTTGCCAAAACATAAAAGTAATTTAAACTGGCAGCTGGTGGCAGCTAAATGGTGAATTGAGCCCTGCTTCTATGAACAGAGCTGCAGCCCAGCAGCAAAGCCCCTAAAGCTTGGTTAAAGATTGAGATCACACAGAATATATATAACACAGAGTATAAAATAGCTCAAGGAAACAACCAAAAAACCTAACCCAACCGCCACCCCTGCACTGTGCAACATATGAACAAAGCAAAACCCAAAGACCACAACAATAGCACCACCTGCTGGCCAGCAATAACCAGCACAATAAATGCTTAAACAGAAACATTGTAGAAACAAACTACTAGACATGCCAAATCATACAAAAGTGAAAAAGATGAACCCCAAGAAAATAAACACATAGAAGGACTATCAGAGGAAAACTAAGAAAGCTCATTATGAAGGCTCTTCAAGAATCTACGCATAGTATGGAGAAGCATATTCAAGAGTTGAAATAATATTTCACTGAAGAGTTAGGAAACACAGCCTAATCAATGCAGCCAGTACCACCCAGACATGTTTCACTTCAGACTATGTACACAGAAGCCAGGTCTGTGATGTCAATCCATCAACTCCAGTACTCTGAGACCATTCTTAGTTCAAAGGACTCCTTAATTCCATTTCAGGTGGTGCACTTCCTAACAAAGCCACAACACTAAGATATGGTCTAGGGCCCAAGAGAAAGCACATGTACCCAAAAGTTAGGGGAAAATATATACCTTAAAGCAAAAGTGCACAATAGCTTGCAGTGACCCAATAAGTGAAGCAAGCAAGTAGAAAGACCTGAAGAAAAAAAAAAAAGACACCATAGGGGCCGGGTGGTGGTGCATCTGGTTGAGTGCACGTGTTACAATGTGTGAGACCTGAGTATGAGCCCCTGGTCCTCATCTGCAGGTGGAAAGCTTTGTAAGTGGTGAATCAGTGTTGCAAGTTTCTCTCTGTCTCTCTCCCTATCCTCTTGATTTCTGGCTGTCTCTATCCAATAAATAAATAAACAAACAAATAAATAAATAAAATGTTAAAAAGACACCATAAAGTACTTAGTCAAATAGTTTCTACTTAGTCCTAGATCTTCTCCCCACCTACTTCCTATTTGACTTCCCGCAAACACTCCAAGGCTAACTTTGTCAGACAAAGTAAGGACTACAAAAGTTGGATAAGTAAGAGACTGGCATACATTAATGATGGCTCTTGTGGCTACTACCAGGCCACCCCATCACCAGGGCCCTAGTCAGGGAATCCTGGGATTAACATACAGACATAATGGGCTTAAACATCTAGTAGATTCCTCTCTTCAGGGTTACTGGTCATCTCCATCAGGAACAACATAATGGACCCACTTCTGGACCTCTTCATGAACTTGCCCTCATGTGGATCAACAAGGGTAGGGACTGCCCCATTCTCTAAAGGGAGGTTGAGCCAAAATGCTCTACCACTCTGGGAACATGGGTCCAGCAATGAGTATAGCCTAGAATGCTCCTAGCTATGACCATAGAATATGAGGTCAGACTTATAGGGATGCAGAGGTTACACAGGCTCCTGTACTGAATATGGGTCCCAGATCAAATTGATGGGATTTTTCAGTTAACCATATTTATATACTTTCCCCCTTTTTTGTTTTTTTGTTTTTTGCCTCCAGGGTTATCACTGGGGCTCAGTGCCAGCACTATGAATTCACTGCTCCTGGAGGCTGTTTTTCACATTGTGTTGCCCTTTTTGTGGTTGTTATAGCTGTTGTTGTTATTTCATAGGACAGAGAGAAATGGAGAGAGGAGGGTAATACAGAGAGGAGGAGAGAAAGATAGACACCTGCAGAACTGCTTCACGGCTTGCGAAGCGACCCCCCTGCAAGGGGGGAGCTGGGGGCTTAAACCAGGATCCTTATCCTGGTCCTTGCGCTTTGTGCCATGTACACTTAACCCACTGCACTACTGCCCAGCCCCCTTACTTTCCCCATATTTTGGAGCTATTCACTTCCCTAATTCAACTTTATAGTCCTATTTCCAACTCTGACACTATCTCCCCAGATAATGCCTTTGGCCTATCTGCATGTTAGCTGTTGGGTTCAGGCAAAAATTAGTAAAATCATGGGCCTCCTGGAATATGCCTAAAATAGACCTACTAGCTTTTTTTCCAAAACTGAGACTCCAAATTTCATCTGCTATACTTCTGCCTTTAGGTTCCTGATTATTAAACAATTTGTTCTGCTTTATATCTTAATTCTTTTTCAGTCACCAAATAGCCGATGCTACTATGATGCCAAACTGACTTCCCTGGCAAGACAACATCACAAATGTATCCTGGGAACCGTACTTCCCCAAGAGCCCTGCCTTACTAGGGAAAGAGAGAGACAGGCTGGGAACATGGATCAACCTGACCTGCCAATGCCCATGTTCAGCAGAGAAGCAATTACAGAAGCCAGACTTTCCACATTCTGCACCCCATAATGATCCTGGGTCCATGTTCCCAGAGAGATAAAGAATAAGAAAGCTTTCAAGGGAGCGGATGGGATGCAGAACTCTGGTGGTGGGAATTATGTGAAATTATACCCCTGTTATCCTATGGTCTTGTTGATACTTTTATTTTCTGAATAAATTTAAAAAATTAATTAGAAAGAAGAGCTCCAAACAAAGTTCTCTAAATAGAAAACACGAAAGAAGAACTTCAATCAGAGTTCACTAAATAGTTAGGAAGCATGAAAGAAAAATTTCAAACATAATTACAGGAAAGACACTTTTGAGTGCAGTACAAGCTTAGGTAGAAGGGTTAGAAAGTAGAGTCATTCATGCAGAAGAAAGAATGTCTAATCTATAAGATACAATTAGCCCATTCTTTTAATTTAAAGATGAGGGAGAGGAAAGGTTTAGAAAGAATAAAGTGACTCTGTGAAACTCCAGACTCCAAAAAAAGGTTGAATGTAAGAGTGATAGGAATTCTTGAGGAAGAGGACAGTATAAAAAGAACAGAGACCATAATCAGGGAAATTATAGCTAAAATTTTTCCTCTCCTCGGCAATCCTCAGAACACATGTATCTAAGAGGCAGAGTTTATACCCAGGTCCACGAATGCAAAATAACCAACACCAAGGCACATCATTGTAAAACAATCAAAACTCAATGACAAAAAAAAAAATTTGCAGGCCTCTAGGTTAAAAGAAGAAGGAGGAGGAGCAAGAAGAGGAGGAGGAGAAGACAGATATAATGGTATATTTAAACTTCTCTTCACCAACCCTGGGGGAAAGGAGAAAGTAGAATGACATATTCAAAGAACAAAAAGATAGGGAACTTCCATCACAGATCTTGTATCCTGCAGAAGGTCTTCTAAAATGTCCAAAAGCTAAAGGAATTTGCTATCATCAATCCTTCCTTATAGGAAGTACTGAAACAGGGAGTTGGGTGGTAGCGCAGCGGGTTAAGTGCACATGGCACGAAGCACAAAAACCGGCCTAAGAATCTCGGTTCGAGCCCCTCGGCTCCCCACCTGCAGGGAAGTCACTTTGCAGGCGGTGAAGCAGGTCTGCAGGTGTCTATCTTTCTCTCCCCCTCTCTGTCTTCCCCTCCTCTCTCCATTTCTCTCTGTCCTATCTAACAATGAAGACATCAATAAAAACAATAATAACTACAACAAGGGCAACAAAAGTGAAAACAAATAAATAAATAAATATAAAAATTTTTTAAAAAGAAGTACTGAAACGAGTTCCACAAGAATAGAAGAAGCAAAATAATACACATTTGAGAGAGGTGAATAGTAGTAGACTAGAACTAAGGACACAATAAAAATAGGGAAGAATAATAGAACAGAAAAGGGGAGGAAATTAATGAAAAAAAAAGTTCTATAAAATGTTAGTTAATAAGACCAGCTTAAAAAAAATAAGACTTTCTTAGATACATTACCTTACTGATTACACTTACGGTTACCACAAAATAAAACAAGGAACATGTATTTACATAAAGTACAAGAGAAATCAGTGAGGAATTTATCACAGAAACCCATCCACACAAAATAACAGGTAGAAGCAAATGGGAAAAGAATTAACAATTTAAAACAAACCCAAAACAATAATCAGAATGGACATAAGTAAACATGTAGCAATAATCATCCTAAAGGTGAGTGGACTAACTGCACCTGTCAAAAGATTCAGAGTAGCTAAATCGATTACAGAACAGGATCCTTCCATTATATGTCTTCAAGAAACATATACATAGAAAAGACAAATGTAATCTTAGTGTAAGAGGCTGGAATACAATATTCCAAGCTAATAATTAAGAAAAAGGGCCGGGATAGCTATTCTGTTCTCAGGTAAAATAGACTTTCAGGTAAAGAAAGTAAGCAGAGACAGAGTAGGACACTATAAATGGTAAAGGATTAATCCAACAAGACATAACCATTATAAACATATATGCCCTAAATTCAGGTGCATCCAAATATATAAAACACTTACTGAATTTAAGGGAGACATTGAGAGCAACACAGTAATAGTAGGATATCTTAAAACACAACTCATAGCAAGAGACAGATCAACTGGACAAAAAATCAATAAGGAAATAGCAGTCTTAAATGAAACCACAGATGAAATGGACCTACCAGATATATACAGAAATTTCCATCCCAAAATAAATGAATACACATTCTTCTCAAGTACATAGGGGACAATCACAAGGACTGAACATATGCTGGGCCTCAAAAGTAGCCTAAACAAACAGGTAAATATTATAATCATAAAATGCGTCTTTTCAGACCATGATGCTATGAAGCTAGGAATCAACCACAAAAAGAAAAGAAACTTCCCCAAGACTAAATAACATTCTTGGGAACAATACACAGGTCACTGAAAAAAATCAAAAAAAGAAATTAATAACTACCTCAATATCAATGTCATGCAATATTCTACTGCTACTGACTTGTTACTGCAGATTATCTCCAGAGATACCAAGTCTGAGATGTCAACAACCTTCCAACTCCTCTGGTAAGATATTTTTCTAACACATGTGACTACCCAGTTACATTTCAGAGGCACATTATCTAACAAAGTTATAAATATTAGATACAGGCAAGCTAGGGTCTCAGGTACTAAGTGCATGTGTACCCAGGGAGAATAATATACCTCAACGTAAAAGTGTTTAGGGGCGTCTGGAGGTGTGGCTATGGAGCAGCAGCAATCGTGTTTTGCTTTTCCAGTTAATTAGAAAAAGCAACAGAAATCACCTGAAAAACTCAACAAAATATGACCAGCATTTCTTCAGAAACTCACCAAGCTACAAGTGAGTACAGACATGTATGGCTCATGGACAGAAAGGCAGTGAGGGAGAGATTCCAAAGAATGCAAGGGGATGACTGGTACCAAACTGGGAGAGTGACAATTGTAGGACACCACTTCCAGATCTGAGTCAAAGAAACAACTTTTAAAAAAAAAGAGAAAGAGAAAGAGAAAACCAACTAAGCCACAGGTGAGTACAGGCACATGTGGTTAGTGGATGGACAGGATTGAGGGAGAAATTCCCAGGACTAAAATTCCAGTGCTCAGGAATGGCTGGCACCAAATTGGGAGACTGGCAACTAAGATGCACCACTTCTGGGTACAAATTTAAGCAATAAAGAAGTGTTAAAAAGAAAAAAAAAACTAAAACTTATTAGTTTACAACTGTGACTTCTTGTTTTCCAATATGGTTGCCCTACAGAGGCTGGAACAGCAGCAGAGAGACCCTATATTGACATGGCCTGTTGACTCAGGATAAAACTTCCCCTCCCCAATCAAAATGTATAAGCAGTGAAATCAAGTGCCTTAGACATGCTGCCTCCTATTGGCATGACTACAAAAAAAAAAAAAAAAAAAAAAAACACTAAATGCATGTGGAAACTGAGAAATACACAGATAGCAATGACAGAAGACCCAGGTGACCAGACACAGATCTAAGGGGAAAAAAAATAGCAGACAAAGAGTTCAGAAAACATCTTATAAAATCAGTTCAAGAACCTAAAGTTAAAATTCTAGAACTCAGTGATCATTTTACTAAAGTATTACATAGTAAAGCACAAGGGTGTGCACAAAGATCCTGGTTCAAGCCCCCGGCTCCCCACCTATAAAGAGGGTCACTTCCTAAGCAGTGAAGCAGGTCTGCTGGTGTTTATTTTTCACCCTATCTATCTCCCCCTCCCCTCTCAATTTCTATCTAACCTATGAAAAATAAAAAACAAAAAAATAAATGGCCACAGGAACATTGGATTCGCAGTAGCAGGCACTAAGCCCCAGCAATAACCCTGAATAAAAAAAAAAAAAATTACAAAGTACAGGAAAAAAAATCCAAACAGAACTGCAGGGACCAAATAACACATTGAATGCAGTTCAGGTTGAGGTAAGAGGCCTCAAAATTAGACTTAACAATTACAAAAGCTAGACCTTCCATCTTCTGCTCTTCATAACTATCTTTGATCCATACTCCCAGAGAAATAAAGAATAGTGAAACTTCCAATAGAGGAGAGGGGATATGGAACTCTGGTGTTGGGAACTGTATAAAATTGTACCCCTTTTATCTCACAATCTTATCAGTAATTATTAAATCACTAATAAAAGATTAAATTAAAAAAAGAAAGTAGACTTAAGCAGTTGGAGGAGAGAATATCAACACTAGGAGACACAATCACCAAACTATGATTCTTAGAAATGAAAGGTTTTTAAAAAACTGAATGACTTCTCTATGAAATAGCAGACTTCATCAGAAAGACCCCAATGTTTATAGCTGCATTATTCACAATAACCAAAATATGGAAGCAACAAAAATGTATTTCAACTGATGACTGGATAAAAAAAGTTATGGGATGGTATATGGAGGTCTGGTGGTAGGAACTGTGAGAAGCTGTACCCCTTTCATCCTATGGTTTTGTCAATGTTTCATTCTTATAAATAAAAAATTTAAAAAAAAGAAAAAACTCAGACAAAAACATTTACATAAAAGAGTTTTCAGCAATCATATAGTAAGCCCACTGAGGCATGAGACACACACTACAGTCTCTAAATGATCAGCCATGGGTGATACCTGCAGGTACCCCATAGGCCTATTTTAAAATAAAGAAATCAATGGTTTCCTCCATCAGTTTAGTGAATTTCTAAAAACACTTCTGAAAATGCCCAATTTAGAACATTTGCATTTAAAAAATACATCTTTCTGACCAAGCCTAGATGTTCTCCTGCACGTGTTTACTAAACAAAAGATGACTAGTGCTGTGATAATTAATCAGTTGGCATTGACTGACGCTCTTAATGAAATGAAGCATGAGCTGTTTGAGAAAGCAATTGGAAGCCATCATACATGCCATGAATCATCTCTTGAATGCACATTTACTAAATCAGAATTCATAACTTTGATATTTTATCTCACAGGTTTGTTACCTTTTGCGATTCTACTGGTGGATAAAAAAGACAGATGTTTCTGAGCTAAACTGGAGGAGGAGTGGAGGAGGGAGACACAAGCCAGACATAAATTAAAAAGAGCAGACAGAAAAATGCCATTATCTAACATTTGGTAGTTTAATGCTATCATCTTGAGACAAAAATTCAAAGAATACTTTGCACCAAAGCAGGAAGTAATGCTGCTGAAGGTTCCTGGTCTGCCTGATATAAAGCAGATGGGATGGCTCAAGAGGCAGCCATTGGCTTGGGAGCTGCAAAACTGTTTGTCATTAAAGGGAACTTCAATCAAGTAAGAGTTGGACTGATGCAAAATTCTATTTTTACTTCCTGGTGGTACCAGAGAGCTTGCGGGAAATCAGAATCTTCTCCCATTCCATTTTTAAGCTCTTCAAACACACCTGCTCCTTTCACTTGAAGCATATATATATGTCACACCCTGCTACTATTGTCCCAGGTACCTCTTTGGGTGATCAAATCAAAGTGGACTGAAAAGCCTGTGAAGATGTTTAGCTCTTTTGAGGGCTGTCAGCAGTAAATTGGTGGATCAAGGTGACATCGTCCCCCACGGCTCACAATGGCAACACTTCTTAGAGTCTCATCTTCATAAAAGCAGACCTGAGATGCTTGTAGGCAGCCCTCTGTGATAAAATTAAAGAAGACCTTCCCCTGTTAACTTCTTTGACACAATGTGGCCATTCTCTTCCCAAACCTTTCAAGCCCACCCTTTTGTCAGCCAGAAATCAGGTACTAGCTGCTTGCTTACTTACGTCTCCATGGAATATTTTGGAGCTTTCTCTGCAAAATACAGCATGCTCCTAAGTAACCACTTCCCTCCACTATAATTGAATCAGATTGGATAACTGTAGCAATAGGACAATCACAAGAGTGAAACTGAACATGGACACATTGAAAGAGAAATCATCGTATATGGTAGCTGGCCTCTCCATATTTTATTTGAAGCCAGAGAAATTCAAGTACAAAGCCATGGAGTAGTAAGAGAAAAGGTCCATGATGTGAGAAAGGAAAAAAAAAAAAAAAGCAACAAATGTATGCTGGCAACGTGTCTGCCAACTCTTTTGAAGGAAACTGGGTGCCTTAGTGATCCACAGGACAGAGGGAATTCATAACTGAGAGAAAATCCTTTGTCTTCTAATGGGGCTAGGGCTCAGAATAAGTACCAACTAACTGCAGAATTTCTCTACCTTGGTAGTTCTCCAACTGAAGTGAGAACCTTATTGCAACCACCTGGAGGGTTTATTAAACCACAGGGTGATGGGCCCCCACCTCTAATTTTCTGATTTAGAAGATCTGGAGTAGGGTTCAGAAGTTCACATTTCTAGGAAGTTCCCAGAAGGTACTGAGGCTGCTGGTTCAAAGATCACAGTTTGAGAACTACCACTCTAAGCAAAATCTCATTAACAAAATCCATCTGCATTCTGCAGGGCAAGATGTCTGAGACACAATTCATAAACCCTTAGATCTATATTCCCCTCCTGCCTCCGCATCCCCAAATAAACAAGCTTGCTGTATCTTATTTCTCCTATGTTACTCACATTGACAATATCATCCTTGCAGTTATTAATATTTACAGTGAGACAGAGATCCATCCTCATGGGACTGATCATCTTTGAATCATCTTCCTAGGGAGTCAGCTGATGACAAACCCAGCAGGGCACACGTTACCATGCTTAAGGACCTGTGTTCAAGTTCCTGGTCCACATCTGTAGGGTGGGAAGCTCCACATGCAGTGGGGCATTACTGCAGGTGCCTCTGCTTTTCTCTCCTCTTTATTCTCTGTCTCTATCAGAAAAGGAAGAAGAAGGAGGAGAAGAAGGAGGAGGAGGAGGAGGAGAAGGAGAAGAAGAAGAAGAAGAAGAGGGAGGAGGAGGAGAGGGAGAAGAAGAAGAAGAGAAAGAAGAAGAAAGAAGGAGGAGAAAAAGAAAAAAAAAAAAAAAGGCTGATACAGAGGGGTTATGGTGCAGGCATCAAGTGCTAGTGATCTGCCCTAATAGCAAATAATTATTCCTCTGGAAAGGGGAAAGTTACTATGGAGTCCTACAGATACCACCACCACCACTACTACCCCTTGCCTTTCAGTAGTCAGGCCTCGAAGAGACTAGTGTTACAGAGGCTGAGAAACCTGCCTGAAGCCACAGGGCACAGACAGAGCTGAAACCCTGTCGTCCAAATCAAGTTCATCCCTTTGACTTAACCAAGTCAACTGAAGAAGGTGCTTATAAAAGCAGGTTGAATATGGGAAAGCAATTACAGAAGCCAGACCTTCCAACTTCTGCACCCAATAATGACCTTGGGTCCATACTCCCAGAGGGTTAAGGAATAGGAAAGCTATCAGGGGAGGGGACGGGATATGGGGTTCTGGTGGTGGGAATTGTGTGGAGTTGTATCCCTTTTATCCTATGGTTTTGTCAGTGTTTCCTTTTTATAAATATATATATTTTTTTAAAAAAAGCAGGCTGATCCCAGCAATGTACTTCCTGGGCACAATGCTTCTCACCTCAGTGGCTACACTTCAGAATCCTCTGGGAGCTAACTAAAGCAATGGTAGGACCTCACTCAGTGCTCCTGACTCGGCATAGACCTCAGGTACACCCTTTTGTGAAGCTCCCCCAGGCAACTAAAAACCGAAGACAACTGAGGGCTGTTTCTCAAGGACAGAATGTGTGTGCCCTCTGAGAGCACCTGTCTAACATCAGCAGACATGGGAAGCCACTACTCCTTGAGAAGTGAGGCCCTTGGAGAGCTTAGTAAATGTGCGCTGAGTCAGAAGACCAGAATGGCGCTTTTCACAAAACCCCAAACCAACATCACCACTATTCCCTGAGAACTTGTTAGAAATACAAAATCTCTTGGGGCCAGCTGGTGGTTCCCCCACTGGAGTGCCCATATTACCATGCATGAGGACCTGGGTTCAAGCCCCAGATCACTACATGGGCATTCCTGCAATGGGGTGGGGTGGAGGTAGGGGCTTCACAAGTAGTTGAGCAGTGCCTTGGTGGCTTTTCTTCTTAGTCTCTTTCTCTGTTTCTTACCTTCTGTCTAGAGGGGGAAAAAAATCTCCCCAGATAGTGACTCTGAGACCCTCAGATAGAGACCAACAATTAGTTTTTGCAAGTCCAGCAGCACTCTAGATAATATTCACATATGTGATCACTGAGAGTTTCTAGGATAGACCTATAATAGATGGGAACATTTAGTTAGAAACATGCAACTAAGATTAGAGAATATTGGCACATTGTCTAGTCGTGGTGTTTGGTGAGGTGGGAGTTCAGGGTGTATAGGGAAAGGCAGTGATCTGGGTCCATCACAGGAGATGATGTGTGGGGCTATAGCATGGCTCAGCAGCCAGGGAATGTAGCTTGTCCTGAATGTAGTCTGGGTTGAAACCCAGACACCATATAGGAGTGTCATGGCACTAGGGGAGAATTTCGGTACTGTGATGTGTCTTATTCTCTCGGTCTCTATCTGAATTAAAAAGAATAAAAAAGATGATCTAAGAGTGATAGTAAATTGCAAATATGTGAGGCCCTGGCACTGTAAAAGAAATAAAAGTAATAAAAGGGGCCAGGCGATGGCATACCTGGTTAAGTGCATACATTACATTGTGCAAGGATCCAGGTTCAAACCCCTCGTCCCCAACTGCAGGGAAAGCTTCATGAGTGGTGAAGCAGGGCTGCAGGTGTCTCTCTATCTCTCATCCTTTCCATTTCCTCCTCCCCTCTCAATTTCTGGCTGTCTCTATTCAATAAATAAATAAAGATAAAAACATAATACTTTTAAGAAAAGTAATAAACTAATAGATGTGTTACTACTAAGAGGTTTAGAGAAAGGAAGAGATGGTGTGAGAAAAAAAAAAAAGACGTGGAGGAGAGAAGTGAAGCTAGAAGCTCCTGGGACTCTAACAGCTGACTCGGGAATGATGGCTCTCTGCCTGTCTCTGAAAGAACTATACACAGCCCCCCTGCTCCTCTCAAGCTCTAAGTGAAACAACGGAGGGAAGTGAAGCAGACAACCAACAATATGTACTTGAGACTCACGTTCTCTGGGGGTTACAGGTCATCTCTGAGAAGAGCATTTAGGTAACTGAGCAGTCAGCAAGGGCTGGTGAAATAGCTCAATTTGTGCTGCCTTGCTACATGTGCCACATGTGTAGGTTCAAGTCCAGCTCACACCACATTGAAAAATGCTTCAGTGCTGTGGCTTGTTTCATTCTCTGTCTAAATAAATAAATAAATAAATAAATAAATAAAATTAAGTTAAAATGGCCAGGGAGGTGAGTCAGCAAACAGAGCATATTCCTTAGAAGGCCTCAGATTCTATCCCTGGTACTTCCTATGCTAGAAAAGTGCTCTCTAGTCTCCCTCTCATACAATAAAGGCGATCTTTATAAATAAAGTCTATGTAAACAGCGAGGCCACTGTTAGCAAAGTGAATGATACCATAGCAGTTATAGTTAGTGTTTCAGATGAGGAGGTATGTCCCAAACTCTCTGTCCTTATGACAGAGTTGAGTGAACTAGAGAGCAAAGTATCCCCACTAAATCACATAGAAGCTAGTGGTCCCTTTTGTTGAGATAAGCACTGATGATGAAGAGTGTTCACTTTAGACTCCTTCCTGTTGGGTCTGGGTGCTGGTGTACCAGCTTCGCAAGTGATGGAGAAGAGTTGTAGGTATCTCTCTCTCCCTCCTTCGTATTCTTTGTCTCTATTAAGAAGGAAAGTAAAAAGGGAGGGGGATAGGATATGGTCTCTAGGTATTGTGGAAGGGGAAAAACAGTTTTCTGTACCTGCCTGCTAGCCCACAACATTTACTTCATCTTGAGTTCTCCTTTAGAGGAGGGCACCTCTGGCAAAGAGAGATGAGGGAGGGCTTGGCACCCATGGGCCATCTGGCATGCACCCAAGTCCATGACAAATCCCCACCAATGTCTCAGAGGTGGTAGAGTCAGAATGTTGGTGAGTTCTCTTCAACCTGTGATATCTTTTCCCAACCTTTATGCCCAAGAACACTGAACTGAGTAGCCGGCAGAAAAATTAAACCAAGGGAGTCATTCTCTAGCATCATAAAAAAAAAAAAAAAGAAAGAAAGAAAAGAAAAGGAAAAGTAAGAAAAAAAAAAACTCCACCTAAAGAAATTAACTTAAAAGCATATGGAAGCCGAAAAAGCCCTCTGCCCTCATTTCAGAGCTGAAAGAGTATAGTCTGGCTTGGAAAATGAGCACACGCAGCAGGCCGCACGTCTCAGCAAAATGCAGAGAGTCCTAGCCCCACCATTAACAGATCACATACCTCCTCGGCAAAGTAATGTTTAACTAGTGCATTCCAGGCACTGGGCATGGGGGAAGCCACTTTCCCAAATTCAGGCTCAGCTTTATACTCAGTAATTTACAAGTGGTCATTATGTGCCAAACACTGTGTTAAAAACTGAGGAACAAAGGTGAGGGGAGTTAATAGTCAGGATGCCAAAGTCTTTGCAGACAACTGTAACAAAAAAAAAATTGTACTTCTTTGCACACTGGATCACAGAATCACATATTTCTTTTCAAGACAGTGCTGTGACTGGTGACTAAACCCTTCTCTAAGAAAAACACTGGTCCTTGGGGCTTCCCCCCAGACCCTGACTAGTTTCCCCTGCATCAGGACCACTATGATACCGGGGGGAGCTCTGGTGCTCTGGTACTGGGGTGTCTCACCTTCTGTCTCTATATGAATGAAAAAGTCATCCAGGGAACTGTGGAATTTCACATGCATGAGGTCCCAGTTGAGAGAGAGAGAGAGAGAGAGAGGAGTTATCTAAGAACATATGAACTTTGGAGACAGGTGCAATGAGCTGCACAGACAACATCTTAATAGTTTTGTAAAAACAATTTTAAATCAATAAAAAGTAAAATAGAGGGTAGGGGTAGATAGCATAATGATGAGGCAAAGAGACTCTCTTGCCTGCAGCTCTATATTCCCAGGTTCAATCCCTACACCACCATACACCAGAGCTGAGCAGTGCTCTGGTTAAAAAAAAAAAAGTAATAGGCATGTCCTGAGGACGCACAAAATAATAACAACAGAATAAGGATTCAAAGATCAGGTCTCCAAATGCTTGGATCTTTCCATCTTGAAGCACATACATACATACATACATACATACATACATACACCTAGACACATCAAATAATGTCTTCTGTCTGGCTTTTTGGTTAGTTAGTTCTGTTTTGCTTCTAAGAGAAGAAGGGATACTGTCTTCCCCTCTAACATGGGTGGTTAAGCCTGCCCCCTGCTTTGGTGGCACCCCTGGGAAGAATTGCTCAAAGGAATGGCAGAAGTCCCCAAGGCAAGCAAAGGGACACAGGGACTCACTCAAGTTTCCAGCAGACAATCTGGTTTCTTGCCCCACCGTTATTGACAGAGGATGGGGTAAGAATGCTGTGAATCATCCGCCACATAATCATGCATTTTCAGAGTTTACTCGTAATTAGTCTATACTCACAGTATTGTGTGGGTGGAGAAATCTGCACCCAAGAAGATTCTGAAAACCAACATGTTTGTTTCAAGTGACTGATCTACAGGAACCATATGCCAAGTGGCAGACAACTGAGTCCCTACTACATCTGAGAGCAAAGAGAGCTCACAGCCATCCATATGCATGCACACCTTGATATAGCCTCTCCTGCCTCCCCCAGGCTCCCATCACCTCTTCTAGCACCTTTTCCATCTGCCAAGTTTTCCCCTCAAGAAAGCAAATATTTTTTATCAACATGGCCAACTTCTCAGGAATGCTCAGTAGCTTTCATCATTAAAATACACATTAATTTACATAGCATTAATGTGTTTGTTGCAGGTAGAGAGAAGTGGCTGAATTTATGCAAGAAAGAAAATGCCTGTTCTTAGATTTTACAACAGGAGAGGTACATCTATGTATCACATTCAGTCTCCCTGGACATCCTACACAAGACTCATTCTACCACCAGAACAACCAAGGGCTTGCATCAGATCTGTACACTGAGTCAATCAAAGCTTGTCCACTAATATTGGACTCACAGACCAATCTTCTGTGATGCAAGAGTCATAGTAAGAATCAGGGCTTGGGGGGGGGGCTGGGTGGTGGCACACCTGGTTGAGCACACATGTTACAGTGCACAAGGACCGAAGTTCGAGCCCCAGGCCACCTGTTGTAGAGGGGTAGCTTCACAAGTGGTGAAGCAGGTCTGCAGGTATCTCTCTGTCTCTCTCCTTCTCTATCACCCCCTTCCCTCTTAATTTCTGGCTGTCTCCATCCAATAAATAAATAAATATAATAAAATTTTTTTAAATAAATGAATAAATAAAAAATAATCAGGGCAGGACCAGGTGGTGGTGCACCTGGTTAAGCACACACATTACAGTGCACAAGGACCCAGGTTCAAGCTCCTGGTCCCCACTTGCAGGGGGAAAGCTTCATAAGCGGTGAAGCAGGGCTGTAGGTGTCTCTCTTTTTAACTCCCTCTCCATCTCCCCTTCCCCTCTCAATTTATCTCTGTCTCTATCCACTAATAAATAAAATTAAATAAAAAAAAAGAATCAGGGCTTGCAGAGTCCTAATCATGTGCATATAAGGTCTCTCAGTGACTCCCGGCATTTTGTACCTCAGGTTGACAAGAATAACTATTGTACATCCTCTGCTTAAAGAAAATGATACCAACTAAACCTGGCTAGATTCCTATGTTTTGACAAATCCCTAACTGTCTTTTCTGGAAGATTTTAGCAAAGCAATTAGAATGGGGACTATGGAAGTGCTGCTGATACACAAGTTTAATGTATGTATGGAAGAGGGCAGTAGGTCGCCCCAGCATGAGAGCACATTGTTCACTGGATCAACGTAAAGCCCCTGCCAGCAGACCCAGTTCCAAACCTCTGGTTAGTCAGACCCCGCCAGGCCCCATGCACTGAGAATGTTATGCAAACAGCCTGAAGGCGAGTTGAGAATGAACAGACTCATGTTATATAATCACTTCATTACTTGATAATTAAACATTGAATTGATGACTTCTGAATCAGTCTCCTCCAGCTCAAAATGGATGGATTTCTACTATCTATTTCTCACTACCACAGCCAATTTTTTTTCTTTTTTCTATTTCTACTGCCCAGTTTTACCCCATGGACCAAAGAGACCCTTCAAGAATTATTTGTTGGCTTAGTCAATTAATCAAGTTGACAATAGAATTGGGAGAGTATTATCTGTTTTATAAGTTTATTTTGTTGGAGTTTTAGCCACCGCTGCCCCCCCACAAATGATACCTAAAGAGTAACTCTTAACCCTGGCATAATAATTACAACCAGAAGTATCTTTGACAAGGAGTTGGTGATGCCACACACTCCAGTTAGACTGGAAGAAAGCTTTGGCTTTCGTATCTTCTAAGGATAGCTCAGGTGATTGTTATACATAGACAAAATGGAGTGGGGGGGTAGTTAGTCCTATACCTGTGATTCTCAAAATGTGCTCCCCAGGAATTTAACCTCAGCTTCACCTGAGAACTTGCTAGAAATGCAAAGAATTGGGCCTGCTTCCAGATTTGCTGAGAAAGAAACACAGTGGGTGTTTCTAACAAGTCCTCCAGGTAAGGCTGGTATGCTAAAGTGTGAGAGGCACCTTACAGAAGCAGTGGAGGCCAGATGCTTTGCCTGTAGCTCTGGGCCGCAGAATAGGGAAACCTCTAAGATTCCTTCCTTCTGCACAGAACCTGTGTTACGAAATCTCCAATGCAGAAACCCTGGCTCAGGATGGCAGAAGCTGCGGCAGCTCCAGGGCATATATCACTGTTCTCCTGTTCTTAAAATTGCTACATCTGTACATGCATGAACTAATAAAAATGTCTTTGCCAAGGGGTTGAGAGCTAAATGATGTACTGTCTTATAGCCAGATACCTTCCAATCTTGTGTAGCAGGCCAGACTACCATAGAGGTAAGGAAAGGTAGACACTCCAGCTCCTGCTGCCTCTGGTTGGATAGTGTGATCAGAACATCTAGGCAGCCCCCCATAGGCTTCCTAGGTCCTCCAACTCTTCATTCCATGGAGCCTGAATCTTTCCACCCTGTTCACCCACAATATCCCCCCCCCCTGATTTTCTCCAACCTGCTTCAGGCTCATGCAGCATGTATGTGCAACTGTCCAAAGTCCAGCCCATAAGAAGGGACCATTCCTGCATTTTTAGCTTCAAGCAGAAGAGACAGCTCAAGGACTGACAGTAGGGACAAAGCAAAGGACTGGGGAAGAGATGGAAGGATCTCAAAAGAGAAAGCAAGGCCAATAAAAACATAGTAATTTACCAGTTTGGAGAGAAAAGGGAGTGGGGTTTCAATGTCAGACTAGACCAGCTGCTCATGCCAGCTCCCTTCTGTTGAGCTGAATGACCTAATCACATTCTGTATCTGAGATGCAGTGTGCACATCTGTACAACTGGAGAAAAGAACCAACAGCCCACTGGGGAAGAACTCAGTGATCTGTGAAACTGTCTGATGTTAGGCTGTTTGTCCAGGTCCTTGCACCACGGGAAGTAAGGATAAGAAAAAAGGGAGAGAGAAGAGAAGGAGGTCGGGGACCACTCCCTGGTGTACATATAATTGCCACACAATTCTCATCCATATCTGGGGGTCTCATTCCTGGCCCACTGTGGGCCAATCCACAAGCACGTAAGTGTGATATGTGATATCAGACCTAGAGTGACTGGAGAGACATTTCAAGACACTTAGTGTGAAAGCCAACCAAGGAGACCCTGAGTGGAGAAAGGATGAAGAGAAGATGGAGAACAAAAGAGCAAAAATAGGGACAAAAGGATGGCATGACAAAGGTAACTGCTCACTGAATGGTGGTTGTTATGTAAGGCCGAAGAGGACCAAGCAGATACAGCTGGGATGTTTCCATTCACCAGACCCAGGACCCCACCAGCATTCACATGTGCTGGGTTTAAGGTGTGGCTGGCTCTTGAGTCCAACCTAGTTCTCCCCATCTGGGAGTCAGGTTTGGTCAGTTCAGAGCACCATCAACCACCCCTGCCACTGGCATGAACCAGTCCACCCTTTCATCTTATTTGTGTTGTGTCCTCTCCCTCTCCCTGGCACCTTCCTAAGCTTTGAGTCTTGCCTTCAGGAAAATTCTTGGGCGATCAGGGTCACAGCACAGTGCAGCACAACTTGCAGGAGCCCAGAGAAGGGTCAAACTCCTCCTTCTAATGCCAACACCAACATTCTGTAGGTGGCCAAGGTGACAGACTCCGAATCACAACTCCAGTGACCTCCCTCTCCCTCTCCCTCTCCCTTCCCCTCTCTCTCTCCCAAGTTTCTCTCATGAAAATCAAAGGTAAGGGAGCCACATGGCCAGGTGTAGTGGTATCAATGGAGGCACCTCCATCTCTCCCTTAACAACAGGCTCAGCTTCTGAAACTGTTCTGCCTCCACTTCACATTTGCTCTCCACATCCTTCATCAGCCAGAGCTGCTCACTTGTTTTAATGACAACCCTCTGGGCCACCCCCAAAGCAGCCCTGCCAAAGGCACAGACAGGAGATCAAAGGGTGAGGGTGTTGAGCCCTTCAGCTGAAGGTTGTCACTCTGTAGGATGACTGCACCTTGCCCTGAAAGTCACCACCATCCCTTCCTGTCCTAGATCCCCCTTAAAGTGATCCCCTCTAAGATCCAGCAAGCCCTCCCTCCCTTCCAATCCAAGCCAGGGCTAGTTGTGGCTCCCCAATGCTGCATGCTCCCAAGTTTTCTCAGGTCCCTTGCTGCTTTCCATTCATCCTCCTGGAACTGTCAGAACACGGAGTCCTTTTACTTGACCTCCCCTCAACCTACTGGAGAATATCATCTGTCTTCCTCTGGGACCCTGATTAAAAGCCCCAGACTACAAGAATTCTTAGCTCTTGGCCTTAAGTAGATCACTACTATTTGAAGCTCAACCTTCAAAATTCATCTTTTCCAAGAAATCTCCCCAGACCAGCCTTGTTATTTCTTTCTGTGCCAACTTTGTGCCTACCATTTGTTCTGTATCATCCTTCCCTCATACTGCCAACCTTCAGTTCCTACTCAGAGCCCTGCCCACCCTTTAGTGTGTGGGAGCTCTCCTTAATCCCCTCTGCATTTTCCACAACAACTAACACCAGTCATGTTTCTCTGAAGAGTTCTAAGAGATCAGTAAATATTCCCTCCCAAATTTGCACCTGTGGAACTTGCCTCAGCACTTCTATTTTGAACCTCAATGATTTTATTTTTTTACACTGACCTTTGTTCAGTCTGTGACCTGCAAAAAGCTCTGGCATGAGGATATGTCTGCTATAGTCTCTGTCCTCCATGGTCCATAGGGGTGCCTGCAGAGAAATACAAGATAATAACGCTGAATAAAGATTATCTGAACCCATTATTTTGCAAATGGAAGTGGAGAGCGAGACTGCTCAAAGGAGTTCCCCCCAAAGGTACATGTAAGTTTATAACAGGATGGAGACCAATTCAACCCACTGCCCTAAACAAGTCCCTAGGCATGTAACCTGATATTTAAAACTTCTTGTATCTTGGTGCTTCTTGAGTGAAGTTGTCCAGATATATATAAGTTCATATAAATGTGCTGTTTCTAGTGCAGTATTTCAAAATCAAAAACAATGTCAAAAGATCCACAGTGAACAAAGCATCACCCTTTTTTAAAAATTGTTGCTGAGGCTCCACCTCTCCAGGCTTTTTCAGAAAGAGAGAGAGAAGAAAGAGAGAGATGAAGAGAGGGAGAGACACCACAGTGCCACAGCTTTTTCCAATGTGGGGCAGGGAGGCACTGAACTCAAACCTGGGTCACATGCATGGCAAAGCAGGTACCCTCCCAAGTGAAGTATCTTCCTGATTCAAAATATCACAATTTTCAATGGAAACAGAATTTAATCCTCTATTTGTCTCACTTGTCTCCTTTAATTCTGCACCTGGATCTAGTAAAACTTAATTTACAAAAGAGA
Organism: Erinaceus europaeus; assembly: GCF_950295315.1. Lineage (NCBI taxonomy): Eukaryota > Metazoa > Chordata > Mammalia > Eulipotyphla > Erinaceidae > Erinaceus > Erinaceus europaeus. The sequence goes on along the minus strand of NC_080163.1, from coordinate 142,135,798 downwards.
ACAGCCAGATTGTCAATCCAGGTTTTTAAAACGCTGTTCAAAAATATTACCCTTATAGCAGAGGGTATCCTCTTAAATTTGGGGTCCAAGGCAAATTCCCAACTTGCCTCAACTTAGTCTCAGCCTTGCTTAAAATAGCCCCAAGCTGGAACAGTTACATAAAGGAGTGGAACACAAAACCATGTGACTTTTATGATAAAACAACAGACATCTAGACCACCTTGTGCTCTGGGTGATACTGTCAGCCTCCCAAAAGACTAAGATTCCCCTGCTGGGCTTCAGGGGACTTCACAACAAAACAGGTGGGCAGGACTATCTCAATAAATGAGATGAGCTGTTTTGTAAGTCTCTGGAGATAAGAAATCTGATGTTAGCAGCCAGTGAATGATGGAGCCTCACACACCACAGGCAGTTCAGCTGAACAAAGACATACTTGCATCAGAATCCCTTTCCTAGTGCTGCTAAAAAGAAATGAGTAAGTGACCTAAATCTGCTTCCACTAACTTGTCGACCCACTTCTTCCTATACCAAGTGCACCAAGCTTCTGAAACAACAAATTAGGTAGGATAATCTTTACTTCAGTTAAAAAAAAAAAAAAAAAAAAAACTCCAGGGGAATGGCTGATCGATATCAAACAGCATCACAACTATTGTTGGTATGCATGAGACTCCTTCTGTTTCATTTGGTTTAAATCCCCCCTGCTTAACACTATTCTATTTACATAACCACTTCATTCTATTTACATAACCACTGTTAACAAGTACCACCCTCCCTCCAGGGCATTGGTGGTTCAGTGATAGGATTCTCACCTGCTCTGCCCCCTCCTTGTCACACCCTGATCCCCTCCTTGTCACACTCTGATTTTCGCCAGTCACTTTTCTCTCCACCCTCTCTATGTCACATCCTGTTTCCACCCTACTTGGCAAGTATATATAAAGACAGCATTGTGAGTTTTAGAGTACTGTACTGTACTTTGAGTTTAACTTAGCTCGGCCTAGATTGTGCTGCGTCCTGCATGAATAAAGAGATACTGCCTACAGCTCAACCATGAATCCCTGGTCGTCTGTTACCCGCCCGTGAAGCCAGCCCAGTGAAAACAACATAACCCGTTGAAAACAACAAACTATCAGGCAGTCACTAGCATCAAGGAAGAACACAAGATCTTCCTGGGTTCTAGAGCTGATCCAATTATGCCCCAAAGACCTGAGCTCCCTGTGAAGCTCATGATCTATGTTTCCTGCTCCCTGACATCTTCCTCCCTCCCTCTCTTGGTGGGCTATAGTTTCACAGAAACAGAAATGCCACTGATATCTGATCACATTTTGCTCATTCTATTTTGATTAGAAATCCTCAAAATCAGGAGTCTGGCGGTAGCGCAGCTGGTTAAGCGCACGTGGCGCAAAGCACAAGGACAGGCCTAAGGATCCCGATTCGAGCCCCCAGCTCTCCACCTGCAGGGGAGTCGCTTCACAGGCGGTGAAGCATGTCTGCAGGTGTCTATCTTTCTCTCCCTCTCTCCGTCTTCCCCTCCTCTCTCCATTTCTCTCTGTTGTATCCAACAACAACGACATCAATTACAACAATAAAACAAGGGCAACAAAAAGAGAATAAATAAATAAATTTAAAAAAAGAAATCCTCAAAACCATGTTTTATGGATCTTTACATTCCCAGGGCATAGCATAACCAGGCCCAGAACAGGCTCAATAAAATAATAAGAGTTTGAGTGATCAGATTGGTGTTTATCTTCTGGTTTTTCAGGCTCTCTGTCTAATCACCGTGCCCAGGAGAAATGCTCTCTGGCTATTTGTGCCTTTGCCAAATTCCCATTTGGGATCTCCATGGGGCAAAGAACTGCATACTCAGTTAAGAGATTGAGTATCAGGAGTCGGGCTATAGCACAACGGGTTAAGCGCAGGTGGCGCTAAGCTCAAGGACCCGCGTCAGGATCCCAGTTCGAGCCCCCGGCTCCCCACCTGCAGGCAGGTCCCTTCACAGGCGGTGAAGCAGGTCTGCAGGTGTCTGTCTTTCTCTCCCCCTCTCTGTCTTCCCCTCCTCTCTCCATTTCTCTCTGTCCTATCCAACAACAACGACATCAATAATAACTACAACAATAAAACAACAAGGGCAACAAAAGGGAATAAATAAATAAAATAAAATATAAAAAAAAGAGATTGAGTATCACCCAAATGGGGCAGAAATTCTCCATATAGTTATAATCAGTGCACATTCTTGAGCCAATGGTCCAACAGGCCCTTAAAGGACTTCAAAAGCAACATGGCTAACATAATGTTGTTGATTAGAAAATATGGAAAGAGCTCTCAGAAACTTACTCTCCTTAATTGCGAGAAGCAAACACCTTAAGTTCAGACACCATGGCCTGTTTCTGTCCTTGTTAGGCAGGACTCCTAGCCTGATCTGCACAGCATGGGGACAGGCCAGCACCTCCTGAAGGACCTTCAACTCTAAATTCTACGGATAGTAGGGTTATGAGTGATTCTGTAGCATCAATTCCTAAGGTATTTTCCTATTCCCAGACTCCTCATATAAAGCTTTAAACTTGGATGGGGGGCAGGTGGTGACGCACTGGTTAGGCACATAAATCACCATGTACAAGGACTGGGATTCGGGCCTTGCTCCCCACCTGCAGGGAGAACGCTTCATGAGCAGTGAAGCATGTCTGCAGAAGTTTATCTTCCTCTCTACCTCTCACTCACCTGCTCCCTTTCAATTCTTCTCTGCCCTGTCAATAAAAATAGAAAGAAAAAAAAAAGGCCATTGGGAGTGGTGGATTTGTAATGCAGGCACGGGAAGCCCCCAGAGAAAACTCAGGTGGAAATAAACAAACAAACCTTTAAACTTGTCCACCTCAAACTCTAAATCAGGATCAGCTCAGAAAGGATAAGGTCACACTAGGGAACCTGCAGTCAAGTTGGGGGTAGTGGGGAAGCTTCCAGCTTCAGAAGCCACTGATGTCATAAGAGAGGCCTAAGGGGGGCATACCAGACCATCAAACAGGGACTCAGGGATTAGTAGCTCTATCTTTCCACCTGTTAGCTGGATTCTCCCTTTTTCCGGCCTCCACAGACCAGCCTTTGCTACATTTAGATCTCAGTTTTTTTTTTTTTGCTTGTTTGTTTGTTTTTGCTTAAAAGCAGTCCTTGACACTTGAAATCATTTGCAATCTCACTTCCCTACTCCCAAAACAGCTCCTTCTGAATGCTCCCCAAGTTGAAATGTCTGCATATATTCAAGGGCAAAAGGACAAGCGTGCTTCCTATTACAATGCTCATTCATTTCCTGGGTCCATAGCCTCTCTGACACCCCTTGAAATCACACGGTTAAGCAGGGGCACTGAGCTAGCAGCTTCATTGAGCACCTAGCCAGCTCTTTAGCTAGTCTTCAACATCCTGAATCCCATTCCATACTGTTGTTATTATATCATTCCCGTTTGACAATTGAGTTGCATAAGCTGAAGCTCAGTAACTTGTCTCAAAGTGACAGTAAGTAGGTTCAGCACCTGCCTGCTCTTTCCACTCTACTGCCAGACTACTCCCATCTGTCCACATTCTACCCATCACACATCATGTCTGTGAGGCTGCCTTCTACATTAGTCAGAGAAAGTCTAACAGTGCACTTAACTGGCCTATGTATTGAGAGTTCCATTAAATGACCAGTCACACAGGTGTGGGCAGAGTACAGGGAAAGATACTAGTCACTTCAGGACAGAAATCCAACCAACAGGAAGCCCAAAGTACTGTGTGTCTCAGCAATATTCCAAAGTGATCATCTTTTCAAGACCAAAAGCAAGAGGCATCCACTATCGTCCATGACCCCATTATATGGGGACACATAAATTTTCACCACTGACACATGGCAGGGTAATGTCAAGCATCAGCTCCTCCCCTATTATGAATCTCCAGTTTGTAGCCACAATTTCTTCTTTCATCTCCCATTATATAGGTCCTGTCTTCCTGCCTGGGAAACCTTCCTTACTTTGAGGATGAACCCAGCTTCCTTTTTTTTTATAGGTGTGAGTCTCTGGTGGCCTTGCTACAGTGAGGCTGGCTAGGACACTGAAGAAGTGAGTACAGAGAGCTGCCCCAGCAACCCCACAGGGACATAATCCTGCTCATTCACACCCGTTATATAGCAGCAACCTAGTTCACGATGACAGTCTGTATCATTTACTAATGGCACCTTCTTTGCCTTTTGACTTGGCGGCATTAAAATATCCCAAACATCCAAATGTTCCATCTCCCAATTCCTAAAATGCATACATACTGTGATGCCCTGCAAAGCTCTTCTTTCCCGGGCACCAGGACCATCAAGGTAGAATATTAAGAGTAACCTCTTCTAGAGTACAGGGCTTGATGCATAAAGATCTGGGTTCATTTCTTAGCATCACAGATCATGGGGTAGTGCACTTTAGTAGTTTTATCTCTCCCTCCCCCCCATATATACACACACATATACATACATATATACATACATACATACATACATACACATACACATACACACATACGTATGTGTGTGTGGCTTTTTTTAAAGTAGCTTAGGGGTACCAGGCAATAGCTTACCCAGTAGAGCATACACTTTACCATAAGTGAGGACCAACATTCAAGCCCCCAGCCACCAAATAGGAATACCACTCAAAGGGGAAACTTTGCAAATGGTGAAGCAGTGATGTAGTATCTCTCTTTCTCCTGTCTCTCTCCCCTCTCTGCTGGCAATGGTGGAATCATAGAGGTACTAAGCCCAATGATGCTCTGGAGTGGGGGGAGAAGAGCAATAAAAAGGAGCTTCATCTGTAGTGGCACAGCACCTTTAACAGGAATGACTGCACATGAGATGAATGCCTACCACCCCAGTTGATAGACAGGAGAACTAAGGTTCAGAGCAGGGAATTAATTCCCCAGTGAAATACAAAGCTACAGTTTGAGCACTGGGGCAGAACTCTCAAGCTCAGGTCCTTCACTTTGTTCCTATTCTGCTATACAGTCCAGTCACCCAGAAAGCTAGAAGCCTAAGTCCAGAAAGATGTGCAGAGGTGGTCATTCCTTTCCCTCCACACACTACAAAACTTGTGGAAGCAAACTGCTTTCTCCATCTTTTGTCTGGGGATCTGTAATCTCTGAATGCTTCACCTGGAATAACTCGGTTCAAGAGTCACTTGCAAGGGGCTCCTGTTAAAGAGTCACAGATGCCCTCAGATCAGAGATCCCCCCTGCTCCTTGGCCTCAGTCAAGAAGCCAAGACTCAGAACTGTCCTGGTCAGTGTCATCAAAGATGAAGCCTCCAACATAAATCACCTCCTCCGAACCCCCAAAGCTACCTTTCTCAGGCCCCTTCAAATTTAAAGAGTTCCCTCTCCTAATATATTAATTAAAATGAAATATTAATCACTAACCTTTATTATTTATTGGCTGTTTTTGGAGAATAAAATATTGAGCTCCAAAGAAATCAATTTTGATGAAACCTCCCCTTCCGGGGCAGGTTTGATTCGTGTCACCTAATGAAGAGATAAGCTTATCAGCTGCATCAGTTCAAAGACAGCAGCTGTAAATGTTGATTTTGAACCAATAAGAAGATTATAAGCACTGTCATAAAATATCTTTCCAGGATGTAAATTATTCAAAGCCCTTCATGGGCAGACACAGTATCTCATGCCTCGGTGAGTCCTGTGCTGGGCGACACATTTCATTTATTAAAGCCAGCGAGGGCCTCTGTTGATAAAGCCCCCTGAATAAATGATAACCTTCATCTCCTTCCTCCAAATTATTTCCACGATTAGAATTCAAAATGTCTGTGCCAGAAGTGTCAAAGGGGCTGCCTCTGTAGGTGATGGGTACGTCTTCATCAGGGAACTGAACACCACAGATACCTGTTCTTCAGAGCAGGAGAGCAGCTGCAGCAAAGGGGACAGGCTCCATGGGCACAGCTTTCTATGTTCAAGCTTCAAGGTGAAAGGGACACTGTGATGAGCTTGGAGTCCCTGCTTAGCACTCGGCCTCAGCACAACACTGGGCAACAGTGCTTGCACTGGTAGTAATAGTATCTGCACCGAGCCAGCCCAGAGTCTGGCTTTCAGTAGTTTTCTCCATTCAGGTTTCTTAATTTTTTTTTATATTGCCAGAAGAGTTATTGTTGGAGTCCAGTGTCTGTACTATGAGTCCACTATATAGTCCCAGGGGCTATTATTTTTCCTTTTTTTTAAATTTCTTTTTACTTGATAGGACAGAGAAAAACTAAGAGGAGGTAGAGAGATAGGGATAAAGAAAGGAAGATAAACACCTGCAGCCCTGCTTCACCACTTAATGAAGTTTCCCTCCTGCAGGTAGGGACTGGGGGGCTTGTACCCAGGTCCTTGAGCTTAACCAAGTGGGCCCCACCACCTGGCCCTCCATCAGCATCTCTAACCCATTCACTGACTGTGGTAGAGACCCTGCAAGGTGCACTGCATCTCATCTCAAGAGTCCCTATCCCCTCATGGAGTTCTGTGTGCCTTTGCCAATCCCAACGGGTAACACATCTGCCTATAGCTTGGTTCTCTGTTCCCATGAAAGTTGGATGAATCCTATCCACCCTTTAAGACCTAATTGAACTGGCACCTTCTCCTTGAAGAACTCCATGGTGGAGCCAGGTGTTGGCACACCTGGTTAAGTGCACACATTACACTGCACGAGGACCTGGATTCAAGACCCTGGTCCCCACCTCCAGGGAGAAAGCTTCATGAGTGATGAAGCAGGGCTTCAGGTATTTCTCTCTCTCTCTCTCTCTCCCACCCTCTATATCTCTTCCTTCTCTCTCCTATGTTACCATTCTAACCACCTGGCAAAGCAAATCCTAGTGCCACATGTTTTAAAAGAGGAAATTTGGCTCAAGGAGATTAAGTATCTTTCTCAAAATCACACTGAATAAGAGATGAGGCAGTATCTGAACCAGGTTTGACCTGGCTGCAAAGCCCATGTGCTTTTTCTTTTCTTTTTCACTGACTATCTTGCTGCTGGAATGACAACCTAGTGCTTCCTGTCTAGGCATCACAACCTGCTGAATGCACTGGGTCCTGCTTGGAATGGGCCTGCCATGCCAGAAATACTCAGTCTCTTGTGTGGAACCCAAGAGATACTCAGGCACTAGGTTTGATATTCCAGAGCCCATCATGGTCACTACAGCTCCATCTATCCTGCTTTCAACTGGACCTGGATGAATCATTGCAACCCCTAGAATCTGCAGGTCACCCCCAGTCCAGGATTAGGACTACAACCATAACTCAGTCTATTTCTGCTGTTTCTCCTGTTATCATTCTGACTTCAGTTGTTTCATCTATAAAAGACAGAGAGAAACACATACCTCTATCATGCAGCAGCTGTGAAAACTCAATAGTATCATGAATGTAAAATGCTGTGAATAAGTCAGACACATAGTTGAAGATTTACAATAATAGCTTCCTTACTATGTCTTAAAAAGCTTTGACTACATCATGCTGACTTCAGAGCCAAGTTCATCCCACTTTGCACTGAGCACTGTCCATCCCAAAAGTAGAGAACTTAGCATAGAGTGGATGGTCAATAAATCATTGTAAATCTCTGTGTATTCTTTCATATTTTCTTATAAATGTTAGGTGCAGGAGCACAGGTCACTGCGGGGTTCCCAGGCTCTGGGATTAGAAAAGCTGAGGTTTGAATCCTCCTACCTGTGAAAGGATTCTAGTGGGTCATTCTGGAGAAGTCAACTCAGTCCCTACTGAGCCTCTGCTTTCACATTACCACATAGGAGCTAAGGGAAGGACTAGAGGCAAAATCTGTTGGGGTGTTTTAGTAGGGAGAGAGAATATCTACAAAGAGTTTAGCACTTAGGAAGTAACTATAGATTCTCCTATCATCCTTTTCCTCCACCTTTCCCTTCACTAAACTCTTCTCTCCCCAAACTCTTTACCTACTGCATCTTTTTTGATGAATATCATCAGACTATCAGGAATAGATTCCACTGTTTGCTCCTCTGAATTTGAGGTATGTTCTTTTGAGTCATTAGTCATTTTGACCTTATCCAAACAGGGGAAGAGAAAGGGATAATCAATGTTTTAAAGACAAGGACAAGAGTCCACTTCATCTTGAGTGATGGTAACTTCTTAAGTATGCTCCACAAATACCCATGGAAGTAATTATTCCCACCAACCCTGAGAGGAAACATTTGACAAAAAGGATGACTTCAAACAAAGTCATAAAATGTTCACTCTTCCTCCTTGCTCAATAGACTTTATCCATTATCATTAAAACAAAATGCTATTCACTGTGATGGTGCCAAACCAAGCAGAATAATTAACTGTCCACCAAAAACTTCTGAGCACTCCTATATATACAACAAAATGACATTCACAGGTGCACACACACATACACAAAACATGCACACTAAAACAATGCAAGGACCACTGGTATTGTGCATAAATATTAACATTTCCTTGCAAATCTATCAGAAAGAATAGGCCCTCCCAGAATACTGATGTCATCTGATGAATTTGCTCCCACAGCAATGCTGCCTTGTCAAGAGCTGACAATCAGACATGCAAAATAAGTGCTATATATGAATTTTGCAGAAGTGTCACTTTGGGAAAAGAGAAACCAAAACAAATTGAGAAATCATATAAATAATTACTCTGAGCTTCAATTCTAACATGAAAAAGGAAGGCACACAAGCAGAAATGCTAATTAATATGACTGTTTAATTACAGGGCACAAATTAATAAACCAGGATTACTCTGGATTTCCAGCAGGCAGCCCATCTCTGCATGTGATTACTGAGGTGTGGGCACAGTGGGAGAGAACGTGCAGCTTCCTTCTGCCAGGTGCCCAGCTGGAATGCCAACGGGGAAGGGGAAGGTGAGGCCCCTGTGCACAAGGCCCAGTCCTCCCAGTCCCCAGACACATCTGAGTGCTCATCACCATCAGCAGGTGCAGGTTCCCACCAAGACATCTTCTCTAATTAGCAAATCACTCTCTATGCAGCTATAAAGCCCCAACCACAACATGTAAAGGACAAAGTAAAGCCTCACGCGGTCAAGGGGTGGGAGCTATTAAGTAGTCACTATAAGCCTGGTGCCCTAAATTCCTCCTCTGTGTTTGCCCTTTTTCTTTGTCTTTTCCTCCCCCTTTATTGTTACTTCTGATTGCCCAAAGTAATATTCTTGAAATGTATAAACCTATTCCTTATTTGACATATCTGGTTATCAGCTCCTTAGGCAGAATTGCTGTGAGAGCAAAGACTAGAGCAAACACTGCTAGACAGCATCTACGGGAAAACTAAGGACCCAAAGCCACATAACTGGAAAACAGAAGGTTCAGGATTAAGAATTCTGAATTCCAGAGTTGAAAGTCTATGTGCATTTTGTTACATACGTGTTTGTAGAAATAAAATGCCTCTGCAATTTACAGGTATAGTTTTCATTTGGTCATTTTCCCTTTCTGTAAAGTCAGTTCTGTGGCTACTGTGCCCCAGCTTAGGACTCTGTTCTGGGTATGTAATAGTGCACCAAATCAACCCATTTATTCACAGAATAACTGAACACAGTGAGAGAACCTAAATATCACTCTGTTATATTTAGTGCTGGGGATCAAACTCAGGACCCTATCATGCATGCAAATCCTGAGCTCTACCACTGTGCTGCCTCTCTGGCCGTATCCGCTTTGTCTTTGGAGCTAGACATTTGTGGTTTCCCTCCTACTCTTTGGATTCTCTTTGAAAACTGTAACTACTTAATTATTCTCCTATATGTATTCTTCAAGGCATAGTCTTGGAAACTTCTCTCATTTTATATTCTTTTTCTGAACAAGCTGATCTATGCCACATATAATTTACTGGGCCATTCTCAAATGTATATCTCTAGCTCAGATGTCACTTCTAGACGCCAGCTCTGCATTTCTAGATTAGCTGGCTAACATTTGCTCTTGAATGTCTCAAAAGCACCTTAAGTTCAGAATGGCATGACAGAATTGTCTTGTTTGTAAGCCAAAAATCCCAAACAACCATTATATCCTTTTATTATGTGATCAACTGAATATTAACACCCCTCCCCCAAATAAGACCAGTATAAGAATCCAAATAAGGGAGTCAGACGGTAGCACAACGGGTTAAGCGCACATGGTGCAAAGCGCTAGGACCCGCATAAGGATCCCTGTTTGAGGCCCCGGCTCCCCACCTGCAGGGGAGTTGCTTCACAGGTGGTGAAGCAGGTCTGCAGGTGTCTTTCTCTCCCCCTCTCTGTCTTCCCCTCCCCTCTCCATTTCTCTCTGTCCTATCCAACAATGACAACATCAATAACAATAATAAATTTAATAAAACAACAAGGGTGACAAAAGGGAATAAATAAAAATTTTTTAAAAAGAGTCCAAATAAGAGTCTTCAGCTCTGCCAACACTTTGATATTTCAACCTTTTATAAGACTCATTTCTGACTTCTGGCCACCAGGACTGTAGGAGAATATTGATATTGTTGTAAGTCACAAATTGGTGATAATTTTTTACAGAAGAATTGGTTAATTAATACACCTTACTATATAGCTTATATGCTATCATGATTTCTTTATTATTTCCAGATGCATCTACTTTCCCACATATGCACAACGACTTCCACTGGACAATATTTCATCATCTCTCAAAGGGACAAGTGCCACTACATCTGGTTTCCTTTGGATATTATGAGAAAAAATAAAACTGCAGGACTGATGAAAAAAAGTGCTTAACTTGCTCCCTCTCTCTTTCCAGGCTTGTCTTGTACTCTACACACACACTACTTTGTATCAGTTCATATATGACATGAATCCTCTATTTACCACAGGCCCTATGAGTTACCTTTCTCCTTGACTTGGGATGTTCATTAATTTAAGATTATAGCTTAAATTTTACATCCTCATCATATTGCTTCTAATCTCCCAGACTGGGTTTGTCCAACATTTATAATGAGAGCAATTTACATTGTAATTTTTTGAAAAGAATTTTAGCATTTATGTTCTAAGTCCCTAATTAGTAAGTTCTCAGAGAACAGGACTTGAGCTGCTTTCCCCCCCCCCCCCCGTTATGTATCTCTAGTATTTAGCAAAGTACTTGGCATAGAACAAGTGTTTAGCAGATATTGTATAGCTCTCAGAGCCTAGCAGAGTGGCTCTAGGTGTCCATGTGGATAGGGCTTATGTTCTCAGTACTTTTCTTTGTCCCAATCCTTCTAGACACACAGGTAGCAAGGGAGTAAGGAAGGGTGTGAAAGATTTTAAGAAAATGCCTTATTGCACTCAACAGCCAAAGAGACTCCAGAGAGAATTTTACTTTACTTATTGATGGCTTCTAAGTAGAGGTGCTGGGTGGAGTTCTTGTTCATTTAGAATTCTCAAGTGGTAATATGTTGAGTTTTTCTTTGTCACTTAGCCTATTATTTCTGTTTCTAGCCATGCAAAGATTTCTTGGGCATTTTCCCTTTAACTGCTTAGATGAAAGCATTTTGGAAATGATCTCATAATAGACCAGGGTCTCTAGCTTCTGTGTCCTGAGTTTACCTGAAGGCACACGAGAGGTCTCTTGGGGTTGGGAGTCGCTCCACATTAATCAAAAAAATCCTTCTTTTTCCGTTTTATATGCTAGAGTTCTACATAAGATACTTTTTATAAAAGGTGTTTATTACTACAAAGAAAAATGTAAATCACTATAATGTACATCGTGAGTTATACTTTTCAAAGTATTTATTGATTTTTTTCATTTGGTTTCCCCATAAACCCATCAAGTTAAAGGGAATTATTAACTGCTGAAGACAGATCATAAAATGATTCAGAAAGTGTAAGTAACTTTCCCAAGATCACAAATCTAGTAAAGAACAAATTTTCAACTTAAGGGTTGAGTGAATACTGGAGTTTATACAAGTCAAGAAATTGTGCAAGTATGGAGCCACTTTTATCCATTCCTTAATGGGCAGGACATGGAGAAGAAATAGCACACCATTCTCTATTGGTTTCCTCTAGGTGGCAAGGTTAGGAGTAACTTATTGTACTCTTGTACACTACTAACTTCTACAAAGTGCACACAAGACTTTTATATTTAGAAAATATTAGAAACGTCAGGCCCTTTGAATAAATACTCAAGAGTGGTATTGCTGGATCCTGAGCTATTTCCATTTTTATTTAAGGACTCTCCATACAGTTTTCCAAATGGGGCTGCATCAGTTTGCATGCCCACCAATAATAGAACAATACTCTTTCTTCCACAACTTACTTACTTAGAGAAGTAAGAGATGAAAGACAACTACTAGATGGTTTCATTCAGATGTGGAATCTAGAGAAATGATAAACAGAACATATGAACTTTCAAAAACAAAAAACAACCCAGAAGTAAGTCTAAGACTTCTATGGTAGTTACTGTTGGGAAGATTGGGGAATAGAACTTCAGTGGTGGGTGTGATATGGAACTATACCCTGAAATCTTACCAGTTGTAAAGCACGATTAAATGCAAATAAGAACAAAGATATTTAAAAGATATAACAATAGAAAGTAAATTATACTCATGAAAAGAGTTGAGGAAAGGTCAAGTGGTGACACATCTGGTTAAGTGCACACATTACAGTGTGCAAAGACCTGAGTTAAAGCTCCCAGTTCCCACCTGCAGAGGGGTGCAGCTTCACCAGTGATGAAACAGTGCTGCAGGTGTGTTTATCTTCCCCTTTCCTCTTAACTTCTGTCTCCATCCAAAATAGATAAACAGTATTTTATTAGTATTTTCATAGTATTTTTTAAAATAAAATAAATAGAGGAAATAAAGGTGCAACAAAGCGAGGGGTCCTGGTGTTAGGGGTTTGCAGTGGGAAAAGAAAGGACTGACTGGAACTGGCTTTGAATCTTGAAAATAAAAATAGATGTCACTTAGTAAATGAAGCATGCAGTGGTACTGTCCTGGGTAACTTCACTCGAGCAGCTTTGGAGTTAGGCAGACCAACTTTTGTCAGTCATCACTTGCATGAACTTCATTTAGCTCTTTGTAAGATAAGAGGAAATAAACCTACATATTGATATGCTGGCCAAGGCTCTCACTCATAAGTGGCTGAAATACAATTCAAACTATCTTAGAATACAAAGGGAGACCCATTCAGCTACACAGATGAGAAAAGAATCTTGATGGCATTCATTCCATCTATAAGCTCTACCTTCTTCTTCACCCTTAAGATACTTTCCCTGTGTAACAGCACTGGGGACACCAGCAGGTTTGCTTGACCTCCTAGATTAACTTGGATGAAATAAAACCTTTCCCATGTGAAGCGCAAGGACTGGCGGAAGGATCCTGCTTCGAGCTCCTGGCTCCCCACCTTCAGGGGAGTTGCTTCACAAGCGGTGAAGCAGGTCTGCAGGTGTCTCTCTTTCTCTCCCCCTCTCTGTCTTTCCCCCCTCTCTCTATTTCTCTCTGTCCTATCTTCTTCTGGCGTGTCCTATCTAACAACAATGACATCAATAACTACCACAACAATAGAAAAACAACAATGGCAACAAAAGGGAAAATAAATAAATATAAAAAAATTAAAAATACCTTTCCCAGGTTCCATATAACAAGCCCAAAGATGATCCTGACACATTGCTTAAATCCTATGCCACCTCCTGCTGGCTCCAAACCAATCATTGTAACTAGGTGATAAGAAATAAGATGGGCAGTCTGGGTGGTAGTGCATTGAATAAAGTAGTGAATTCTTAAGCATGAAGTCCTAAGTACAGTCAATGGCAGTGCATGTATCAGAGTAATATCTGGTTCTCTTTCTCTTTCTCCCCTCCTATCTCTCTCTCTCTCATTTGTAAATAAATGAAACATTTAAAAGAAAACAAAGAAGGGGTTCAGTCAGTGTCTCACCTGCTTAAGTGCTCACATTACAGTGCTCAAGGATCCAGGTTCAAGCCCCTGCAGGGAGAAAGCTCCACAAGTGGTAAAGCAGTGCTGCAGGTATCTCTCTGTCTCTTTCCCTCTCCCACCCCTCTCAATTTCTATCTCTATATACTAATAAATAAAAATATTTAAAAATAGTTTTAAAAAGAAAAATAAAGAAAGAAGTTGGATGGGCCCAGCCAACCAACCGTGTCCATCTCCACACACAGATCCAGTCACTATAACAAGAAATAGGATGGGGTGAGTCAGTCCAGTGTGTTTATCTCTCTGTCTAGTCACCTACTCCTGGAGCCCCAGGTCTCCTGTAGCAAATACTAAACAAGGCTAACACCTAACCAAGCCAGAGGGGATAAGCATGTCCACTCATTAGAGGGTCTAATTGACATGTGCTATTACAGCTTTTAGTTTATGAAATGCATTAAATGATAAGTTTCACTCAACAACATTTCAGTACTTGATGATAGGATGAAAACTTTCAAATCAAGGTGATGACACAAAAACAAAGAAATGAAGGGATTTTTGGCCATAACTGGTCAGAAGGAAAAAAATACTATACCAAGTTAGATTTAGGAGACAACCTTCACAGTAAAGAGAAACAGGTATGTTACTACTCCTTACTTGGACTAAGCCCTTTATAACCACCAAGCTTTCTTTTGAGTGACTTTTGCTGCTTAACTACTCCTTGAAAATTGGAGACAAGAACTGCAGAGACACTCTTGCCTCAATAAAATCTTAAATAAACTAGATATTGAACTAGACACTGAGATCCTGGCAAGAATACACACACACACACACACACACACACATACACATGGGCCTCGAGCTGCTGGAGGATGATAAATTGTCAGTTTCTCTTTAATAAGATTGTGTCTGATCTCCATTCCCTATGAAGGATTTGATTGCTTTTGTTTGTAACCTGTGAGGATTAAAATCAATTCCCAACAAGAGATGAAAGCCCCAAAACATATTGCAACAAATACATCAATTAATCAGTCAATCAGTTGGTCAATAGATCAGCAAGTCCATACTGAGAGCCAATACTTGCTGGACATCCATGTCAGGAAAAAGAATGAGAAAATACATCTCTGCTGATGCTAGACGAGGACATTCATACTTTAAGAAGCATTCACTCTAAATTTACAAGTGACAACAAAACATATTTCCATTAGAATTACACTGAACAGGCACACCACACCTTCTAAGCCATCCTTTTTTTTTTCTTTTTATAATTTATATAATTTTTATTTATAAAATGGAAATATTGACAAGATGGGTACGATGCCACACAATTTCCACCACCAGAACTCCATATCCCATCCCCTCCCTTGATAGCTTCCCTATTCTTTATAGCTCTGGGAGCATAGACTCAGGATCATTATGGGGTGCAGAAGGTGGAAGGTTTGGCATCTGTAATTTCTTCTCCACAGAGCATGGGCATTAGCAAGTCAATCCATACTCCCAGCCTATCTCTCTTGTCCTAGTGGCATCTGTAATTTCTTCTCCACAGAGCATTGGCATTAGCAGGTCAATCTATACCCCAGCCCATCTCTCTTTCCCTAGTGGGGCAGGGACCTGGGGAGGTGAGGCTCCAGGACACATTGGTGGGGTCATCTGCCCAGGGAAGTCAGGTTGGCATCATGGTAACATCTGAAATCTGGTGGCTAAAAAAATGAGTTAAGGTAAAAAGCAGAACAAATTGTTGACTAATCATGAACCTAAAGGCAAGAATACTGCAGATGAAGATCACAGACTGTTCCATTCTCCAAAGGGAGGTTGGATAACAAACTCTACCTTCCACCCAAAGAAGATGGGTCCTGAAATTAGTGCAGCCTGGAATATTCCCAGTTGTGAGCACAGAATGTGAGCTCAGACTGATAGGGAGGCAGAGTTTACATAGATTCCTGTTCTGAATATGGGCCCCAGATCAAATTGATGTGGTTTACAGCTAACAACATTTATATTCCTTCCCCATATTTGAAGCTGCTTTCTTTCCTGATCCAGCTTTCTAGT
This sequence comes from Erinaceus europaeus, assembly GCF_950295315.1. Lineage (NCBI taxonomy): Eukaryota > Metazoa > Chordata > Mammalia > Eulipotyphla > Erinaceidae > Erinaceus > Erinaceus europaeus. The sequence goes on along the minus strand of NC_080163.1, from coordinate 142,119,882 downwards.
CCTTTTTCCAAGTATGACACCATCTCCCCAGATAATAACCTGGTCCACCTGCATATCAGATGTCAGGCTCATATGTGGGCCCCTTGGAATATACCTAAAATAGACCCAATAGGTTTTTCCAAAACAGAGACCCCCAAATTTCATCTAATTTAGATTTTAAAAGGTTTTTTTATTTTAGGTTTTGGTTTTTTACCTGAGCCTGGCTCAGTTCTGACTTATGATGGTGCTAGAGATTGAACCTGGGACGTAAAGACTCACATTCTATTTTGGTGATAATATAAAATTTCCTTCTATGGAAAATGTAGATCTTCACAGGTTTTCTTTATTTTAGGTTTTATTTATTTGTTTTATTTATTTATTTATTTATAAAATGGAAGTACTGACAAGACCATAGGATAAGAGGAGTACAATTTGGGAGTCGGTAGCACAGTGGGTTAAGCACACATGGCACAAAGCACAAGGACTGGTGTAAGGATCCCAGTTCGAGCCCCAGGCTCCCCACCTGCAGGGCAGTTGCATCACAGGCGGTGAAGCAGGACTGCACGTGTCTATCTTTCTCTCCCCCTCCTCTCTCCATTTCTCTCTATACAACAAGAACAATAATAAAACAACCAGGGCAACAAAAGGGAATAAATAATAAATAAATTAAAAATCTTTTTTTAAAAAAGAGGGGTACAATTCCACTTAATTCCCACCATCAGGACTCCATATCCATTCCCCTCCCTTGAAAGCTTTCCTATTCTTTGTCCTTCTGGGAGTATGGACCCAGGATCATTATAGGGTACAGAAGATGGAAAGGTCTGGCTCCTATAATTGCTTCCCTGTTGAACATGGGCATTGACAGATCAATCCATACTCCCAGCCTGCCTCTCTCTTTCCCTAGTGGGTTAGGGATGTTGGGAGATGGGGCTCCAGGACATCCTGTTTTATTAACATGTTTCATTTGAACCCTGAATTAATCCACTTTACTTTGCTTACATTTCTAGCCTGCTTGCAAGTCTTAAAATAAGACATCATTTAGTGCTAATGGTGGCTGGTTAACATTACTACTACCATAGTTGAAATGACATCAACACTATCAGCAGTGGTAGAAATGTTTCCTCTGTATTGAAAATAATAATAATTTCTTAAGTTCAATTTATTATTATTTTAACATCCCCAGCAGGATTATTTTTTTATTATTTTTTTTATATTTTATTAATCAGTGAGAGAAATGGGGGGAGAGAGAGAATCAGAGACAGAGACAGAACCAAAGTACCACTCTGGCATATTAGCTGCTGAGGATCAAACTCAGAACTTTTTACCTGAGAAGTCCAACACTATATCCACTGTGTCATTTTTTGGGACCTCAAGTTTGTTATTATTTTCGATACCCATGAAAGATGTGTTTTAATCCTTTTTTTTTTTTTCTTTTTTCCCCTCTGCTCTAAATGGACTTCCTTACCTTACAGTAATCCTATTAAATTCTACAGGCTAACATTTAAATGGAAAATACCTAACCCATCCCAGCCTGAACAAAAACTAATTGTCCCCCTTGTTTGTTTCTCTGTGTTTGCCTATCTAGATGAAACATTTCAGACTCTGTTTTCTTGTCCCCTGACATCCTGTAACAACCAACACTGTAGGAGGTAGTCACAAAGAAAGAGTTTCCTGGAGCAAGGAAGTAAGACTGTATAAAGCAAGTAGCTGTCTTTGAAACCACAGTTGTTAATTTTTGCTAAGAAATGACTGAAGCAGTGTGACATGGGGGAGAAAAGATAAACGTGGAGGTCTGGAAAGGTGATGTCTCTATTCCTTCCCTCCCTCTTCACTATCTGTGAATGACGTGACTCATGGTGTATTATTAAATGAGTGGGAATGTAGCAATTTTTCTTCCTCTTCAAAAAAATGAGTCTGACTTGCTTCAAGGATATTATTTTCTTAAATATTCCTTACAATGACATTAACAAATTTAACAATCATCACTACCCTTGAGGAAAAGAAATCAGTGGGGGTTATTTCCATGGAAAACACTGGGGGAAGAGACTTAAAAAAGCCAAGCAGAAGATCTAAGTTCAAACTCTCATTCCACCATCAAGATCCGAGTAATCCTGAATTAGCCTCTCTTCACGTTACTCACTGTTTTCCCACCTGAGTAAATGAGGAAATTTAGACAAAAGAATAAAATAAGTGTCCTTCATCTCTTATACTTGGTCACTCTCTAGCTTCAAGACTTCTCATGACTATCATATCTCCCCTCTTTCAGCTGCCTTAGCATCCATACCTGCCACCTCTTGTTTGTCAATAATAATTTAAATAGTACTTGTGGAATGTGAAATATGAGTCAGACTTCAGAGAATATCTAATTTATTTCTCACCAGAAGTCTCTGAGGTAGAGGCAATCATTATCCCTTACTGTCAGGAAACCAGATTCATGAATGAATTCTTAAGAGGCAAGTCTGGGGTGGAGCAAGTGGTGGTACACCTGGTTAAGCATACATATGTGAAAGGATCTGGGTTCAAATCCCTGCTCCCCACCTGCAGGGGGAATGCTTCAAGAGTAGTGAAGCAGGTCTGTAGGTGTCTATCTTACTCTCCCTCTCTCTGTCTCCCCATCCTCTCTCAATTTCTCTCTGTCCTGTCAGATAAAAATAGAAAGAAAGAAGAAGAAAAAAAATAAAAGGGGGGAGAATAGCCACTGGAAGCAGTGGATTCCTAGTACAGGCACTGAGCCCTGGTGATAACTCTGGTGGCAAAAAGGAAGGAAGGAAGGATAGCAGGAAGGAAGGAAGGCAGGAAGGAAGGAAGGAAGGAAGGAAGGAAGGAAGGAAGGAAGGATAGCAGGAAGGAAGGAAGGAAGGGAAGGAAGAAAGAAGGAGGGCAGAAAGAAGGAGGAAGGAAGAAGGAGGGAGGAAGGAAGGAAGGGAGGAAGGGAGGGAGGGAAAGAAAGAAAGGAATATGGACAGGTATGGGATTTAAGACCTTTACTCTTAGCTTCCCAGGGATCTCTATAGCATTTTTCTTTATTTTCAGGTCTTTCTGCCCTCTCCAACAATACCTACTGTTAGGCTGTGAAGGAGGCCTTTGATGGAAGGCAGCATGGGGTAAAGAACTTGAAAGAAGGTTAAGTGGAATGAGTCCTAGATGACCTACCTCTCCAAGGCTGACTGTCCTCACTTGGAACACTCCTGCCTATCGGGCTCTTGGGATAGTCCAGTGGAATTCTGTAGATTAATTGCCAGGCATAAGTGCTGGTACCAAAGAGACACAACAATGAACAATTACCCTACTCTTTACCTATTCCCATGACAGTTTCCTTCAAGAATCAATCCTTGAAACTACTTTTCTTCTTTCAGAATTGATTCATTCTTCTTTACTCTGTGTTCCAATTAGAAAGAAACTGCATAATGAAAACAGGGTGAGCTGATGAGGCTCTATCTCTAAAAAAAATCATATATTTAGGTGTGTGTTGAGGGGGCTAATTGATCAAAAATAACTGAGGTTTGGTCACAGCAGAACTTCACTAACCCTGGGACCCAACAGCTAAGGGAAGGAAGTAATAACCAGAAACCAGAGAGAGTGGGCTTCTTTGATAGAAGCAATGGCGATCAGACTTTCACAGACAAAAGATGGTAGTCAAGCAAGGTGATAGTGAAGGGAGGGATTCTCTGGCTTTATTCTTGAAAAGGTTTAATTCCAGAATCTTAAAATCATTCCTAAACTATTTTTTTAAATTTTTTTATATTTATTTATTTTTCAATTTTGTTGCCCTTGTTGTTTAACATTGTTGTGGTTATTGATGTTGTTGTTGTTGGATAGGACAGAGAGAAATGGAGAAAGGAGGGGAAGACAGAGAGGGGCAGAGAAAAAAAAAGAGACACCTGCAGACCTGCTTCACTGCTTGTGAAGCGACTCCCCTGCTGGTGGGGAGCCGGGTGCTCGAACCAGGATCCGTAGTTCCTAAACTACTTTGCTAAAAAGTTACATGTATGACTCTAACCTTTGGTCAGGTCATAAAGCACCCCTACTAGTAGAGTTGATTTGCAATTATGGGTAGACCAGAAGTTTCTGAAGCTAATCTGCAACAATTTATCAGACTCACTTATTAAAATTTAAATTGATGATTTACACTCTGATATCCCTCCAAACTCTTTCTAGGGTTACTCCTTGGTTGGACATACTTATAAGAATAAGGCTGATTTGATTAAGTTACTGATCTTTCTGAGTCTCAGTTTGTCACATCTGTAAAAAGAAGAAGATGACGATGACAACAAAGACGATGACAATGACGACAGAGGAATTCACTGATGCCATTTATGAAGGTCACGCTTGGGGACAGAAAGTAGGTGGAATAAGGGTAAAGAGTGGATATCTCTTCCCTCCTCAGGCAAAGAGTTTAGGTTTTTACATCAGAAAATCACAGAAGTGACTTCACTTAACCATTCCACAGACATCTCCCATGGCCCATCTCAGAGCCTTGTATGAAACATATATATGGTAAGTATAAGAATCTGCAGGAGACAGCATATTAGTTATGCAAAGAGATTTTCATGCCTGAGGATCCAGGTTCAATTACCAGAACCACCATCAGCCAGAGTTGAGCAGTACTAAAGAGAGAGAGAGAAAGAGAGAGAGAGTGTGTGTTGTGTGTGTATTATTCTCTCATTAAAAATGATGATAATAATAGTATAGAACCAGAAAATACCTAGACTAGTCAAAGCAATCTTGAGATAAAAGAACAGAACTGGAAGAATCATGCTGTCAGATCTCAAACTTTATTGTAATCAAAACCATCTGGTACAGGAACAAAAATAGACACACTGACCTATGGAACAGAACTGAGAGCCTGGAAATAAGATTCCACACATCTAATTATTGACAAGGGGGCCCAAACAATTAAATGGAGAAAGAACAGTCTCTTCCACAAATGGTGTTGAGAAAAGTGGATTGGAACACAAAGAACAATGAAACTGAACCACTACATTTCACAACACACAAAAGTAAACTCCAAATGGATCAAGAACTTAAATGTTAGACCAGAAACTATCAAATACTTAGAGGAAAATATTTACAGAACTCTTCCATCTAAGTTTTATAGGCATCTATAAAATCTAACTGCAAGGAATAAAAAACAAAAATAAACAATAGGACTACATCAAATTGAAAAGCTTCTGAACTACAAAAGAAACTACCATTCAAACAAAAAGATTACTTACAGAATAGAAGACCTTTACATGTCAAACATCAGACAAGAGTATAACAACCAAAATATATAAAGAGCTCACCAAACTCAGCATCAAAAAAAAAAAATGACCCCATTCAAAAGCATGAAGAGACATGAATATAATATTCACCAAGTAAGGGATCCAAAATGGTGACAGATGAAAAAATGCTCCAAAACAATGTCAGAGGAATGTAAAGTAAAACAACAGTGAGATATCACTTCACTCCTATGAAAATATCATACATCAGAAATGACAGTGAAAAAAGACAAGTGTTGCGGAAAGGATATGAGGACAAAGATACACTCCTGCACTTCCGGTGGGAATGTAAATTGGTCCAATCCCTGTGGAGAGCAGTCTGGAGCACGCTCAGAAGGCTAGAAGTGGACTTACCCTATGACCCTGCAATTCCTCTCCTGGGGATAAATCTTAAGGATTCAAACACACTCATCCAAAATTATCTGTGTCTAATTATATTCATAGCAGCACAATTTGTAATAGCCAAAACCTAGAAGCAACCTAGGTGTCTAAGAAACTTATAGTATATATACACAGTGGAATACTACTCTACTAACAAACATGGGGAATTCACCTTCTTCAGCTCATCTTGGACAGTGCTTGAAGGAATCATGTTAAATGAGATAATTCAGAAAGAGAAAGGATAGATATAGGATGATCTCACTCATAGACAAAAATTGAAAAATTAGAACGAAGAGAAAACACAAAGCAGAACCTGCACTGGAGTTGGTGTGCTGCACCAAAGTAAGAGATTGGGTGGGGGTAGGAGGTGAGTGTTCAGGTCCTGGAACATGATGGCAGAGGAGGACCTAGTGGGGTTAAATTGTTAGGTAGAAAACTGAGAAATGTTACACATATACAGACTACTATGTTTTACACTTGACTATGAACCATTAATCCCCCCCCCCAATTAAAAAAAATAAAGGAGAAGGATGATCTCTCTCATGAAAAGAAGCTTAGAAATAAGACTGAAAGGTGCAGCACAAATTAGAACTTTGGACTGGATTTGGTGTATTACACCAAATGGAATGGAGGGCATTCAGGTCCTGATGCATGATGGTAGTGGAGGACTTAGACTGAGAGTGAGAGGATTTTGCAGAAAATTGAGTAAGTTTACACATGTGTCCACAACTATATTTACTGTACATAATTAATCCATATATATATATATCCCGACATCATGAGAACCAGTAGAAACCTGCTTTGCTTCAGGTTGGTCCTTATTTTTTGTTTCCAAAGACCTTGCCAGTTGTTCAACAACTACAGAGACATTCCAGAAGTTAAGGGGAAAGAAAGAGAGATTGTTTGTAGGGTGCTGTCTAGTCATAACAATTCTCCAAGTGCTTTCCCTGGTGACATTAGATAAACAAAGCTGGGAATCACATTTCACCATGACAGCTTAAAAGGAAAGTCAAGAAACAATTAAGAAGATCTAGAGCAGCCTGGTCCTGAGAGACTTGTGTCAGCATGAGACAGCTTCTGCTCAGGATCTCTGATGCAGCCTGTGAACCCACAGTCAGGGCCTTGAATCCTTGAACACTTACCCTCCTAGATCTAGTTCTGGAGACTACAGCAGCCTGCAGAAATTGACCCTTTACTGTGTGATAAAGTGTTTGGGAAGTCACCTACATTTATCCAGCAAACCTCTGCTCAAACATGCTACATCGCAATCCCTGTCAAAGCCCCTAACACTGAGGAGTAAAATTTATAGAGCATTGCCTGAAGGTTATGTTGTCCCCCCCCCCCCCACCTTAAGTCAGCAGGTTTTCAGATTACCATCCCCAGAGATCTGGAATTCCTGGAGGTATCCTGGAAGCTCTCTAGAAACTAATATCCAGACTCTCCTCCATTGCTGAGAATAAGAGATCTCATCTATTACATACAGGATACTGTGGATGTGCTTGGATAGAGACAGAAATTGTGAGTGAAGGGGGTCGTAGAGTGGGCGAGAGAGAGAGAAAAAAAAAAGACTTATAGCATTGCTTCACTGCTCATGAAGCTTTTCCCATGCAGGTGAAGAATACGGTTTGGTGAACAGGTGGTGGCGCACCTGGTTGAGTGCACACATTACAGTGCAAAAGGACCCAGGTTGAACCCCTGGTCCCCACCTGCACAGGGAGAGCTTCACTAGTGGTGAAACACTGCAAGTGTCTCTCTGTCTCTCTCCCTATCTCCCCCACCCCTCTCGGTCTCTGGCTATCTCTATCCAATAAATAAAGATAACAAAAAAATTTTAAAAAAGAATATTTTTGAACTCTGGTTCCTGTGCATTGTAAAGTGTGCACTCAACCAGGTACTTTAAAAAAATACTAAGTATTGGTGAGAACAGCCACCACCTGCCCCTCAAATTGCGTTTTTAAAAACAAATATTAATGTCTTCAAAAACCAAAGCCATCAAAATAACCTAAAATGTATTCTATGACCAAGCCAGATGGTAAAAAAAAATAAAAATAAAATAAAACTAGCAAGACTGGTTTATATTCCTTTGCTCTGTTAACCTTTTTGGAATTGCTAGTGCTAAATTGGGTGGCTGTAGAAACCAATGAAGTCACACTGTGGGAGCCAATAAACAAAGAAATAAAAAAACAGTCTACTGAAAATCCTAAAATGTCTCTTAAAGGACTTATCTTAGTAAACTTCCTCTTCAGAAGAAAAAAATGCTGATTCTGATTGTCCCCTATTACTACTATGAAGCTGGAATTTAACTGTTTTCATCTTGGCATTGACCTTGGCCTATGAAAAACTCAGTGCTCCTTCTGAAGTCAAATGTGAATGGCCATGGCCAACTCATGGATCCCCTCTTCCCTACCTCACCTCCTAGTGTTCCAGGGCATCTACATCTCAAGCCTTAGATGCCCTGTGCAGGTGGGAAATCTGGAATTTGATTTGCTGTCATTGGTACAGTCTCGTATTCTTACCTAAACAGTTCTCATTGGTTTTGTTAAAAAGAGAACAGGCATAACCTGGAATCGAAATTTGCTTCCCTAAGACTTTCTCCTGGCTGATAACAGGAAGTGAGCCTCCTCTGACAGCATGGGACACCTGAGGAGTGTTGGCACATCCACAGCATACTCACAAACACACACACACACACACACACACACACCCCTGAGCTGAGGCCTGGGTGAATTTGGAGTCAGAAAAGCTTGTACTCAAATGCTGATTCAGCTACTTAACACATGTGGACATGTTCTCGGGCAGATTTTCTAATGTGTATAAGCTACACTTTCCTCTGCACAGTAGGGAATGTTACATATCATTTTATCCTCCCCCCCAAACACCAGTGAGATAAGTAATAAGGAACAGTTCTATTTTAGGCAATCCTTTAACCGCTTCATTCTTTAGCTTATTACCTCTGGAGTAGGGGTCGATTCCTACCTAATTTTCTGGGCTTCCATTGTGACAATCAAATAAAAAAAAAAAAACTATAAAGAACACAGAATAAACGTGAGATATAAGCACTTACTATCTATGGCCAGACCTCCAGAAGATGAAAACTTGCAGCCTTTTGGTCTATTTCCCATCAATCCAAAGGAAATATGACCTGCACCTCTAATGTATGTTTTGCCTAGTGACCATGACACTATTCCTAGGAGAGAATATGACTGCTAATTTGGGTCAATCTTAGATTTTTTAATATTTATTTATTTATTTATTTATTCCCTTTTGTTGCCCTTATTGTTTTATTGTTGTAGTTTTTATTGTTGTTGTAGTAGCTGCTGTTGTTGTTGGATAGGACAGAGAGAAATGGAGAGGGGAAGGGAAGACAGAGGGGGAGAGAAAGATAGACACCTGCAGACCTGCTTCACCGCCTGTGAAGCGACTCCCCTGCAGGTGGGGAGCCGGGGACCTGAACCAGGATCCTAGTACCAGTCTTGCGCTTCACACCATGTGCACTTAACCTACTGCGCTACCACCCGACTCCCCAATCTTGGATTCTTACCTAGGCAGGAAAGCCACACTCACTCTCTACCAAGGAGCCTTGGGATATCTCTGTGCCTCCCGGTGTTTCAATGCCAGAAAGGGCCATCTTGGCAAGCTCTGCCCTTACTGAAAACATGTTCCCTACTCATCCTGTATGCCCCCACCTAGGGAATCCAGTGACATCTTTCTTCTCAGAATGCTAATGACCTTCCTCCCCTCACCCCCTACCCCCAACCCCCAACCCCCAACCCCCCACCACCACCCCACCATCACCTTTCCCTGCAGCTGCCAACATCCTCTCTAATGCCTCAGCAGGGAGGCCTTGGGCTCTGGGGCTATTCCTCCCAGTCATCTCTACTCCATAGCAGCATGTACAGCCACATTTGTGAAATGCCAGCTTGTGAGAAGCACTGATGCGATGCGTTAGCAAGAGCCTTCACTGTGCTGGTGGTCCAGAGAGAAGGAATTTGTCTGCACCCCAGCCTAGGGAGGCTGCCATTTTTTCTTCCTGAACTCCCCTACTCCCAAGGGGCCATATTTAATTCATGATGCTGGAGCTAGCACCATTGCCAGATATATTTCCTTGATGATTAAACATTAAGCACACAACTATTTCAAAGCATTTGAAATAACTCAGAAGTAATGAAGGACTAATTGCTTCACTCTGTGTATTCAAATAGTGATGTTATTGTAAAAAAATGCATTCTTATGTCAACTGTTGTATCAATTAATTGCAAATTTTCCAACAGTTAGCTGTAGTGTGATTAAAGCATATGAAAATAATCTTTTAATTAGCTTTCATTTGAAACAAATAGACAATTAAACCAAAGAAGTAAGTGTGAAAATTCTGTGAGTCTGCTTTCTGTAGAGGGGGTAGGGAGAGCTTGTACAAATAATGACCGTATCATTGGAAATTATTTCCTTGGCTAGTCTAATGGTTGTTACAGTAATTTTATCTTTTCCCTTTTACATTCTTTCTATTCCTTATAATTCAGTACCCCTACTGTTTTCCCCAGAAGCTTAAAACATATAACAAGATGAATAATACCCTTTTTCAAGAATGTCTTTTTGAGCAAAGCTATTCAAAGTACCAGCTAATTCTTATTAAAAAAAATATCATTGTATATATCAGTGGTGCTTAAGAAAAGGGAAGGAAAAAAATCTGCTTTCACCACTGAGTCATTAATATGTTCAACCAGATTTCTTGGGAAGCAAAATTAGAGCCAGGGGGTAAGAAGTGACAAGGGCAGAAGATTTAAAGAGGCACAAGCTCCCAGGTGTAGTGCCTGAACTTCCGACACCTTCCAAGTGTGAACCTAGGGAGTTCCTTCAATTTCTTGTCCTCTCCTTGCTGCCTCACTCGAGTTCCAGCCTTACTAGGAAGAGTCACAGGGTAACTACTGTGTGCTTGGTACTCATAAAGAATGAGTTAACCATGAAAAGGGACTGGAGAATGTATGTGGTCCAAATCCTCCAAACATAACCCAAAGGGATATGTTCGATTGGCTGCAAGAAAACAGAGATGGAGATGAAGGGTTCTTTCTGCTCCTCGTTCTTTAAGTCAAAATGCACTTGGCAGGCAGTTTCTGTGTGTGGCATAAAGGAGAGACAATCCGTCCCAGGTGGCCATTGTACCATGGTTGGCACGAGTTAAGTGGATCACCCTGGACATGAGGAAATGGGAGATCGAAGGCCACTTTTTGAGGTGAATAATCAGGGTTTAAGACATAACCTCTCTCTGCCTGTATACTATTTCTTCTTTTTTAAAAACTTTATTTAACTTGATAAGACAGAAAGAAATTGAAAGGGAAGGGTGACAGGGAAGGAGAGGGGGGAAAGAGAGACATCTTCAGCACTACTACCACTGATGAAGCTTGCCTCCTGCAGAATGGAAGTGGGAGCTTGAACTTTGGTCCTTTTGCATGATAATGTGTGTACTAGGCCAGGTGTGCCACCACCTAGGCCTCTATTTCACCCTATTTCTTTTCTTTATTTATTTTTATTGCCACCAGGGTTATCACTGGGGCTTACGCAGGCACTATGAAATCTACTGCTCCCAACAGTCATTTTTTCCTTTTAAATTTTTTTTCTTTCTATTTGATGGCATGGAGAGAAATTTAAAGGGGAGAGGAAATAAGAGGGAGAGCAAATCATAAACACATGCAAACCTGCTTCACAGCTTGTGAAACATCCCTTCGCCCCCTGCAGGCGGTGGCAGGGTCTTGAACCCAGGTCCTTGCACATGATGATATATGACCTTAACTGGCTGCACCACTGCCCACCATGACCCCTGTTTCATTTCTTTAATGGAAATATTTATGCTACTGTGAGAAATAGGAATAATAATGTAAACTGTGATGAACAGTGACTAATATGCACTAAATCATAATGATCACAGGTAGTATTTTACAGGCAATGTGCTATATACCAAAAACTAGGCAAAATGTTTCATTCACCTGAAGTATCTCCATTTATCCTGAGCACAGAAACCCATGGAAGAAGCACTGACATCTTCACTCCATAGGTAAAATAAAAGGTTTCGATCTACTTAATGATTTATCTTAAGTTCACAGTGTTATGAAGTGGCAGAGCCAGGATTTAAACCAAGTCCATCAAATTCTGATGTTCAAATTCTTAACCATCATGGTAAGGGAAAGGGAGAAATTAAAGCTCAAGTTTGGAAACATAGCTATGATTGGCAGGAAATTTTAAGGAAGACCCTGCAGACTTTAAATCCATCATCTAATCCCCTCAGATAACATCACAAACTCAATTAATGGTCCCCAGTAGCAACATCAGCAGCAAGACTGATGTACTATAATCTTATCGTGATGGAAATGATGTATAATACAGTAAAGAAAATCAATTCCCACGTGGTACAATTGCATCTAGACATTTTGGGGCCTTGTGAACAGATCCATGGCACATAATGGAATCAGAACTTAAGGGCTAGGAGGAATATGAACATCTGTGTTACCCAACTTCCCTGGTACTCTGGTAGCGGGGTGGGGAGCAGCTCTATCCAGCCCCAGTGAAAGGGACCCATTCATCACATCAGATAACCCTTTTGTTGCATTTCACTGAAATATGCCCTGCAGTATGTATGTGCAGCTACAGACACACAGCATCTCTGAACTACCACTCCTTTTCCTCCTCAAGGACCATGTCCAGGCAAACACCCATTTCCCATGGTGTGCTTTTGGTATTCCTTATCATCTCAACAACTCTGTCTGCAACCTCTGGGATCTTGTCCAACACAAAGTTCAATCCCAGCTCCACCAACAGAGATAACTTTAAGAAGTCAATTAACCTCCTAGAACTTCCTTTTCATCTTCTGTGAGGTGAAGCAATAGCTGCCTATTGAAGGGCTCTTGCATTAAATGAGATGACGCCTACTGCCTGCTCTCAACAAGCACACAGTAAATACTAACTCCTATCATCATTGCTGTGATTATTTCAGAGAGATGCAGGAGAGCACTACGGGGTAGGGGTAATGGAGGAAAGAGGATTAAAAAGGACCCTAGAGGCCCACCTGACAGGGACAGAGCACAGGTGAGATCAGGTGCATCTTCCCAAAGGGGAATCAATAAGTAAACAGCTGTTGTATTGAACAAAACCCCCTGTGGGGACTCTTCTGAGCTGGAGTTTCTGCAGCTCCATTCAAATGTCATTTTGGTTCTTCTAAATTATTGCCAGAATGTGTTATCACAAATCACTCTATAGCTTGGCAGAATTGAGTGAAATGTGATCCCAAATCATAAATTAAAGGAGTAGGGGCATTTTCAATGGCACATTCATTTACACCATTTCATTTCCTTTTTTCAACTGCTAAAACATTCAAAGTACCCAGCAGGAAGCATTGGCCACAGCAGAAGGAAGACACTGCATTATGACAAGTCCTTGTCAGTCTTCCCTGAGAAATCAGGAGCAGGTATGTGTGCTGATAGGTATTGAGTGGCAGAGGACAGAAGAGATAGGGAGGCAGTTCTCAGTTTTGGAGCTTTCAGAGATCAAAACACGGAGAGCAAATGGTAAGTATCTCAGGACATACTTTTCTTTTTCATCAAGTAATGGTGAATATCTGGATCCAAAGGTGAATGAAATTTGGAATTATATACCTCATACACCTGCCCTCATCCCAGTTTCTACTCCAGCAGCTGGGAATTTTTAAAAATCTCAAACTCTTCAGACTTCAAAGCGGCAAATGCTAAGTCTGCTTTGCTTCTGATAGAACAAGCTCTAAAATTTTTAATTTGTTGGGTTATTGTTGGGGCTTGGTGACTCCCAACAGCTTTATTTTTCCTTTCTGATTTGCTAGAGGGTGAGAGATAAAGAGGAAGGGAGAGAGGGGAAAGAGATGGAGAGAAGGGGAGACACCTTCACCTGCTCGTGGGTCTTTGGCTTGAACCCAGTTCCTTATGCGTGGTTACACATGCACTCCACCACCCAACACATTTTGCTAAACTTTATTTATTCCATATGTGAGAGACAGCTTCACATGAGTGAGAGAGAAGAAAGCCAGAGCACGACTCTGGTACTTACGTTTCCCAGCACTGAACCAGGAACCTCAGGTATGTAAGTCTAATGCTGTAAAAGTTGAGTCATTTCCCCAACAGCAGTAACAGAACAATTTTAAGAACACAATAGGGATATGAAAAAGGTTCTGCCTTTTCATGGCTGCTCAGGGATAAAGAGCATTGGGTACCCAGTCACCTGAACATTACCAGCCATCAGGTCAGTTAAGACTTTGACCCTACTATATTCACCACCACCACCAAAAACAATATCCAAGCTCTGAAATACAGTTCCACTCTCATCTACTGACAAATATGCTGCCTCTCTTGTGCCATGTCCATCTGGCTTTGAAGGTTTCTTAAGAGTTCAAAAAGGTTAGGGTGTTTCATTCTGGTTTTTTGGGGGGAATCCATTTTTTGGTAATATTTTTAATTTATTTGATTTGATAAGGTAGAGAAAAATGGAAAGGAACATGGGAGATAGAAAGGGAGAGTCAGACACAGAGATACCTGCAGTACCTCTTCACTACTTTAGAAGATCCCCTCCTGCCCCCCCACCCCCTGCCCCCCTTGCAGCTGGGGTCTGTGGGTTTGAACCATAGTCTCTGAGCATGGTAATGTGTGCACTCAACCAGGTGCAGCACCGCCTGGCCCCTTGGGAAATCCTTTTGATCTTGATTATTAATGCCTTCTATGAGCAACGGAAAAACAGAATGGCGGAAAATGGCAATTATTGTCATACTTGATTTAATCCCTACCCCCAAGTAAAAGAAGAGCTCTGGAAGTAAATTTACATAACCCAACACCAAGCAAGAGTGATATTTTCCTGGGTACTTTCTTGACCCACACTTTACACACAGTAGATATTACATACTTTAGACACCACTGCTAGCTCAGTCTGATTTGAAATTTCCCATGATGCCTTCCATGTACAGTGTCTCATATCCATCTTCCATTCTGGTCCAATAGCTCTCCAGCAACTTCTCTAAATCTTCAATATAACTTTTAAATCTGAGTCATAGTAAGTCACTTGGCCTCTATAATAAAGGCAAGAGGAGCCCTTTAAAAAATGGACAGGAACTTCAGGGAAAAGGAAATAAAAGAATCTGGGTATTTTGGGAGAGAGCAAGTGTCTCATCTGGTAGAACACACACATGTGCTTATGCCTCAGAGCACCATGAAGGAGCACCTGCAGGGAACAAGCTTCATGAGAGGTAGAGCGGTGCTATGGTGTCTTTACTTGCTTCTATTTAGAAAAAATAAATAAGTAAGTGGCCACAGAAGAAGTGAAGTTGTGCAGGTTCTGGGTCCCAGTTATAACCACAGTGAAAAGGAAGGGAAAAAAAAGAAAGAAGCTGAGTGTTTTTCTATTGAACATCTGTCTTTTACTGCAATGGGGAAGACCTGAGGTCCAGAATGAACAGTGAAGAATTTTGTTCCTAGGATCTTATTTACTTTTTCATTATTTATTGTTTTATTTTTATTTTATTTATAAAAAGGAAACACTGACAAAACCATAGGATAAAAGGGAATACAACGCCACACAATTCGCACCACCAGAACTCCACATTCCATCCCCCCCCCCTTGATAGTTTTACTATTCTTTAACCCTCTGGGAGTATGGACCCAAGGTCATTGTGGGATGCAGAAAGTGGAAGGTCTGGCTTCTATAATTGCTTCCCTACTCAACATAGGCATTGGCAAGTCAATCCATACTCCCAATCTGCCTCTCTCTTTCCCTAGTGGGGTGGGGTTCTAGGGAATCCGAGCTCTAGGACATATTGGTGGGTTGTCTGTACAGGGAAGTCTGGTTGGCATCTGGAACCTGGTGGCTGAAAAGAGAGTTAACAAATTGTTGACTAATCATGAACCTAAAGGCTGGAGTAGTGCAGAAAAGAGTTGGGGGGGGGTCTCTGTTTCATAGATAGCTAGTAGGTATACTTTAGATATATTCTAAAGGGCCTGTGGCTATACTAGTTTTTTGTTTTATCTCACACCACCAAAAAGATATGTGTATACCTATGTTCATAGCAGCACAATTTGTAATAGCTAAAATCTGGAAGCAACCCAGGTGCCCAACAACAGATGAGTGGCTGAGAAAGCTGTGCTATATATACACAATGGAATACTATGCAGCTATTAATAACAATGAACCCACCTTCTCTGACCCATCTTGGATGGAGCTAGAAGGAATTATGTTAAGTGAGCTAAATCAGAAAAATAAAGACGAGCATGGGATGATCCTACTCATAAACAGGAATTGAGAAAGAAGAATAAATGGAAACTCATAGCAGGATTTGACTGAATTTGGAGTAGAGCACCAAAGTAAAAACCCTGCGTTAAGAGTGAGGGTGGATATTTGGCTTCATGGGCCGGCGGGGGGGGGGGGGGGGAGTGAGGAGGGTGGGATGGGACAAAGTCTTTTGGTGGTGGGAATGGTGTTTATGTACATTCCTATTAATTTGTAACCATATAAATCGTTGTTTATTTAATATAAGAGGGGAAAATTGATTGAATGTCTCAAACTTTTTAATGCACAGACAATAGGCTGAGTCTCTGATATGTTGACTCTCTTAAAAGCTTAGACCAGGGAGAACAGAAGCAACCAGTGGCACAGCTATATACAAATAATGTCAAAGGACATAAATTATGGTGATGCTGTGTATGATACAGCAAATCCTAACAAAGGGATTTTTCAAAATTAACACAGTTGCCAAATAATGTGAATATAGCAATAACTATCTATTGCTTTCTTAAACCCTAAGACAGCAGGAACCTCCCACTTCCTCTATAGGGCCTATATTCCCCCCAGTTCTAGAACCTAGGGTGGGGCACACTTTCCTGCATGCTTCTCTCAATTCATACCAAATGATATTGCATCTGCTGATACCAGCGTAATCAATGCAATGAGTACCACCTCAGCATGCTTCACTTCAGACTGTGTCCAGCAACGTCAGGCATGGAATGTCAACCCTTCAGCCTTATTACTCAGGTAAGACCTTTCCTTTCATAAGATTCTCAAATTCCATTCCAGGTGGTTCACTTCCTGACAAAGTCCCAAAACCTAGATATAGACCAGGTCCCATGAAATAGAGCATATATTCACATGTATCCATAAATTAGGGCAAAATACATACCTGAAAGCAAAAATACACCATAGTCTGCAGTGAGTTCATAATATAAAGTTCATAATGAAAATAGTGTCTACTTAGACTTAGATACCCTCCTCACCTACAACCTATTACACTTCCCTAACTCACTCCAAAGCTAACCTTATCATAGCAAGGACTGCAAAAGCTGAATAAGGACAAGAGACTGGCATAATTTAACAATGACTCTTAAGTCACTATCAGACTACCCCATCAGCTGGGGCCCTATTTGAGGAGTCCCAAACAGACATAATGGGCCTAGACCTCAAATAATCCCTCTCTCCATTGTTACAGATCATCTCTATCAGGAACAACAAAATAGACCCCTTTGTGGGCCCACATAGGACCTTGCCCTCTACTTACATCAACAAAGGTAGAGAATGTTCCATCCTCCAAAGGGAGGCTGGACAACATACTCTATGCTCCACCTGAGGAAGATTGGTCCTGATATTGGGGCAGCTTGGAACATTCCTACTCGTGACCAGAGAATGTGAGCTCAGATCTACAGGGATGCAGAGGTCACATAGGCTCCTAAGCTGAATATGTTCCTAGGATCTTAATTAAATAAATTAAATAAGTTAAAGATACCTAGATATAGACCAGGTCCCATGAAATAGAGCATATATTCACATGTATCCATAAATTAGGGCAAAATATATACCTGAAAGCAAAAATACACAATAGTCTGCAGTGAGTTCATAATATAAACTGAAGATACAATTGGAGAGAACAGATGCGGATACAAAACTGCTAAGAGTTATGAGCACATGAAGGTCATAGAGAACACAAAGATGAAGGTTTTGGAGTCTGAAAGTGTGAGCAACTCCACCAAATACCACTAAGACCCACATGTCTGATGAGATTTATTGGGATTAGCAGCATGGAGGTATTTGCTGATCTTAAAAAGCAAACAAACAAAAAATATGACTCTCATAGAACAGAAAATGCTCTTCTACCCCAAAGAATCTGAACAGAGACTGGGAAGTGAGCAATGAGCAGAGACAATGCTAATAGAATCTAAAGAGAATAGGAGAACTGTTCTGAAGGCAAATAGGGTATCAATGGATAAGTGCTGAGTTTTTTTCTTTTCTTTTTAAGATGAGCATGTGTGGATGCTGATGATAATATTCCCTTAGGAAAGAAAAAGTAGTGCAGTTTTAAATTTTGTTAGTGGAAACAGGCTGATTTTGTTTGTTCTTCTATACACTAATTCATTCATTTAACTACTTTCTAAACGGTTGCCATGTAATAGACAAGTATATGACATATCCTTGGCTCCCACAATGGATGGCCTCTATTGGAGCCTAGAAAGACCCTTCTCAAGAATAGCTCGTCTAAGGCCATACCACCCTGAACACGCCCGATCTTGGAAGAATAGCTCATTTGCGTAGTGTTCTGCTTGCCATCTGTACAGCCCAGGATGAAGTCTGGCCTCCACTGCACTAAAAAAAAAGGGGTGGCAGCTTTCATACTCTTTCTCTAAAAGCAAACAAAACCAAAAAAAGGTATTCAACCACTGAAAAAGTCATCAAAGGTGTCACAGAAAGAAGGCATAGGCCTTTTTTTTCTTATTTCACAGGAACATTTTTCAACTCTGGTTTATGGGACTGAATCTGAAGCCCCAGAGCCTCAGGCATGAAAGTCTTTTGTATAACAGTGCTACCTCCCACTCCATGGTTTGGCATTAAATACAAATTTGGGGTTGGGGATGGGGAGAAGGGAGAAGTTTTATTTTCTAGTTCTTTGTGTTCAAGGACTCTTCCTGCTACAGCTTTTATCTGTTAACAAGTAACCTGCATTTGTCTGAAAGAAAACTGTTACTTAGTTTCACGGATGTATGCAATATAAACAATTAAAACACATGAACTTGTAAAAAAAAAAAAGAAGAAGAAGAAGAGTAGTCAAACTGTCACTAAGACTGGGGGTAAAGGGAGTCGGCAGGTAGCACAGTGGGTTAAGCGCATGTAGCGCAAAGCACAAGGACCAGCAGAAGGATCCCAGTTCGAGCCCCCGGCTCCCCACCTGCAAGGGAGTCCCTTCACAGGCGGTGAAGCAAGTCTGCAGGTGTCTCTCTTTCTCTCCCCCTCTCTGTCTTCCCCTCCTCTCTCCATTTCTCTCTGCCCTATCCAACAATGACAACAAGGGCAACAAAAGGAAATAAATAAATATTTAAAAAAAAACTGGGGGTGGGGGAAGAGTATTACATGAAAGCACTAAGGTACTGAAAGAAGTTTTGGTGGTAGTTTCTCACAGAAGGAAGGGAGGAAGGAGGGAGGGATGAAGTGAAGGTGGGAGGGGAAGAGAAAGAAAAAAGGGAGAAAAGGAGGAAAGAAGAGGGAGGGAAGGAAAAGAACAGAACAAGAAGAGGAAGTAGCAACAAAGATTTCTAGACCCCAGAGATTCTGGCAGAGTATCTTCACTAGATATTAATCAAATGCAATCCTTAACATATGTTAACAAATAACTATTAGTAAGAAAATACATCGGGCACAACGATTTCATTCTTGGCAACATTTTATGGAAACTGATGGCATCTGTTGATTTGAATTCACAGGTTTTTCTCACAGACAGAACCACATCATTGGAACTATCTCATCCCAGGTTTATCCTATTTAACAGTATTTATTTAGTGCTTAGTACTGTAATAGTAGATGGTATAATTTGGACAATACTAGAATAATCAACAATATAGAACAAAAGTAGTTCTTAAAGAATGTCTGGAGAAAAGAGTCATGGAGCTAACCAAAAATTACACAAGTAAATCTGAATTCATTGTTTCATTAAGGGCTATGAGCAAACTTGGTGCTGTGTGAATAAAATGAGAAATGACTCCAATCTGAGGATCACTAAAAAGATTTATATGAAGAAATGATGTCATAACAGTGAGTTGGCATTAAATAGCCACAAGAAGGTTGGAGGGATGAGGACAGACATTGTGTATAAAAGCTTTGTAGTGACAGAAAACCTGGTTAGTATGAAGGAATAAAGGGAAACCTATAATTTGGAGTGAAGAGTTGGGGACTAGAAGGTCAAATGTCCAGGGACTATGGTGAGATCATAGTAAGAATTTCAGTGGAAGTGACAGATCAAAATATTAGACTTCTGTTGGAGAAGGAAAGATTAACTCTTGTTGCTATGTGGGGACTGGACTATAGGTTTTCTCAAGAGGGGCAGAAGGGAGATTGACTAGGAGACTGACTATACAATGGCTTCAAAGACTATGATGAATTAACCTGGGCTGGAAACAGGAGTGCTTTGGGAAAAGTAGAGTGGACAGAACATATGCCAGAAACATCTAGGAGGTAAAATCAGAACTTGGTGGGTGAGGAAAACTAAAACATGAGCCTCAGTATGCATTCAATACTCCACCAGTGCACATTATCTCAAAACCTAATGAAACTGTATGAACTTGGCACTGACCAAAAAGTAAGATGTCTTACACTGCTCATGTGAGTACTGGAAAATAGGGTGAGTGGTAGCTGTGCTATCCCCTTCCTAGAATTTTTTGTGTCATGAACTGGTCATTGTGCCTAATAGTCTCACACAGTTTCTCTTTAGATGTGTTCTAGAATCTGATTTATTTTAATGACACTCAGTCAAGGGGGGAACTATTGGCTATTATGTGAAATGGAAATTCAGAAATACATTTTAAAATTACATCAAAAAGCTACATCAGGATACCTACATCATTTCTAGCTCTGCTACTAACTAGCTATGGGGTAACTAGCTAGTTACCCTAGGCAACTTTCTTTCCCTCTCTGTGCTTTCATCTCTATTTTGGGAATGCTGAGCTAAGTAATCTATAAAGTAACTTTAAGCAATAAAAGTCTTTACATGTGTGACATCTCCTATATGCGTATGGAGAAGAACATGCTCATAATTGCAGGTAAGTGAACTTCTGTTTAACACAGAGTACTACATATTTGGCTCTAAAAATTAACTCAGAGAGTTCTTTCAAACAAAATGAAATATAATTTATAGTCAATTTTGAAACAAATTTGTTCTAATGAAAAATGTTCCAAGTAACAGCAATGCTTTTATAAGAATTAAATTTCCCTAATGGGCAGGAGGCAAAGGGAAATATCAAAATATGTTCCAAATCTGCAAACCCAAAGAATGCACACCACTTAAACATTACTGTTTGTTCCCAATAAAATTAGCTACATGTTAACCTGCACAGTCTGAACTGCTAGGATGGTTTTTCAGAGTGGTACCAATTTATACCTCAGGCTTTCCTGGTGCAGCACAACTGACTGCTGCTACTGCCACATCCTACAGAGGAACATCTGCTCTTAATGTCTCAAAACTGCTTCCCAGAAAATATCTGGAATATGCACAGAACTGTATATTCAAATGGCCCCTACTCTCTACTCTTGCTGCTGACATCTTACTTAGGATCAACATTCATTTTGCAGGCCCAAGTAACAGGGAAGTAACTAGTCTACCTAAATCCAGTTTCCTGTCCCCACAATTCTGTTTCATACAAGTTAACAGAATGTCCTTTGTAACAGGTAAGCCAATTCTTCTCACCCCCTTCAAAACTCCCTTGCTATTCAGGATGGAGTCAGGCAGTGCATCCATCCCAGGTTCTTTTTTAAAAAAAAAATCTTATTATTATTTTGTAAATTTTTAAAAATTTATTTTTTCCCTTTTGTTGCCCTTGTTGTTTTACGGTTGTAGTTATTGTTGTTGTTGGATAGGACAGAGAGAAATGGAGAGAGGAGGGAAGACAGAGAGGGGTAGAGAAAGACAGACACCTGCAGACCTACTTCATCATCTATCAAGCGACTCCCCTGCAGGCGGGGAGTCTGGGGCTCAAACCAGGAACCTTAAGCTAGTTGTTGCTCTTTGTGCCACCTGTGCTTAACCTGCTGCACTACAGCCCAACTCCTTATTTTTTTATTTGATAGGGCAGAGAGAAATTGAGACAGGGAGAGGAGAGGGAGAGGGAGAGGGACAGGGAGAGGGACAGGGAGAGGGAGAGGGAGAGGAAGAGAGAGAGGGAGAGGGAGACAGACAGAGAGAGAGAGAGAGAGAGAGAGAAAGAGGAGATGCCTGTAACATTACTTCACCACTCCTGAAGTTCCTCCCCACCGCTCTCCTCTAGAACTGGGGTTTTGAACCTGGGTCCATACACTTGCTAACATGGATGCTAACTGGATGTGCCAACCCAGGTTCTTAAGGAAGTGACTCTAGGCCACTTCTTCAGTTTCACTAGCCTAGACTGAGACCCTTGCACTCTCTTCTCAGACACATTAGCTGTTTCCCTCATCACACAACACCACTTCCTACTCCACACAGGTCTTCTATAACTCCTATTCCTTTATCTGGAATGTTCTTTCTCTTTTCTTTAGCATAAATAAGCCCATGCCATGGGACTAGAAATGACAGAGTATCTTTTTCAAGTTCTAGCAGAATAAAATTATTTAAATACTCAATATATTGAATATACTGAAAGCAAAATAATTTTTGAAGGATGTCTGGGAAAGGCTCTTCTAAAACAATGACATTCAAACTTAAGTGAGCACACAAGTTACTTGGATTCTGATCCAATAAGCCCTGGGTTGAGCCAGGGATTTGGAATTTTCTAGCAAGCTCCAAGACAAAGTCAATACTGTGAGGGCAAAGATTCTAAGTAGCAAGGACATCACCTGGATTCAAGTTCCAACTCTATTGCTTCCTAACTATGGGGAAGCTGCACATGAAACTTAATTTATTGACTTTTAGTCCTCTGCAATTGATTAGATAACCTGCAAGTGTCTCACTAGCCAATAAGGTGTTCCCCATGAGCTCTGAAATGAATGTGAGACAAAAATACAAGGGCAACTAAAATATGGCAAGGTTTAGATTCAAGAAATGCTCAGAAGACTTCATGAAGGTCATCCTTGAATGAGAGAGAATAGAAGTGAGTCAATAATACAGATAACCTAAGTGACAAAAACAATCTCACCAAAAAAGAAAGATGAAAGAGTTGGGGAAGAAACAAAAACTAGTTACATATGCAGAATACAATGTATGTTGGAAAGAGAAACGGATAGGTGGTGACAAAGTCATGAAGAGGCCTGTATATCACATGGAATTCACCTGGAGACTCAATAGAACTACTGGGAACATTAAGTTGGGAGGTAACCTGAGCAAATTTTCATTTTACTTTAAAACCCTGAGTTACCATGTGACAGGAGCCAGACAGGAAAAGTGCTTGTCATGTGTCCCAAAATATTAGATACAATTTTTTAATAATTTTTTTAATTTTTAAGTTTTTTAAAATTTGTTTTCATTTTTACTTATTTATTAGGGACAGGAATTAAGAGAGAAGGAGGATATAGAGAGAGACAGAGAGACACCTGCAGCCCTGCTTCACCACTTGTGAAGCTTTCTCTTTGCAGGCAGGGACCAGGAGCTTGAACCTGGGTCCTTGTACACTGTAATGTGTGTGCTTAAGCAGGTGTATCACCACCTGATCCCTATAAGAATTATTATTGAAAATAAATCATAAATGTATCCTATGGTCTTGTCAGTGTTTCCATTTTATAAATAAAAACTAGAAATAAGGAACTTTGATGTAAGATACTGACTAAAAAAGAAAGATATTTCTCTGTAAAAAATATAAATAAATCATAAACATAACTAAAAGTAGTTTTATTGTTTATGATTTAATGAATTACTTTAATTCACTATTTCTAATATTATAACCTAGTAATATGAAACAGGTCCCTCTCAGAACTGTAAACATATCAAGAATTACTTACGTCTTATTTTTAACCTGTTTAATTAATGTATTTATTGGATACAGACAGAGAGAAATACAGAAGGAAGGGTGACATAGAAAGAGGACATAGATAGGGAGTCACTGGGCAGTAGCACAGCAGATTAAGCACACGTGGCACGAAGCGCAAGGACCAGCTTAAGGATCCTGGTTCGAACCCCCGGCTCCCCACCTGCAGAGGAGTTGCTTCATAGGCAGTGAAGCAGGTCAGCAGGTGTCTATCTTTCTCTCCCCCTCTGTCTTCCCCTCCTCTCTCAATGTCTCTCTGTCCTAACAACAATGACATCAATAACAACAACAATAATAAGTATAACAACAATAAAAAACAAGGCAACAAAAGGGAAAATAAATATTTTTAAAAAATTAAAAAGAAAGAGAGAGGACATAGAGAGAGACATCTTCAGCACTGCTAGATATCTCTGCTAACTGACCCACTAGAGAGATATTGCCAATGATGGGGGGAAAAGTAAGATACAAAACTATTTACTGATACTATTTTTTGCAGATATCATATTGTTCAATCCTCTCTGTAGCCTTGTGAACTGGGAAGAAGCATGGATGCTGAAACCACTGGTTTCTGAAAAAGTCTCCTGAACTCATGAATCTTATTATCCCCAAACATGTGTCCATAAACATGACTGACCCCCACCACACACACACACACACACACACACACACACAGTTCACATCCAGAAGTTACACATGAGCAAAGATTAAGAGGTATTTATTCACTTTAATAGTTTCCTTTGTATTTTCTGCCTGAAATGTGTTGCTAAAAACTCCTTCTTTAATTAAATGAAATTATTATGATGCTAGAAGGTAGAAAATAGTTTGTAGTTACTGTTTTGCTTTGTCTTAGATTATGTCATTTAAATTAAATAAATCATTTACTCAAATGTGGTTTCAAAGAATGTTTCTGAACATTTTAAAGGCTTATAGAATCCAAAAATCTGAGATCTTGTGTTCTACACCATATAAAGGTCCAAGTAAACATACATCATTAAATGAATTCTATTTTATTTGCTGAGACCAACTCATTGGTAAATGCCAGCTAGAATTAGTATTAGAAAGGACTCTAAGCCTCATCTGAGATCAAAAGGGAGAGGATATTCTAGAATCTACTAGTAATATTTGCCATAAATGATAGAAGAATGCAGAGTAGATTAATAAATATTTAATTGCCACTCAGTAAAAAGAAGATAAGCCCTGACTTGTGCTATCAGTTAACCAGTCCCCAAGGTAGCAATGCTCCCTATGCTGCCAATATCATATCATCAACATGGTACCCTGGAAGCTGAGCTGGGAAGAAATGCACACAAACAGGGTCTGAACAGTGACACATGAGATAAAGAGCACGTGCCACCATGTATGAGAACCCAAGTTTAAGCTCCCAGGCCCAGCCTATAGAGGGCAGCTTCATGAGTGGCCCAGTAATATGCAAGTATCTCTCTCACTCCCTCTTCTTCTCTATTTCTCTCTACCATTATCAAAGAAAAAATAAAAATAATAATGAAATAAATAAATGGCAACTAGAAGCAGTGAATTCATCATACAGACTTCTGGTGGCAAAAACAAAGAAATAACACACACACACACACACACACACACACACACACACACCCATCATCCAAGGTATAACCAGATAGGGAAAGAAAGTGTAAGTGTCATTATTTGCTGTTCTGTTTCTATCCATTGCATATATGTGATTTAGTCTTCCATTAATTTTTCCCTTGCTCATATGTCCATAAAATATTTCTTTGGTCAGATATATATATATATTGCATATTCACTTAAATTTGACCAATCTAGCAATTCTCATTTATGCAACTTCAGCATGAATTTAAAAAGAATAGTCTCATAGACACCTGCCTGACAAGAACAGTGGCAGTGAAATGTGAATGTTGAAGCATGAACATTGAAACATGAATGGTGACATTGAACTAAAGTTACTAAAGTAAACTCTATCACTGACAACTGACTTTGAGTGCTGTGACTGATCAAGGCATAATTGACATTTGCCTTCTTGCTATGGGTACAGCACAGACAAATGCTTATTAGACAACTGGAATTTGTCATCTAGTGAGCATAATTAATTAATTCAAGATGTTATCTCCAAATTGAGAGTTTTTGAAGAGCATCGCATCTTAATACTTAATCAAATGTTTAAGTCATGACATTAAGCCTGAAATGGCAGGCCCAAGAAAGGCATACAGTGGCAAGTGATGGTTTTGTCATAGCGTTTATTGTGCAAACATTTTCAATCTTACTTCTTTTCATGTTAGCCTAGATTTACTCTAAAGTTCATTCTTCTTGTCTTGTTCATGTACCTCCATGCCTGCCCATTTTCTCAGTTGCTAACTTCTGGTCTTGAGTTTCAAGGGCTCCCTTTGAAATTCAAGACAAGAAGACCTTATTGACTAAGAAGTGAGCAAAAATGAGTTGATATAAAAGAAATAAGTTGAGAATGAGAACATGGGATCCAGGGGAATGTCTCATGAGTAAGGCAAGAGTAGAATGACCAGACCCCATTCCAAAAGGCAGGCTGAACTCCTGAATATCTGCTGTCTGAATTTATTTCCTAGTTTGATCTTTTTTTTTTTTTTTTTGACCAGATCATCATTCATCTCTGGTTATTGGCAGTGTCAGAAGTCAAACCTGGGACTTCTCCCATGCAAGTCCTATGCCCTTCCACTCCATACGTATCTCCCTGGTCCTCATCCCATAGTTCTTTTTTAAAAAATTAATTATCTTTATTTATTTATTGGGTAGAGACTGTCAGAAATCGTGAGGGAAGGGTGTGGTAGGGAAGGAGGGAGGGAGAGAGAGAGAGAGGGAGAGGGAATGGGAGGGAGAGAGAGAGAGAGAGAGAATGAGAGAGAGAGAGAGAGAGAGAGAGAGAGAGACCTGTAACACTGCTTCACTACTTGCAAAGATTTCCCCCTGCAGGTGGGGACCTGGGGCTCAAACCTGGGTCCATGCACACTGTCATATGTGCACTCAAATAGGTGTGCCACCACCTTGCCACCCATTCCATGGTTCTTAAAGGCAGCCATAGTTATCTTCTCCACTAGTCACACACATTATCTCCCCACAAGTCTGTTTTTCACAAAAGTTACCAGGCAACCTCTGCTCCAGATAAATCTTGTGGCCATCACTGATATTAACTGAAATTAACAGATGTCAACTGCTCAGATAGACAGATGGCCAGAGCGAAAAGGGAAAGAATCTTAGGTGAGTGACTCAAAAGGTAATTATAGTGTAGAATGTGCATGTGTGGTTTCTGGCACACACTATACCATCATAGCAGCACAGCAAGACTGAGGGGGTAAAAATCTATCCCCCATGCATAAACTCAAAGGAGTGACCCTCAAACAACTTATGTCACTCATTTAACTTTCCATAAGTAGGAAGCAGCAGAACATGAATCCAGTTGTATCTAAATCTGCAGGTAATGTTCTTCTTACTCAAAGTTCCTGGACTGCCAACATGAACACTGTGGTGGAGTTTCAGATTTCTCATTACCTTGTTCCACCCAGGATCTACTGGGTCAGAATCTGCATCTCAGTAAGGTCACCAGGTAACTTATATGCTCTCTTAGGTTTGAATATCATTTTTAGAAGATCCCTTCTCAAACATCCTTCAAAAAGATTTTGCTTCTAAAGTACTAAGTCTTCATTTATTTTTCTTTTGGTAGAAGCTGGCCAAGATATTCTGCTTTCTTAGCTGAGATTTACCCTGGAGCAAGAAAAATATCAGAGAGTGAAAGCTGTTACTTCCTCTTCCAGCCTTTGCAGAGGAAAGAAAATAGCACAGCCATGTGTGACTTCTGGTATGCTGATGACACAACCAAGATGAGGCTTGTTTTAAGGTGAAACAACTATGCTGAGCTGGCCACTCTCCAGGGCTTCTTCTCCAGGGCTGGGTTTTATGTGACTTTTCATTGCCTCAAATGTTGAGAGGGGAGGGATTCAATAGCTTGCTGATATGAATGCTGAGAAAAGTAAGAACTACACTAAAGTCATCTGATTCTACCTCTTTCCTCCAACTAAGAGAACAAATCCATACCACCATAACCCACAGGAGATTATGATTAAAAAGGTGCCTAAAAGGAAGACCCAACCTATAAGACATTCAGAGGAAATTCCCTCTCCCTGACTTCCCACTGAAATATGATGCCTCCCTCCTGGCCATAGGGGACTACTGTCTAAGAGTAGTGCAGCCATGACATGGCTCTAACCCTAAATCGTATACTGGGATCTGTTCTTATTCTCTCACCCTTCTTTCTTTCAGCCCTATTTGTCATCCCTTCTTCCAATCGTGGTCCCTAATTGCTCTTAGCTGTCTTTCTGTACCTCATATCTACTTTTATACAATGAAGAGAGATGTTCTGAGTCACAATAAGGGGTTATCATAGGTAGAAAGATGTCCCATCCAATGTCCTGGAAGGCCCCACCACTACATGCTAAAATTCTGTAAATACTTGCAATTCTGAGTACAAAATCATGTTTAATAAGCATGGAGAAGAAGTTACAGGTGTTGAAAATCAACATCCTACAGGAGCCTTGAAAGTGGCTAGAAAGATTATGTGTATAGATACCCCAGCCCTCTTCCCTTTCATGCAAACTGCCTTGCTAGCTCATGTTTGACACTGAAGCCCCAAGGTGCCCAAATGAGGGAGACTTCAGTTGTCATAAGTGGTAACTTATCTGACAATGTGTCTTACTGTCTGCCTCATTGGCTAACCCCTTTTGATGTTCCCTGCAAACATACAACCAATCACATTTGAATTTTCATTTTAGGATTTGCTTCTGAAGCCCATATTGGAGAGGGAGAAAGGCTAAGATTGAGGAAGAGGTCATGGAAAGACTTGGGTAAACAAATTTATAAGGAGGAGAGGGAAGAAGCTTAATGACAGAGATGGGAGACGCAAAATGAGGAGTTCACAGTGGTATCCATCCCCAGTGCAGATACACCACCACCTGACACCCCAAGCCTGTCCTATGTTTTAGCTGTGCTAACACTATTTATTAATTTTAACAGCTTTTAATGTAAATTCTTTAGGGTTTTTATTTGATTAGTGATTTAATATTGATTTACAAAATTACATGTCAACAGGGGTGTAATTCCACACCATCCCCACAACCAAAGCTCTGATCTCCAATCCCTCCATTGCAAGCTACCAAGATTGCAAACATGGGTTAACTATCATCTCTACAACTATGTGTCTACATTTGTTCATAATTTCCCTCTTTTTTCTTTCAGGTCCAGTTCTCACTTCTCCTCCAAGCCACACATAACCCTATCACTACAACAAAATGTCCTCCCCTTTTTCCTTCTCTCTCTCTCTGGGTCCAGATGGAGCTGGAGTTCAGAGCCCTCTTATACTCTTCCTCCTATCACTTCTCCCCCACTGGGAGTATGGATCATGATTGTATTGGGGATGGAAAAGGAGGAGTTCTGGCTGCTGTAATTGCTTCTCTGCTGAGCATGGGTGTTGTCCAGACCTGCCATCTTTAGCACACTTTTCTAGACAGGATGGAGAGAAGATCTGAGCCCCATTCCCCAGACAGTATAATTTTTTAAGCTAACCTAAGACAAGCCAGATAATATAAATGAACAATAGATATAAGTAGCACTTATTCAATATGTCTTTTGGCCCTGGCCTTCTCTAAGCACTTTATATGTGTTGTCACATATTGGGTTGTCAGAAAAGTCATGATGTATTTTTCTATTGTTTTTCTGTGGAAAATGTGTCATGACTTTTCTGACAACCCAATAGAATCCTCATAATCTAAAAAGAAAGTATTGTCATTACTATTACCGGTGAGGAAAGAGACACAAAGAAGTTCAGGTGAGTTGCCACAGCTACTGTGGAGCATGAACCCAACTAGTCTAACCTCTCAGCTCCACACCAGACTGCTCAATATGACACTTCTCTAAAGGCTTCAGGTTCTGGACCTCTGAAGCTTCCTCCTTTCTTTCTTTCTTTCTTTCTTTCTTTCTTTCTTTCTTTCTTTCCTTCCTTCCTTCCTTCCTTCCTTCCCTCCTCCCTCCCTCCCTCCTTCCTTCCCTTCCTCCCTCCCTTCCTGGGCTCAAACCTGGGTTCCATGCATGACAAAGTAAGCACACTATCCAGATGAACTATCTTGCTGGCTTTTGGGTTCATAAGTGTATTAAGTATAAGGAGTGTTGGGGCCTAAAGAATATTGGACAGACTCCAATTAGAGGCTTGGGCAAGACCAAAGCATCATCCCAGCTGTCAGGGAAAAGCCTCATAACTGAGAATACTAGTTGGAACATTAGGTAATTAATAGCCCTTCCCCAGCAGGTAATCATGTAGGTCATAGAGCTAAAAACTTCATCTATTCTACAGTTTTTTTTAACATGATACCTAAGGATAAACCCAGGATTTTGTACTTGTGTGACACTGCTGAGTTATCTCTCTGGCCCATTTTATTTATTTTACTCTATGTAATTTATTTATTTATTTATTTTGCCACAGGAGCTACTACTGAAGCATGGTGCCTACAGAGGACTTGACCACTCCCAGATGCTTTTTTTTTCCTTCCTTATTCTTTGATTGAGGGTGAAAGGCAGAGAAAAATAGAGAAGGAGAGACATCTGCAACACTGCTCCACTGTTTGTGAAGCTTCACCCTGGCAGATGGGAACCAGGAGCCTGACTCTGGGTCTTTGAGCATGCTAATGTGTGCACCCTACCAGGTGTGTACCTGGCCCACTATTTTCATTTTTTTTTATTTAGAAAGAGAAACTATGGCATTATTCTGCCATCCATATAGTGTTCCCATGTAGTGCTAGGATTCTAACCCAGGGTCTTTCATACAGTTCTTCTTCTTCTTCTAGCGTTTGCCCTTCTTCTGTACCCAGTTAACAGCGTCAGGTTGAGCCTGATGTAAAGTTTCGAGACCTCCTTTGAATCTGGAGAGGTGGCAGTCGTTGACTATGTGGGTCATAGTCTGTCTGGAGCCGCAGGGGCAGTTCGGGTCGTCTCTGGCTCCCCAGCGGTGGAACATAGCGGCGCACCGGCCATGGCCTGTTCCATAGCAATTGAGGAGGGCCCAATCTTAACGTGCTAGGTCAGAGCCGGGTGGACGTTTGCAGGGGTCTGTGATGAGGTGTTTGTTCTTTACCTCAGCTGACTGCCAACTCTGTTTCCAAGAGACTGGAACAGAGGAGTTCAGTGTAGGCGTAGGAGACCAGATTGGATGACGAGACGTCAAGCGTTGGACAGGGTGGGCGAAGATATCCGCGTATATTGGCAGGTCCGGTCGAGTGTAGACGTGGGAAATGAACTTAGATGATGCCGCATCCCGACGAATATCTGGCGGGGCGATGTTGCTAAGAACTGGCAGCCATGGAACCGGGGTGGAACGGATGGTTCCAGAAATTATCCTCATGGAGGAATATAATTTGGAATCAACCAAGTGGACATGGGGGCTACGGAACCATACTGGGGCACAGTATTCTGCAGAGGAATAGCATAACGCCAGAGATGATGATCGTAGTGTGGAAGCGCTCACGCCCCATGAGGAGCTGGCCAGTCTTGCAATGATGTTATTCCTCGCGCCCACCTTTGCTGCAGTTTTTATGAGATGTTCGTGAAATGGCAGAGTGCGATCGAAAGTAACGCCAAGATAGACTGGCTGGGCTTCATGCCGGATTCTCGTATCGCCAAGCTGCACATTAAGCTCACGTGAGGCCGAGGCATGGTGTAGATGGAAAACAGATGATACCGTTTTTGCAGTGCTAGGGATTAGTCACCATTTTTTACAGTAAGAAATGTGTTCTACCAAGTGAGCTATTTCCTGGTCTTTTTGTCATGATTCAATACTGCCCCACCCTGTGGAGCACTTTGCACTAGGCCTGTTTTATGTCTGAGGAAGTTGAAGTTTAGAATAGTTAAGGGCTAGAGCTTACTGGAGCACCCCTGGGCCTGCAAGCCTCAACTAGGGAATCCTTTTTTGATGCTAGAATAGAAAGCCTAGCTGCAGACTCACCAGGAATTCTCCCAAATCTACCTCTTGGCATGGGTTCCTTCTGTTTCCTGCAGGGCCTGCCTTTTTGAAATTCAAAAGCTAGCAAGGCAGTGAATGGCTGAAAGAGAAGTGAAACAGAAAGGGAAGGGAAGGAGGAACTCTGGCTAATGCTTCTAAATTCTACCACCACCACCACCCCCCAACACATTATTTCACTTGTTAAATGTCACATTAGCTAGTTTTTAGGGAGAGTGAAAAATATCATTTTTTGTTGTTATTGGTTTTGGGGTTTTTGTTATTATTGTTGTTGTTTTTCTTGTTGAATAGTTTTTCTCCTGTCTCCTATCCTCTAGACTCTAATGGCTTATGCTTATTTCCTTTTTCTTCTATTTTACTCCAAAGAAGGCAAGAAGTATTCCTAAGCCAGTCTGATTAGAAGGTACCTCCACAGGAGGGGCTGAAAAGAAACCTTTTAAGAAAATAAAAATAGATGACGCTCTAGCAGTGGCATAGGCACTTTTGCCACTAAGAATAGCAGCCACTGACTATATTCTCTGATCCTGTCTTCTGAAGCTCATTGTGGTGGGAGCTAGAATCCATTTTCTATTTCAATTGATGTTAATTTCATCCCCACATATTTCAGGTCTCTCATCATGAGATGATTCATTGCTGCATGTAAGTACTCACTCAAATATTTTCAGCTCAAATATTTGCAGTCTTCGTGCAGTTGCTTTAAGAAAACAGGGGATTGTGTGCCACAGGTCACCCCTCCCTCCCCACCTCACCCTGGGCCACACTGTTGGAACAGAGTAACAGGCAGCTACAGCCTGGGCGGGGCTGGCCCCTTCTACATTGCTGACTTCAAACCACACAAAGCAACCATAGTCCTTGAGAACAGTAAAACAGACCTTATAATGAGAAGGTCTTTCTTTTCAGTTTTGGTCAAATGGACAATGGGAGAGGAATATTGGCCCATTGGTGGTGGGCATGTGGTACAGTAATATACAACCTGGTGAGTGATGAATTAGACCCTAAGATATGTGCAATGTTATAAACCAATTTTATCTCAGTAAAAAGAGATTTTAAAAATCTTGGGCGGGGTAGATAGCACAAAGGTTATGCAAAGAATCTCTCATGCCTGAGGCTCCAAAGTCCCAAGTTCAATACCCCACCACCACCACCACCATAAGCTAGAACTGATCAGTGTTCTGGTAAATAAATAAGTAAATAAATAAAAAATAAAACAAATTTTTAAGTTTTTAAATTTTTAAGTTTTTTCATGGAGAGAGTTAGGTTCCTGACAGCCTGTTCAGAAATGTTCCCAAGGGCAACTGTGAGGAAAATCTTTTTTTTTTTTTCTCTTGTTCTTACTAGGGCTACACTCCAGGTTGACTTTTTTTCAAATAGAGACAGAGAGACAGCACAGCATAAAAACCCCTTCCCCCTCCCCCAGTGAGGTGGGGGCTGGGGCTCAAATTTGGGTCTCATGCATCGCAGAACAGGTACCTTCCCAGGTAAGCAAGCTCATGGACTCCAGAAAAAAATATTAGTACTCGGGCCCTCATGCAACTTCCAACAACTGTTCCCTTCTCAGGGTATCCATTCCTGGCAATACCCTTAGCATTCAAGAATGACAGAGCAGGAAGTGACCTTATACTTATTCCTTGCCATCTTGTCAATTATATAAGGAGGAAATAAAAAAATTTAAAAAACAGGGCAGATAAGATTCATTAAGAGTCATGTAGGAATGGAATGAAGGTTAGAAATATCTCCTGATTCATGATCCAGAATCCACACAGCTACTTCTATAGGCTTTGTTTTAGAATATAGGCTTTGTTTTAATTTTTATATTAAAAGTATTCATGCTCATTATGTTCACATCATATTTACTCCATAATTCTAGTTCTCAAAGACAGTCAAGCTATATTAACATTCAACATGTGTAGTCACAAAGGGTTTCTGTTTAGAAGGGCTATATGCTCAGTTTGACCCTTTGCTTGTGCAAGCTTCTTGATTTTTGAACAAGAGACCTTGCATTTTTCACTCTGTCCACTGCCTTACAAATTATGTAGCTAGTTCCAATCACCATTAGTTTTCCAGTGCCCTTCTTTCCAATGCCTAGCATCTTGTTTTATCCCATAAATTAAGTTGTAAATTCAATAGTTATTAAGTACCTGCTACATGAAATTTATAGACACTATGAGTATATCACTAAAAGAAGGTCTGCTTTAATTATTTCACACCATAGCCATAGGAAGATGTGTTGGCATTGTTGCTATAAGAAGATTAAATTGATAGTCAATAGGGAAAAGATTGACTAAGACTCAATTGACTCTAAAAACTGACCTCCATACATAGGGAGAAGTCAGTCAGAGGGAAGGTCAAGGCATGGCCTCTTGGCTCTGTAGCAATCCGCTCTTCAGGCCACGTGTAAAATGTTCTGATGGAGGTGGGGAGGGCAGGGTTGAAAGTGCATACAGGCAAGTGAAGGCTCAAGAGATAGATCTATAAATGCAGACACTTTAACAACCTAGTTGCAGGTAATAAGATTAGACTTCATCCAGTTGCTACAAGATCAACTCCATGGCCATCTCCCTGGCACTAAAAGCATATATAACATTTAGCAACTGCTCTGTTGACCTGACTGTGCCCTGGACTTCCTGCATTTCTATGGCTATGGAGCGGCAAGCAATTTCCTTGCCCTGAAGTCCAGGCTAAGAATCTCTCCAAAGCAATGAAGAGGTATTTCTCCAAGAGGCAGGTAGAAAACGTAAAAGAAAAGAATTTCTCCAATTATAGGGCAGACATTGTAAATGCAAAGTACAAAGCTTTGTAAGGTCTAAATGTTATTTTACACACACACACACACACACACACACACACACACACACACACACACACAATGTGACCTTTCTTTCTCCAGACCAAAGGCGTCTGATATGAATGCCCCACATTTAGAACAATAGAGCCCACAGGATATTTGAAAGCTCTGATTTAATCTTTAATTTTTCCCCCAACAAGGTGAATGCCTGAATTAAGCCACTGTCATAAGACAGAAGTTTTAGTTCTATCACTCGGAGTTGTTCTAAGCCCATAAATATTTACCTGCCTTCCAGAGTCTGGAAAAGGTCAAATTTCAGTTTGCCCCCTTGGTAAGATCCTACTTACCTTGCTATTGAACACCTACAAGAATAAGTCTTCAGTATCAACGAGTTGAGAAAAACCAGCCCTTCATGTAAACCGAGATGGCCTTGTCCTCTCACCCTCTTCAGCCTTCTTCCACATCTTCTGTCATGTCCATAATTGCCCTTGCTTTTTTCCGAGGGAGGCACCAAGCCTTCACAGAAAAGCTCAATCACATAGCTTTGACTGGATTTGAGATGACCATTTCTCCTATAGTATACATGCCTATTGCTGCCCGTCTTGGCCCTCTAATCTGTGCTCCCATCCTATCACCAAGGTGACATTCTAACAGTAAATCTAACCATGTGTGCAGTGGATGCCCATATGTGGAGGCCCCTACTCCTGAGTTTAGGGAAGCCTCAATGAACGGCACCAAGCACATACCCAACATCTCTTCTCAAGTGCATTCTGAGCTGTTGCTCTCCTGTTCTACCTCTGGGATTTCTCTGAAAGCACAAAAGCCAGCTGAAACCAGGATCAATAAAAGCTCAGTTAGCTCTTAAAATGGCCACCACATAAGGTCAGTTATGGTCCCACTCTGTATGTCCACATGTGTGAAATACTCTCATAGAGACAATGAAGTGCAAGATGGGATCGTTGCTTCTGAGGGCAACTTCTTACCAATGAATGATGGGAATCAGTGGATATATAAAGGTTCTCAGCTCCCATTCTTCACTGGGATGGCTCTGGGACACATTCTCTATGATTCATTAAGGGATTTCCAGCTAGACGGACACCTTCTTTGTCCACAGTGGTTATCAGCTCTCTGAAACAGTTTCTGCTGTCCTTCCCTGTTATATATCACTCTTCCACATACACATTTACTTATAAGGCCTCATCCTGAAAAGTAAACCACACCAAAGCACCAAAGTTCTTATCTAGAATATGTTATTTCAGGGAAACCCAAACTAAGTTACCATCTCATGTCCCTCTTAACACCTCCTCCTCTCAAAATCTTTGTCTTTAGGATATAACCTATATTTTTAGCTAAATGTTCAAAGCCCTTAAAATTAACTTATTGAAGCCCCAAGTGGCAACAGTAACTACCTATAGTGAAAACACCCATTCAGTTACATACCTTCATATCTCCTCTCATGCCAAGTTACCACTACCTTTTTCTTTGTCCCCATCAGGGGCTAGAGGGGAGTAGATAAATGGTGCTCCAGAGACAGAAATGGAAATATCCATTGGAAAAATATGGGGTCTTGGAATGTTCTTAGTGAGAAATGCTGAGGAGTGATATAGCCCACATAAGAGAAGGAAGGTGACTTTCTCAAAATAACAGCACAAGGACTAGAAGTCCAGGCTCCAAATTCCCAGGCAAGTCATCTTTCTACTTAACTCATCACCTCTCAAAAATGGTGAGCCAAAACTGAACTAACTAGGCACTGGCCTTTTTTTTCAGCAGATCAGAACACAATATTTTTTGAAGGGTAAGTAAGCAACATGAAAGCAGTATTTGAAGGAAAGTAATTGTTCTGAACACCCCAATTCAAGCTGAATCTGGCAAATTTCCCCAGAGGAACCCAGACACCATTCACAGAACAAAGCTCAGGGAAAATGAAACATAAACAAGGGCAACTGAGCTGATGGATCAGGTTTCCCTGTATGTGCTGTGTATTCTAAAATATTTTCCCTTGTTTGCTTATTTCTATATGTACAGAACAAAGCCACCCTCTCTACACTATGTACTCTGCAAATCATGACTGAACTTGGTGAAATAGGGATGGCCTTGTCTAATCCATTTTCCCATTTCTCCAGCATTGACTAGTTAACCCTTTCCTCACCTTAGGCAAATCATAGAACTGAAGTGTATATGCAACAAGACAGAGGGATGAATGATGACAGACAGATGTAAAGACAAAGGGGTGGTGAGTAGGTAGATGAAAGAATAGGGTATCTTTAGCATTGCCCATTTTGCCCTGCTATGTAGTGGCCTCTCCTCTGTTTTGACATCCCCAAGACCAGTATCCTTAGTTTTTTCTAAGGTTACTTTCTTCTGCTTCTTCTACTTCTTCTCCTTCTCCTCCTCCTCTTCCTTTTTCTTTTTTCTTTTATCCCTAAGGTTACTTCAGGACAGGACCCAGGACCTGGCTAACTTATTCCTATATGACTCAAGCTTTTCATCATATGAAATGCTCTGTAGGAGAGAAAACCTGAAACCCTTCTAAGATGGTAGTCTACTCTATAAGACCATGTATGAATCCATCAATACTTGTGAATTGATACCATCGTCCCAAGGCAATTTCCCAAGAGATGGATTCCTCCCATCATGCATTTTAGCATTTTGCATAATGTTCATTTCCCTAGACAGTTTCCATCATGTTTATTTCAGGAACTCCAGCAGTCACTATTAGCATGACCTACATATATTTTTTTGATGTCCTAGGTGTTCTCCAATTATCATTAACCCAGTATGTTTTAAAGCCAGTCTTAGAAGTAATTATAGTAGGGAACTAGTTTTGCTTCTTTCCAATCAACAGGAGGAAATAATAAGCGAATGATTTCTATCAAGATTTCTATCTGCTTCTTAAGCAAAATTCCAGGAGAGAAATTAGTCACTTGGGAAAGGAATCAAAAATACTTTGATCCCCTTTTGTGCACTAGAAATTTTGACCTGTTAATCATCACAAACCTCATACCACCTTAAAAAATACGTATCAAAATCCCCACTTTCATAGATTGGGAAACTGAGTTCTTAGAGAAATTGAAAATATCTCAGAAGTTAAAAAAAAATCCTAGTTATCAGAAAAGCAAAGCATAGGTTTGAACTATAAAAACTATAAAAAATTTTATAGGTCCAGAAGTTGCCTCTGACTGGGTCTGACTATCACATTTTACCACCAATTTCTTTGGAGAATAGCACCCTGAAGGTTTAGAGAAGGCAGCCAACATTCTGCTTTGGCCTTGCTCCCCACCTCCATGGAATACCACTGACTGTTCATTCCTGGATAAAACATTCAATCCAAGTTACCAATCTGACTAGCCCAAGGCTGGATGTAAAATACAAGTCGAATCAACTAGACTAGTCCAGAACAGGGCATTCAGCTTAAACCTAACCAGCCAGTGTCCTTCTCTGAGGCTTTCCACATTGGAACTGAAAATGACAGCTATGTTATCTTTGACCTAGCATCAGGGAAATTGAGACCAAGACATAAATACTAGAGTCAGTGGGAAGCTATTCTCAGTGGAGTGTGGAGATGAGAGAATTACAGAGTCTCTGATATGAATAGAGCCCAGAGCCCACCTGCTCTGTATGGTTTGGTTATTCAGACCTAACTTGTCTTCCATGAGTCAATAAATCTCTTCTGCCTGAGCTATCTCTATTCAAATGTTGGTCTTTAACAACCACAGAAAAACTAAGAAAATAGTCCTATGTGCATGTTTCCTAGTACTCAGTGGGAGAAAAAATAAGTAAAGTGGGTTTCAGACAGAATAAAAGAAGTCCCTTATTTCTCAAACATGAAGAAGTTTCACTTGAATAGCCTTCCTGACTTAAAGTTTAGTACTGACTTCTAAGAATTCCAAAAGACTGGTATATTGCACATTTCAAAGGACTCTGGAGAAGGAGGGAAAGAGATGAGGTGGAGGAGTGTTGGGGTCTTGTTGCATGATGATGGAAAAGGACCTAGGTTAGGGGATAATGTATCTTGCAGATGCCTGTCATGGGGACATGAGAAATTGTACCTATGTGTCAGGAGCTATACATTAAACCACTATCCCCCAGCCCCAGTAAAGTGGAAAAAACAAACAAAACACTGATCCCAATGCAGAAGAACTTAGTACATAAGGATGAATACTGAGCAGGAATTAGATTGACCCATTTCTCAGATATAAACTGCCTGACGCGCAGCCTCAATCTCGCCAACTGTAGAATGAGACAGCTGAATAAATCAGGATTTCAGCCTTCCTACCACCTCCACCATGGGAACCAGTATTTACACAGCATTTCTCATTTCTTAAAAAGGGTTCACTTTGTTGTCCTTTATGTGTCAATAATGGATTTGATCTGCCAGCCATATTTTCCCCATGCACATTAAAATGCATGACTACTCAAACAAAACATGTTGGACTGTGTACCACTCATATCCCCCTTAGGCTACACACTCTCAAAAATAAAAGAGGTGGTGATCTCTAAGAAGCCAACAACCATGTCATAGAAGGTCGTGATAGAAGGCCAGTCTATCAGTGCTTATTCAACGAACGATTACTGAGTCCTGCTTCAGGCCAACCACTTTGAGAAATCATAGCAATACATGTAGCTTTAGCTGACAGTAAGTGAGCTTTTATGATGGGTTGGGCACTGGACTAAGCAATTTAGAGTCATTATCTCATTTTTATCCCCTGAAAAATCCCATGTGGTAGCTATAACTAATTTCTGAATCTCAGAATAGTGAATTATTCATCACTGAATTCCAAAGCTGGTGTTTCAGTTTTCTACTGCTACCATAGCAAATTATCACAAACTTAGCTGCTTAAAACACCAGACATTTATTGTCTTATAGTTCTGTAGGTCAGCAGTCCAACACAGATCTCAATAAGCTGTAGTCAAGAGACACATTCTTTTTGGCTGTTTTATGGGATAATGCTGCCTCCCCTTTTTTAGCTTCTAGAGTCCACTGTATACCTTGGCTCAGGACCCCATCCTCCACCATGAAAGCTACCAACACAACCCATGTGGTCATGACCTCTCTATCAGTTTCTGCAGCCAGGGGAAGTACTCTGCTTTTAATCATCATGGTGTCAGACTTTTCTGGATCATCTTTATTTCCATATTTCCATCTTTTTATCAATCTTTTCTTTTTGTAATTACCAAGGATTCACCACTTTAAACTACCTTTCCCCCCCTGCCCCCTTTTATTTTAAGCAATTTAACAGTGTTTACAAACCTCTAAGATTTCAGGGGTGTAATTTCATACCCACAGATGGTGTGAGTAAGCCACCACACTTTTCATCAAAGTTCTGTGCCTGCCCTTCCATAACCACCAAGAGACAGCTTGTTTAGTTATTTATTTACTTAACTTATTGTTTTGGCAAGTTTATTTGTTTTAGTCATCTATACTTCACATATGAGTGAAACTATCCATTAGCTGACCCTCCCCTCTTATTTTACTTAACACCATCATTTCTAGTTACATCCATTTGGCTCAGGCTGACTTTTTCAGATAGAAAAAGGCAGAGACAGGGGCCAGGCAGTGGTGCACCTGATTAAGTGCATACACTATAGTGCACAAGGACCTGGGTTCAAGCCCCTGGTCCCCATCTACAGGGGGAAAGCTTCACGAGTAGTGAAGTAGTGCTACAGACGTCTGTCTCTCTCCCCTCTATCTCATCCTTGCCTTTCAACTTTTGTCTCTATCCAATAATAAATAAAATTCAAATAAATAAATATATGAAAAAGTAAAATGTCAGAGACAAAGAGTGACAGATACTACGGCACAGAAACTGCCCACAGTGCAGTCAGAGTCAGGTTTAAATCTGGGTCACACACATGACAGACCAGGCACCTTCCCAGGTAAATTATCTTGCTGGCCCATATGCTTAAACTTAATCACATCTGCAAGTACTTTAGTCATATAAAGTTACGTATTCACAGGCCAGTGGATTAGGACAGCACTGAGTGGTCAATATTCTGCCTGTCACAGTCAGGGGTGCAAAACAGTCAGTCCTTCCCATGACCTTAGCCATTGTCCTAAACAAAGGCAGATATCAAGGGAGTTGTAGCTTATTGGGAGGTGGGTAGTGTACCCACCTAAAATGACAGTCCCTGACATACAGTTGCTTATTGTCTCTTTCTATAAAAATGACTGTTAACTGACGCCAGGCAGTGACACATCTGGTTAAGTGCACGTGACCATGCCCAAGGCCCTGGGTTCAAACCCCTGGTCCCCACTTACAGTGGGAGAGGAAGTTTCACAAACAATGAAGCTGTGCTGCAACCCTCTTTCTCCCCCATAGCCCTCCCCTCTCTCCTATCAAATAATAAATAAATAAAAGACTGCTGACATAAGGCAGGGATTCTAATGCTGTGATCACTGGGAATCCCATCATCAAAAGCTAGGTTGTCTAACACAGTCATCACAAGCCTCACTGAGCACTGGAAATATGACTCCTGAGACGTGCTGTATGTGACAACCTACACAACATTTCAAAGATTTAGTACAATAAAACAAATGTAAAATAGTGTGCTAATATGTTCGTGTTGACTACATGCTGTAAAAGTACTCTAGATATGTAGGATGAATAACAAATTATAGAAAATTAATTTTATGGGGGCCAGGAAGTGGCACACCAGGTTAAGCACATGTAGTACAAAGCACAAGGATACCAGATTGAGTCTCTGGTTCCCCACCTGTGTGTGTATGGGGGGGGTCACTTCTCAAGCGGTGAAGCAAATCTGCAGGTACCTCTCTGTCACTCTCCCTCTCTGTCTTCACCATCCACTCTCAATTTCTCTCTGTCTTATCCAAAAAAAAAAAAAAATGGCTACAGGAGCAGTGGGTTTGTAATGCAGGCACTGAACCCCAGAGATAACCTGGATAGAAAGAAAGAAAGAAAGAAAGAAAGAAAGAAAGAAAGAAAGAAAGAAAGAAAGGAAGGAAGGAAGGAAGGAAGGAAGAAAGTTAATTCTACCTTTTTCTTTTTCCCTTTTCTAAGGTGGTGATTAGAACATTTGAAATTACATATCTGCTTCAAATCTTATTTCTATTGTATGACATGAAATAGAAAAATACTTAGTGCACAGGAGACACCCAATAGATAACCTGTTGAGTGAGCAGAGAGGGATGAGATAGTATAAGATAAATGGTGGGGAAAAGAAAGCTTTTTCCCAATATGCAGTCTGAGTCAGGAGTCGTGGGTCAAAAGCCAGGAGAGAGAGGCACACTGTGGACTTAAAACAGTGAACCAAGGCTTCCTAAACATCTCACCTAAGGTAAGTGGAACTTTATGGATTCTATTTGTGGAGGGAGAATGAGTAAAGGATTGTAATCTAGAAAGTAATGTGGCTGATTATGTTTAAGGAAGAGGGTTCTCTATTAAAGTTATGACAGGCTGATCTGGATGGGGTGGGGGGGCGTGGGGCATCTTCAGGTAAAGTGGAGCTTGGGAAGGTATCTTGGTGAATCACAGCCCTTTAAAGAGGAAATAGTTAAACAATGTGAAAGGACTCCTAGAAAAGGGAGGGTGGCTTTATGTTTCTCAGAGCCAAGTTGGGTAAGGAGCAATTAAAATGGAATGGAAGAAAAACAGTAAATGGAAAGCTCACATCACAGGTCTGCTCTGTAAGGGAGATGGAACAAAGGCGCTCAAGTCCAAAGCCAAACAAATTGAGAGCAGACAGCAGGAAGGGATGTTTCATTCCTGAGATCGCAAATCCCCAGGCAGCTTCCACAGAGAAGACATGGATGCCAGTGAGCAGGGTTAGTACAATAGCAAGTAAGGGCTTCAGGAAAGGTCAGTGACAGTCTGACCCAAAGGTGAGGACAGACCTCCTGGGGCCTCCAAAGCATCAGCAGGTGCTCCCCAGCACATCCGGGCCCTTTGGCACAGGGCCAGAGGCAGTGCACTTCAGAAGAGAGGCCAACAGATCCAGAGACCTACATGAGCCTGATCTGCAACATTCCCTCATTAAATATTGCACAGAACAGAAAGCCCACTTCAAAAGAGGAAAGCCTTCCCAGCTTACAAAAGATGGAAAGTTTCCCCAAAGTGCAAATGAGCTTCAAAGTCCCCTCTAGTATTTTCTTTCTCTTGTCTAGTACCAGTTAATTTCAAAACATTAAGACAACTCACAAATGTTTACTCCATTCAAGTGAGGTCAAAGGGGCATGATGTGGGTTGGGCTGGGGGAGTGATGGCTCCCCATCACTCTTCTAAGCAACACTCTTCTTCTTCTTCTTCTTCTTCTTCTTCTTCTTCTTCTCCTTCTCCTTCTCCTTCTCCTTCTCCTTCTCCTTCTCCTTCTCCTTCTCCTTCTCCTTCTCCTTCTCCTTCTCCTTCTCCTTCTCCTTCTCCTTCTCCTTCTCCTTGCGTTTGCCCTTCTTCTGTAGCCAGTCAACAGCATCAGGTTGAAAGCTGTCAGGAGCTGCTTGTTGCTGGCTTTGAAAGTGACTGGGATCCATGTGGATTCAGTTGGCTAGGAAGGATCCTCAGTTTCCCCCAATGAATGGGTACTCACGGGGTGCAGCATGAGAAGGTCGATCCAATGCAACCCAGCAACACTCTGACAGCCTAGTAACAAGATTATCAAGGGGAGAGGGGACTAGCGTGCCTTCTGCCTCCTAGGGGTTAGGAAGGGCTCATTCTCACTCTAAAGCTGTAGCCCATGAAGCCCTATTTCTGGAATCCAAAGTAACTTGAGCTGGGAGATAGACTAGTGGTTGTACAGAGGAACTGATTTCTTCTCCTTCTCCTCCTTCTCCTTCCCCCTCCCCCTCCCCCTCCTCCTTCTCCTTTTTTTTAACCAGAGCACTGCTCAGCTCTGGTTTATGGTGGCATAGGGGATTAAATTTGGGACTATGGAGCCTCAGGCATAAAAGTCTGTTTGCATAACCATTATGCTATCTACCCCCCGCCCCGACCCCAGAGGAACTGAATTTAAGAGGTTCTAGGTTCAACTCCCTGCATCACTGGTAACTTTGGTAAAAATAAGATAAAATAAAAATAAAAGTGAGCCAAGGGTCATGTTTATACCTTCCCAGGACCTCCAAATGTCCTGCAAAAACAAGAATTTACTGAAAATTAATCTGGGAACCAGAAAAGGTAGATGTAGGACTGGGCGGGGGTTGGGGGGTAGTAAGACATGCAGTAACTTCTGGGATAGATGAGTTTGAGTTTTATACCCATATTCATTTCCTTTCCCTCCTCAAATCCCACTACAAGGGTTTCATCAACCCTATTTTTTTTCAG
The DNA here is from genome assembly GCF_950295315.1 of Erinaceus europaeus. Lineage (NCBI taxonomy): Eukaryota > Metazoa > Chordata > Mammalia > Eulipotyphla > Erinaceidae > Erinaceus > Erinaceus europaeus. The sequence continues at coordinate 142,076,221 of NC_080163.1, read as the reverse complement.
TCAGAAATAAAATAGTAAAATCAAGGGCCAAGATAGCTCACCGGGGAGGGTGTCTACTTTGTCTTGCACACAACTCAGGTTTGAGTGTGGCCCCCTCTGCATTGGGGAGAGCCTCAATGCTATGGTATTTCTCACTTCCCCCCCTTTCCCTTTCCTTCTCCTATTCCTTCTGCTCTTCCTTCTACTCTCTCTCTTTCTCAAAATGCCTGCCTAGTAAAAATTTAAAGTTTAACTAATAATTTGGCAGAAAGTCCTATGTTGTACATTTGCCTACTTATTTCCTCATGACTCAATTCATAGTAAATATTTTTGGCAAGGATACTTTTTTGATGATCCATCCATTTCTCACTATTTCACATCAAGTGAGGTACAATATCAGCTTTTCCCACTTTGGTTGATACTAATTTTAATTACTTGGCAAAAATGGATATTACCAGACCTCTCCACAATAAATGTCCAATTTTCCAAATGTAATTACTTGTTAAATGTGATCATTATATCACAGTAATGTCCTGTTTTCTACTCCTTTGTCCTTGTTTCCAGTAACCCTAGTGGCCCTTATCTGAATCCATGAATATACCGGAGGTTACAGACCGGTTACTTTCTCAGATGACTAGATAAATAAATTATGGGGTAAATACTCAACATATTGATAGTAATACTTGCTAATTAAAATAGACTAAATTGTATATTGCTGGGCAAAACTAGAAGTTATTCTTAGTGAAACAGTTAAATGAAAGACAATCACTATATTGTTTAGCACTTATGTGAAACAGAATACAAACACAAGAATTTGCCAGGCCAAAGAACTGAACAGATAGTTTTAAGAAAAAAAGATGAGTTATGGGAGTCGGGCGGTAGCACAGCTAGTTAAGCGCACGTGGCGCAAAGCTCAAGGACCGGCATAAGGATCCAGGTTTGAGTCCCCCGCTACCTACCTGTAGGGGAGTCGCTTCACAAGCGGTGAAGCAGGTCTGCAAGTGTCTTTCTTTCTCTCCCCCTCTGTCTTCCCCTCCTCTCGCCATTTCTCTCTGTCCTATTAATGACGACATTAATACCAACAACAACAATAACTGCAACAACAATAAAAAAACAAGGGCAACAAAAAGGAAAATAAATATTAAAAAATAAATTAAAAGATGAGTTAAACATATCCCACAGACATATGAAGAAATGCTCCAGTTCACTTACCACTTGAGAAATGCAAATCAAAGTTACACTGAAAATTCTCTCACACCTGTGAGAATAACCTACATCAGCAAAAAAGGAAATGGCAGGTGTTGGTGAGGTTGTGGAGAAAAGGGGCCTTAGTTGTACTGCTTGGGAATGAAAACTGGTTCAGGTCCTTTGGAAGATGCTATGGAGAGTCCTCAAATGAAAATGAAATTAGACCTCAAGATCCAGCAATACTACTCTTAGGCCATTTATCCAAAGGACTTTCAAACACTAATTCAAAGGGACATATGCACCCCTATGCTCACAAATGCATTATTCACAATAGCCAAAGAGTGGAAGCAACCTAACTGTCCATAGACGGATAACTGGATAAAAAGGTTATGGGATATATACTCATTGGAATACTACTCTACAATAAAGAATGATCCAATTACCAAATAATGTGATGATAACAATAACTATCTATTGTCTTCTTGAACCCTAAGACAGCAGGAACCTCACATTTTCACTATAGAGTCTATATTCCCCCCAGTCCTGGAACCTTAGGGTGGGGCGCACTTTCCTGCATGCTTCTCTCAAGTCATACCAAATAATATTGCATCCGCCAATCACAACCTAATCAATGCAACAAGTGCCACCCCAGCATGCTTCACTTCAGACTGTGTCCAGAGACTTCAGGTGTGGAATGACAACCCTTCAGCTTCATTACTCGGGTGAGACCTTTCCTTTCATAGTATTCTCTAATTCCATTCCAGGCGGTTCACTTCCTAACAAAGTCCCAAAACCTAGATATAGACCAGGTCCCATGAGATAGAGCATATATTCACATGTATCCATAAACTAGGGCAAAATATATACCTGAAAGCAAAAGTACATAATAGTCTGCAGTGAGTACCCCCCCCCCCAACACTTCATCTGCACTATTCCAGCCTTCAGGTCCATAATTGTTCAACAATTTATTTGGCTTTGTATGTTAACTCTCTTTTCAGCCACCAGGTTCCAGATGCCAGCATGATGCCTACCAGACTTCCCTGGACAGACCCCACCAATGTGTCCTGGAGCTCCGCTTCCCCAAAGCCCCACCCTACTAGGGAAAAAGAGAGGCAGACTGGGAGTATGGATCGACCAGTCAATGCCCATGTTCAGCGGGGAAGCAATTACAGAAGCCAGACCTTCCACCTTCTGTAACTCACAATGATCTTGGGTCCATAATTCCAGAGGGATAAAGAATGGGAAAGCTATCAGAGGAGGGGATGGGATATGGAGATCTGGTGGTAGGAATTGTGTGGAGTTGTACCCCTCCTACCCTACGGTTTTGTTAATGTATCTTTTTTAAAATAAATAAATTAATTTTAAAAAATGATACTGTGTCCTTTGGGGGTGATTATGCTTAGCAAAATAAGTAAATAGATGAAAGATAATTATTGAATAGTTTCACTCATAAGTGGGATCTAGAGAACTGATACACATGAACTTGCAAAAACAAACTAAACAAACAAAAACAGAGAAGTGAAAAAATTGTTTCTAAGACTTTTGAGAACTATGTTGGTCATCTTTGGGAGGTGAAAGGATAGGGATACAGAACTTTGGTAGTGGGTGTGGTGTGGAAATATACACTGTAATCTTAATCACAAATAAAAGCTAGAGGGAAAACAAGAAAAGAAACACATAAATTTTCCAAAAAAAAAAAAAGACAAAAAGTAGCCACCCAATTTCTTAAGACATTAGGAAAAGAATGGCGATTATCCTAGGGCAGGTGTGGGGGTAGGGGTGAGAGGCAGTGCAGAACTTTGCTGGTGGTGTGGAACTATATCCATGTTATCCTATAGTCTTGTAAATCACTATTAACTCACAAATTAAAAATAATAATAATAAGAGGGGCCAGGTGGTGGCACACCTGGTTAGGTGCACACATTAACATATATAGGACTTGGGTTCAAGCCCCTGGTGGCCACCTACTGCAATTAAGTAGTGCTATAGGTGTCTATCTCTCCCACACACTTCTCTCTCTCTTTCATTCTCTCTGGATTTCTGTCTCTCTCCACTAAATATAAAATAAATAAAATATATTTTAAAAAAGCAAATCAATAGCTTTCTTATTCCTTCCATATTTATTGACTAGCTGACATACTTCTGTAAAGAATGGCTTCTGGAGGCAGGGCAGTGGTGCACCTGGTTAAGCTCACATAGTACAAAATGCAAGGATCCAGGTTCAAGCTCCAGTTCCCCACCTATGAGAATGCTTTCACAAGTGGCAAAAAAAAGTCTGCAAGTATCTCTCTTTCTCTCTCCTTTATATCCCCCTCCTCTCTCAATTTCACTCTGTCCTATCCAAGAAAATGAAAAAAAAAAATGGCCACCAGGAGCAATGCCATAGTGCCAGCATCAAATCCCACTCACAACCCTGGAGGCAAAAAAAATAAATAAATAAAACAAAAACGGTTTTTCTTCCCCAACCTTCTCTCATGCCTCTCTTTCCTGGACTATTATCAACTATGAACTAAAATAAATAAATAAATAAATACTGTATGATTCTATTTGCAGCCCCCAAATTATCCCTTCAGGAGGTTGAGTAAGCTGGGTTTACATGTAAGTGGCCTTGTAAGTGGGTTTAACTTCTCTGTTTCTCAGTCTTTCCACCTGTAAAACAGGTAATAATTAATCTCAACATGTTGCCATGAGAATGAGCTGAGTAGATGAGTAGATGTAACTAAAGGTCTTACAACTGTGCTGTCAAAGGATGAGCCTTGTGGAAAAAATTGTTATTCATTCCTATTTTTCTGTCTTTACCATCATCACTACCACCACCTCACCTTCCAGATTGGGACAAGCACACCACAGACAACTTTAAAGAAAGAAGAAAGGGTGGAAGGAAAGAAAGAAGAAAATGCAGGTTAAAGAATCTTTTTTTTTTTAAGAGTATATCAGAAAGCCCTTAGGACCACCTTTCTCCCCACTCTCCCCTTACTCCCTGGCCATTTCCTGGCTAACATCTACAAGTAGGTGCAGACTCCAGCCCCTACCACAGCTCATAGGGAAATATTTGGTGAACTGAACTAACACAGGCTGTTAGACAAACCCAAGGGCAGGCTGGGAGATGTGTGCTCTTCCCCATCTGCTGCCTTCTAAACAATGCTGGTCTTATTATTTCAAACGACATGCCGTTCTCTCTGTAAATTTGCTTGCCGTGCCAATTCAGCTTTTATGTAAGTGAGCTTCTCATTTCATTTTCCTCTGCATACAACTCACTGATGCAAAGCAGCTACATGCTGGATTGCTCTGTGCTCCCTAGAGGGTGACCTTGGCCTTATCTTCAGTCTCTTAACCCTGGAATGTTGGTATCTTCTAATTCTGCTTTTAAAAACCCCTTCTGTTTCATTTGGTTTAAATCCCCCCTGCTTAACACTGCATTCTATTTACATAACCACTGTATTCTATTTACATAACCACTGCTGTCTATTTACATAAATCACTTTTACATTTACATAAAGCACCACCTTCCCTCCAGGGCATTGGTGGTTTAGTGGTAGAATTCTCACCTACTCCACGCCCTCTCCTTGTCACACCCTGATCCTCTCCTTGTCACACCCTGATTTTCACCAGTCACTTTTCTCTCCACCCTCTCTGCGTCACATCCTATTCACACCCTACTTGGGAAGTATATATAAAGACAACATTGTTCGTTTTAGTTAGTTGTTAGTTTAGTCTAGCTTGGTATAGATTGCGCTGCATCCTGCATGAATAAAGAGATACTGCATACAGCTCAACCATGAGTCCCTGGTCGTCTGTCTCCCATCAGTGAAGCTCGGCCGACACTGGAAGACATGTCAGACCTCTCTGCAGAGACCTTGACGAGCCTCCAAGAGTTGAGGAGAAGAAGAAGGAACCAGGCAACTGATGTCTACTGAACTGAAGGTGAAATGTGTGAGATATTTGTGTTACTTTCGGTAATTGAATATATTTGTGACTTCCCATAATAAGACAATGAGGAAGGAAGTCTCAGAGTTATGTATCTAGTGTGAATCTTGCTTGGTGAACAGGATTATCTCATCCAATAAGGAAGAGCAAATAATCCCAACAGAAAGAGATGTCATAGAAAAAGAGCCCAGAGAGGCACAGTCTGATGGAGGGCTATTCTGTTTTAACTTCAACTGGTGAACTGCAGTTCAAGTCAACTCCATTCTGACATGAGCCACCCAGAGTCAGTGGTACCTCACAAGTCACAGAGTCCGTCAGTCCTCTGTTAGACCTGTCCTCACTCTAGACCACAGCTGCAAGTGGGGTGCCCAGGGCATCTTCCCTTTCTAACCAACTGGCTACAGACATGGAATTTACCATGACAACTACAAATCAGACAGACCTCTGTGTCTCTCCCAGTAGAATGAAGGTATCTCAGCCTCCTGCAGCCTGGGAAGAGGTGTAGTGGATATGTCGTCCTCCTCGCACATCAACAAGGTAGATCCAGCAAGCTTCAGTGTGCTGAGTTTACACTGGGGCTTCATTACAGAAAGATCACTGGATTAGGAAAGCAAGCTGATTCAAAGTCCCAAACCTCTAGTCACACAGTTTCAGTTCTCTGGTCCCTGCCCAGTCCCCAGCCTCATAATATTAGCATAAATCTAGGTTTAACCTAAGAAGCACCTATCGCTTAGGATTTCCATGACAAGGACCATTCATTATAAAGCATTCAACAAGGCAGCAGAGAACACTAGAAAGGCAATGACATTTACTGAGTATCTTCTTCACACGCTGCAGGTCTGGGTGCAATAATGAGCACCTTGCTTCCCTGACAAGATCCCTTGTGACTTCACTGTGAGGTGTGTGCATGTTAGGAAGGGGACAAGAGGGAGGGAGTGAAAAGGATGTAGAGAGTCAGAGGATGAGAGAAAAACAAAATTGAAAGGAGGAACAGCAAGATTTTCAACTCTACTTGACAGGTGCTGAGCTCCAGAGAGGGTGAATATCAAATCCAAAGTCACATGGCTAACGTAGAATGCTACAAGAGTCGAATTCAGGCCATTTGTGTTCCAACCTGTGCTTTTTTCCTGTAGCAGGAAGTAAATGTGAGCTTAAGAAATAGCATGCATTTTTTAAAAAGTCGGTGAGCCTTTATTCTGTTGGTTACTAAAAATCAGCAGAGGCCAGTAAGCAAGGAGCACAGCAAACCTGCACCTGCAGCTCTGTGGGACCTGGACAGGAGGGAGTCCACAGCAGGTGGGAGGTCAAAGAGCAGAGCCTCATCCAGATGGACAAACTCTAGAATTCAATTAGGGAGGTCACAGAGCGAGCTGATGGAGAGAGGAGAGTACAAAGCCAGTAGAGTGTCACTGACTGACCAGCACATCCCCAGACATCTGACAGCAGGAAGGCCTAATTTCTTATATAAAACCCACTCTGCTTTCTGTATGTGTCAAACAACTCTGCTTTATGCAAATACACCACACTTCTTTCATCATCCCAGGTGTTACTGGTGCAGTGAGTTCAGCTGGCTCCCCCCACCCCCTTTGACAATGTATATTATTAATCTTTTGTAAAGTAAAGAGCCCCACTAGTGGGACCAGGTGGTGGCGCACCTGGTTAAGTGCTCACACTATAATGCACAAGGACCCAGGTTCAAGCCCTTGGTCCCCACCTGCAGGAGAAGTCTCATGAGTGGTGAAGCAGGGCTGCAGGTGTCTCTTTCCCTCGACTCTCTCAATTTCTCTCTTTGTCCAATAATAAATAAAAATTTTAAAAAAGAGCCCCACTAGCATCTCCCCCTCAACCCAAAGTACTTATCATATAAAATCTACAGAAAGCCATGAAGAGATTTGATATTTTTGAACAATGTTCCCAACAGGACCAAGAGAGTATGCATGGGCAGTTGATCACCTCTCCTTTACAGTGTCACACCCGCACTGCTCAGGTTCTGGAGGAAATGGTGGGCACAGTGCATCTCACACACACTTGCTACAATGAGGAGTGGCAGACAGGCTCAGCCAAACTTGCTTCTTTATCCCTCAGCAACAATGATTGGCCTGAAGGCAGCCAATTAAAATCCTTCTTTGGAGGTGAAGTGAGGTCCTGTTTCAATTGGGTGGTGGAAAAATCATATGTTCTAAAGGCTTGGAGGGGATCCATCAAACTTCATTCAAGAAGGAAATGGGTTGAGGGCATAGTGGGAGGACAAAGACAATGTCTAAATGTGACTCAATCCCTTATCTTCTAAATCCTATGATTTGAAGCTTCTGTCGCCTGATTATGAAGAGGATTTTTAATCTGTAGTAATGCCTTGAACTAGTGTTGCACTACCCTTGCCATGTTTGCTAGGAGCTCTGATCACTAGGGCACCGTTCTTATCTTTTTCTTGTCAGTTGTTTACCTCTGGTTCTTGCCTGGCAAAGAAGATCTAGGTGCTATTGGATTTAGAAATTTATATCAGTACTCATTGGAAGCCAGGATGGGGTACCTACTTTTCACAGGAAACCCTTAGAGAATGTCTCAAAGGAAAGAGTTCAAAGGGAATCTTCTTCCATGAGTCAATCTGTGATAGATGCACACTCAGGACTGAGCAAGGGGACATGCATGCAATGCAGCTGTGAGCAAAGACACGGAGAATAAAGGAAATGTATAAAGGGGACATCAAGGAATTAGGCAGGGGATGAAAGAATTGGGTGGGCTGCTGGGTAGTAGACAGAGAGGAAATCAGAACACAGTACATTTCTCCCAGGATTAAGATAGCTGCCCTAGAATTCTGATTCAACTTTTATTCCCATACCCTAGTAACGAATCCAGGTCATGATCTTTATTGCTAATTATTAGCAGTAGAGGAAGTCATCCATTAGCACTATGTGCCAGGACATCTTACAGATGGGATGCTAATTCTTGGAAAGGCTAACTAATTTGTCCTCAGTTTCTAAGCTTCAAAGTGGAAATGTCATTTTACAGATGGAGTAACTAAGACCAAATGAGAGAAAATAATTCAATCTCACCCAGAAAGTTAAGTTTGCAGCAAGACTCAAACACAAACATGAAACTCCTGGTTTTCAATCTAAAGCTCTTTTTGGATTAGAGCTGAACTATTTTAGCAGCACCAAAGGAAATATGCCACTTGAAGGACTGCCATTCTGCATGTTCTAAGTTTTTTGTTGTTGTTGTTATTGTTGGTTTTGTTTTTGTTTTATTTATTTATTTTATCAGAGCACTGCTCAGGTCTGGCTTACAGTGGTTGGTGCAGGGGATTGAACTTGAGTTTCTCTTTGCATAAACATTATGCTATCTCTCCTGCCCTGTTCTGAATTCTCAGATCCCTTCATGAGTCTAGCCAATGCCAAGGGCTTGGAGGATCAGCACATTCATTTGTTTCCCAATCAGGTGCTCTTGGGCATCGAGCAAAGGGCACAACAATACATGGCAGACCCACTCAGCACTGCCTTTATGAGGTGGATACTACTGATAACATCAGTAACAGATAACAAAAATGAGGGTTCAATTCTATGTAAATAGGAACAAAAATATCTCTAGAGTTTGTGACCCTATAAGACAGACAAGCACATTGGTCATCCCCTTTGTACCTGCTTTTAGAGCTTTCAAATATTTTATTGGTGTATTGCTTGCTACTTTGTCAAAAACAAGGCTGCTGAAAATAGTTAACATACTAAATGAGCATGATGTGGAGACATATTTATCTGTCTATAAATACAATATTATAAGTGGGAATATTACATTTATGCTTACCTTACCACCTAGAAACTAGGAGCATGGCTTGCCTGAGATCTTATTGTTTTGGAATCAAAAGCTGAGTCTAACCTAGAACCTAAGCCCTGATACTCAGGCAAGTGGCCCCAATAACCAGTACAAGTGTGACTACAGATGCCTACCCCCAGACTTCTGCTCTGAGGGCCGGGTTACTGGGAATATTGAAATCAATGTAGTACCATCTGGAGCCTAAGTTCTTGATTAGAAGGTCAGAGTCAGGGCTGGGTGTTGGCACTCCTGGTTGACGATACATGTTACAATATGCAAGGACCCAGGTTAGACCCCCTAGTCCCCACTTGCAGAGGAAAAGCTTTGGGAGTGGTGAAGCAGTGCTAAAGGTTTCTCTCTGTCTCTCTCCCTATCACCTCCTTCCTTCTTGATTTCTGGCTGTCTCTATCCAATAAATAAATAGAGATAATAAAAAAATTAAACATTAAAAAAAGACCAGGGCCAAAACTGAGAAGAAGAAAGAACTGAAACATATCACTGCCTTGGTCAGTTCTCTGAATGAAGAGAACACCCATCCCACAGACAATAATACTCTAGGTTTCATATTAACCCACACCAATCACTCTCTGCACTACACTTTTATTATCAGGTAAGAGAAGCAGCCCCTGCCTGAGAGAAGCAGGCATGTTGTCTTCTACTGCACCTGTACCTCTTCACAGGGCTGTTACTCCATGAAGAAACCTAACTATCTACAATGTCTTCACCCTGTTGGCTGTGTTGCTCCTCTGCCTGCTTACCTTCTTCCCTGCACCATCTTCTGACTGCATAGGGCCCTTTGGATGCCTCATGAGTTAGTCTAAGAAGTACCTCCTCTAAGAAGCCTAGTGGCACCCCCTTCTTAACTCTTACTCTGCTGGACTAATGTCTCTCCTGAACCAGGCTCCCAAAATATATAATTCCACTCAATGAACAGAAAAAAAGGTATCCGTGTCTTTCCCTTCATATGTCTATAAGCATAGGGAGCCCATTTTACATTTTATTAGCATGCATAGTAGGTTCTCAACAAATATGTTGAGTAAACAAATGGGGAGTGAATGACTGAATGAGTGTACATTACACAGAAAGTGAAAGGAAGATTTAGCTAGTTATAAAGTACAGACACAATGCCAAAAATAGTCACAGCCAGCATTGAGTGCCCAATGAAACTTAGCTTAAATATGTACTGAAAGACCAGCTAGGACCCCCAGATAGCTAAGGGCATTCTGATGGTGCCCCCCGACATCTGGACTGCAAACACCATTAAACACATCCATTAATCCAGCAGTTTCTCTGAGCCTCAGCCCAGAAGACTTCACACACCCATGGACTACAATTCTGCAAGAATGATGATGGAGAAGAGTGATGAAGAGAGGATGGTGGAATAACTGAGCAACCATCAGACTGCTACTGTGGTCATGGGAGCCCCGACGCCCCAGGCAGGGTCAGGAGAAGCAGGGCTGCAGAACTCTGGGGAGTTTGTCAGGAACCAGTACCCTGCACAGAAATCCTAGGTTAGGAAAAGGGTCTGTTTTTCAACTGATAACTTTCAGGTGCTCCTGAGAGGGGCCATTACAATGATGCATGGCTGGAGGGCCTCAGAGAGACTGCCTCCTCTAGAGGACAAAATAGGAAGCCATAGGTCAAATTTAAACACCCTCCCATCAGGAGGCTCATTGAGTATAAAGGACTGTGGCTCTATATCATCCTTGGCTAAAGAGCCAGCTCAGCAGAGAACGCCCAGAGGAAGGCCACTGACAGAGGTGAACTCTGTGATCTGGAGGTGGTGGTGGGGTCTATTACAAGGACAGCAATTATGACCTCATCAGGGAAGCACTGGATTACAACCCCATCCTGGAGAAGGGTGGTAAACAGGAGCAATATCCATTGGTCGTGGAGGCAGGTCCCCATAGCACTGTCCACCAGGAATCACAACTTTTGGCACCTGATCATCTTCACACAAGGAAGAGCCAGTACTCTCACATGCTAGAGAAAAGAACACTGATGCTCTTGTTGACTCAAAACTTGCTCTACCTTGTACACAGAACATTAAAGGGCTGAGACTTTTATACATGTATCTGTGCCAAAGTTCACTGTATTTCTTTTTATTTACTTATTTATTTAAAAAAGGAGACATTAACAAAACCTTAGGATAGGAGGGGTACAACTCCACACAATTCCCACCACCAGATCTCTATATCCCATCCCCTCCCTTGATAGCTTTCCCACTCTTTATCCCTCTGGGAGAATGGACCCAAGGTCATTGTGGGTCACAAAAGGTGGAAGGTCTGTCTTCTGTAATTGCTTCCCCATTAAATTTCTTCTACCCCAGCTGCCTGTCTACTTTGATCATCCTCAGAGAAGGCAGAGACTTAGGGTGAGAAGCAGGACTCCAGCTCACCCAGTGTGTTATTCATTCTCCAATTATTACTTTATTCATTTAATATACATTTGTTGCCCTTCTAAGCCCCAGACTCCGTGAGGTGCATGAGTGAAGAAAGGATGGCAGCCTGAAGGCTACTATAGCTCTCTAAAACATCCATGAGAGCCTGTTTCCTCCAACTTCAGAGCAATTTCACAAGGTGCAAATGACCACATTCTTTTGCCTAAAAAAAAAACAGAGGCTTGGAAGGCAAGGGAACCATTGTGTTGTAATTTTCACCTAGCTGCCTGTGTCAGGAAGTTGGTGTTTTGTATTTTGTTTGTTGTGTGGATGGTGCAACTGAGCCCTCAAGTGGACATGAGTGACAGAGATAATAACAGCTGGAACTGGGTCCTCAAGTCCAATTTACCCTCTCTACCATCACACAAATGCAGAGTTTTGTTGTATGCTACTGTTGTAGATTGAATTGTGTCTCCCTCCCACACTGTTAAGCCGAGTCTCTAACCCTCAGCATGGCTCAATTTGGAGACGTGGTCCTTAAGGAAGTAATTAATGGTGAATTAAGATTGCTAGGTGTGTGACTTAGTGGCAGAATTATATTGTGTATGCCTGAGGCCCTGGGTTCAATGCCTAACACTGCACAAAAATAAGAAAAAGAAAATTAAGTAGGACATGATAAATGATGGAGTAGAGCTTGCTCCTCCTCTCTCAAAACAAAATGATAAATAAAAGTAGGGTGGTTATCAGCAGCCAGGAAGGAAAACAGAACTTTGGCCATGAGTGCAAGGTGAAATTATAACTCTATAATGTTATGACCTTGTAAACTATTATCAAATTATGATTAAAACTATTTAAAAACATGAAATAAGTAATTACACAGAAAATAGTATAAATAAAGTTATAATAGTGAAACTTTAATCCTATACAACTGACATCTGCATAAGGAAAGACACCAAGGTTCATATAAACCCCTAACCCCTACTTCTGCACAGAGAAAAGACCATGTGGGAACATGGTGGCAGAACAGTCGTCTTCAAACCAGGAAGAGAAGCATCACTGAACACCAACCAACCCTACTGGCACCTTAATGCTGAATATGCTGTTTCTAGAAATATAAGAAATTCAGTTTCTGCTGTTGAAACTACCCAGTCTATGGATCCTGTCAGAGCTTCCAGAGCTCATACAGCCATTTTCCAGGAAAGATCTTTCTTTGTCCTGCTAGGCTCTTTTACATCCCTCACATCTTATTTTCCTCAGATTTCCACCTTACAGTTGAGGCTCTAATAGCTAGTCTGAACATGCCAGGAGGGTCTTTTCCTACCTCTGGAATCCAGGGAAGGAGGCCACCTAAAGTCTTCCCCAAGCCTTCAGTTGGTGTTGATGGAAGTGGAGGATAAAGTTCTTAGGGAGACTCCAGATGTTAAATAAGAATGACAGTGCTCCACACTAAAGTGGTTGAGGGTACTTAGTTGCCAGTCCCTGTTCAGGTGCCAATATGCCGGGCTAGCTTCTCAGGCAGGAGACAGATGACCAGGGACTCATGGCTGAGCTGGGAACACAGTTCAGTCTTTATTAATGAGCGGGGATGCAGTGCAATCAATATAATCTCTCTTCATTAGAAAATCCTGTCCTTTATATCTCCTGAGGTGGAAGTGTCAGATCGGAAGAGGAAATACGTAGGATAGGGGGTGGGGAGAAGGAAAAAGTGCATGTATCAAGCTTGCATCTAACCAGTGGGGATTAAACCAATGCCCTGTAGGCAGGGTGGGTCTCAGGTAAAGCAGTGATTATGTAAATAGACCACAGCGTTAAGCAATGCAACAGAAGGGGTCTTAGAAGCAGAATTAGAAGCAGACCAACACTTAGTCACAGGGGACACTCTCACTATCACCACTGTAGATGTCAGAGAAACAACACATCCTGGAACCATGGGTCTCCTGCCATGTCCCAAGCCATAGGACAAAGTGGTAACATCCTAAACTGGAGAATTTGGACTGAGTTTAAACTTTGACTCTGCCACTGGTGAACACCATGGTCGCAAGAGCTACTCACCAGCATCATGACACTTTCCTTTCAGGCATAAAGTAGGTTTGATCTTCCTACCACTGGGAAGCTGGGTGTGGCCATGTGAATTAGAACATTAAGGGACAATGCTTGCTTCACACTTTTCCTTCCCTCTTGCATAGCAGATAACAAAGTTCCAGAAAGTGACTGATCTATCAATGTGGGTTCCCAATAAAAATAACAAGAGCAGAAGTCACTGCTGTCCCACATGAGATATATAGAGCAAGCAAAAAATAGACCTTAGAGTTTAACTACAAAGGTTCAAGGGCTACATGTTGCCACAGCATAACCTAACTCATACTGACTGCAGCATCGATAAAGTCACAACCTGCATGGAGGTCATTTCACATGAAGACAATTATATCTCACTCACAAAGTTTTAAGAAGATAATATATACTAGGCTTGCTACACAGAGGGTCTTTAACGAACACAAATTCTCTTTTCTGTGCACTATCTCCCTGCCCCCAAATCCTTCATGATGCAGTTTGAAACTTTGAGATAGTTCCACCAGGACAGATATGCAAGCACATCCATCTGTGTGTCCCTAGTCCTTGTACCAGGAGGCTTCTAAAAGTCAGTGCTCAAGAAATATGTACTCAAATATGTACTCAAGAGTATATATCCAATGATTAATCTATGAACAATTTGGTGATCTCTGATAATCTCTGATAATCTCTCCTACCTTTCATCTCCCCAAGTCAAATTAGACCATAATCCTATACACTTGGCAATGGGCAAAGTCTATTCTATTTTATAAATGTAGCCCCTCACCCCCCGAGCATGATCCCTGCTGAGCTATCACATACTCTCTGCTAAAACACTTTCAGCTACAGAGTACATGATAGCATTCTATATTTGGAATTGAAAGGAGGTTGGTTGGCTCTGGTCCAATCCATGATTCTGTCTAGTAACTCTACAAAGTGTGTCCCATTACTACTAACACCCCATCCTACAGAGAAAACTAGGGTTCAGAGAGATAACAATGTGTTCAAGATCACACAACCAGTGAATTAAGACTGTACTCCTGCAGGCACACAGGTAGTGCACACCTATAAATGTTAATGGGCTGACTGACAGCTCTGTTCCTGGAAGGGACATTCCTAGGGGTAAACCTCACCCCAGAATTTCCAGCTTGACTTTTGGAAACAAAGCAAACAGTCCTGCAGCTTTGTTAAGGCATAAATCATAATAAATGATTTCCAATAACACAATTCTTGCCAGGAAAGGAAACATTTACACTGTTGCTCATGCATAATATAGGTTAGTATTTCAGGATGCATTAAATGTGTCAATGTTTAGAGTGTGGCAAAGTTCTGGTAGTGAGTCAGGTCACTCTTCAGAGAAAACAAGATGTTGAAGGGAAGTAGGTATTTTTAGACTTGTATCCAAACTTGAGACTACCCATAAGTTCTTTGTGTTAGAGGGCACAGTAGGCAATCCTGCAACTGACTTGCCAGGCAGAAAAATAGCTTGTTGGTTTCAAACTGTTACACTGGGACTCTTAGTGGAAGTTGATGATTTTAAGATGAGATGGCTGTTCTGTGGCTTCTTTGGAGACAGTCAAAATTAGGATCGGACTTGGGGCATGAGAAAGCACCAAATCTGCCAAAGTTATATCTAAATAACTCACGACTGGAGCTGGGTTAGATTATTCATGTACCAAAATCAAAGGCACAGGCATGCAGTGGGTGAGTGGATTTATTTATTTATTTATTTGTCTTTGGAGTAAGTAAGAATATAAAGGCAAGCTGAAGAAAGATAATCACTGATAGGCTATCTATTTTAAAGAATCATGAGTCACATGTGGCATTTTCACATAATTTAATCTAATAGATTATCACCCTAATAACAATACCATGACCGTATATTCCAGTCACAGGGCTCCCATGTCATGGGTGGACTGACCATCACCTCCTTATCACAAGGTGAGACCACAGTCCACAGCATGGAAACCAGCCATGGACACTTTGGCATTTATGTGTTGGAGTGAAAAGATCCAGGCCTTTTTGTCAAAGTAGAGAAAGGAAATGAACACAAAAATAAAATTCAGAAAGTATATGACATGTTATGAATGTGTTTGCTCCCTCACTGCCCCCCAGCAACACAAGAAGAAAAAAGCCTCATATGTTGAAATCCTAAACTCCAAAGATGACAGTACTAGGAGATGGAGGCTTTGGGAAATGTTTATGCCATAGTGTGGAGCCCTCGTGAATGAGATCAGTGTCTACAAAAGAGGTTTCTGACAGGTCCTAGTCCCTTCTATCATTTGAGGATGTAATGAGATGGCAGCAGCTGTGAGGCCTTCCTGAGAATGGAACCGTGCTGGTGCCCTCATCTCAGGGCTCTCCAGTATCCAGAACTGGAGAGCAATAAACTTTGGTTTACAATCTACCCCAGTCAGTAGCATTATGGCACAGCCGCCCAAAAGGATTAAGATAAAGTAGAAATAGCCCTAGGGGGACAGACCACTTAAAACTCCAGTCAGTCTGACTAAGCCCAACACTGTTAACAGTTTCTGTCCCCATCTTCCTAGCACAACAATAAAGAAACAGGTGTCACAAAGCAAAGCCAACAAACTCCTCTCTAAAGTCTCACGATCTGGTCAAGTTCTGGTCATGCTCTGCACAGACTGTACGAGGTTGAATGGTGGCCCCCAGGGGGGACTGGGTGGTGGTGCACTGGATTGAGTGCACATGTCCTCATGCCTAAGGAGGCCTGCGTTCAAGTCTCCAGTCCCCCAACGACAGGGAGGTTTATTTATTTTAAAGTTATTTATTGGAAGATTAATGGTTTACAGATTATAGTAAAATACAGTAGTTTGTACATGTGTAACATTTCTGTTTTTCACATAACAATTCAACCCCCACTAGGTCTTCCTCTGACATCATGTTCCAGAACCTGAGCCCCCCCACCCCCAGCCCAGAGTCTTTTACTTTGGTGCAATACACCAACTCAGTCCAAGTTCTGCTTTGTGTTTTCCCTTGTTTTTGTTTTTCAACTTCTATGAGTGAGATCATCAACAGGGAGAAAGTTTTGTGAGGGATGAAGCCATGCCACAGGACTCTCTCTCTCTCTCATCCCACCTTTCCATTTATGTCTCTATCCAACAAAATAAAAATAAATTTATTAAAAAGAGACCCCCAAAGTTAGGTCCTGTCCTAACTCCCTGTCATGAGCTTATGAACAGTACCTCATTCAGCAGAAGAATGACTATTATTTCTATATGGCAAAAGATGGATAAAATTAAGGATCCTGAAAGGAGAAATTTATTCTGGATTGTCTAGAAGGATCCTAAATCTAAGTAATCTTCTAGGAGAGACACAGAGTGAAGATGCCTTACATGAAGAGGATGATGCCATGTGACCACAAAGGCAGAGACTAGAGTACGGCCACAAGTCAGTAAAGGGTCCAGGAGTTTAGGGAGGCAGGAAATAGATTCCTGAGCCAGAGATATCTCACCAGGTAGGGCATATGGCCCAGGTTCAACCTCTAACAGTGTCATGGTGCTAGAGTGGCTCTCCCTCTCTGTCTGAACAGAAATTCAGCTGGAAGTGATTAAACTATGCATGAGGCCCAGTGGGGTAAGGGGAAAACATATCCTTGGAATTCTCAGAAGTAGAGTTCTATTAAAATCTTGATTTTGAACTTTTGGTCTCCAGAAGTATGAAAGAATGTGTCTGCTATTTTAAGAAGTTAAGTCTGATGCCATTTGTCACTGAGCCACCTTAAAATTAAGGCTTAAGAATTCCACCTCAGTGGGGCTAGCAGTAGCACACTGGGTTAAATGCACATAGTACTAAGCACAAGGACTTGAGCAAGGATACAGTTCAAGTTCCCGACCCCCCACCTATAGAGGGGTCAATTCACAAGTAGTAAAGCAGGTCTGCAGGTGTCTATATTTTTCTCCCCCTCTCTATCTTCCCCACCCCTCTCAATTCCTCTCTGTCTTATCCAATAAAACTGAAAAAATGGCCACCAGAAGCAATGGATTCGTAGTGCTCACACCAAGTCCCAACAATAATCCTGGAGGCAAAAAAAAAAAAAAAAAAAAAAATCCACCTCAGTTCTTGTGTCTGAAAAATGGAATAACTTAATAATGATTTCACAGAGGATATGGGGCTTATTATAATCCCCACTAAATGCTGAATAAATGTAAGCTTCAATAGGCAAGAGACTCACATCAGACCCAAGACATCAGACCCAAGATAAGACTCAGACCTCTCCAAGAGAATGGCCATTCAAGTCACAGCTGGGAGTTAGACGACCCTCTCAGATAACCCTAAAACTTCCAACAGCAAAGCTACTTTGCATCTTTGGATATATATATATATATATATATATATATATATATATATATATGAAAGTATTATGGAAGAATTCATTTTCCTTACAGAATTGCATATTGGACACAATTTGAGCAATTGATAATCTGGCATTTTTGAGCTTGTTCAACCATTGGAAAAAGTATCTTTCAAAAAGATAGCTTAAAAAATAGGACGCAAGGGATGAAAATGGTTATTAAAAATGCTTAAGAGCCTTCCTGAACTTCAAATGGGCTCTTCACAACAATAATACTGATGATTTAAGAGAAAAATGAATCAAGACTCTATTGATTAAATGTTCCCTAAATTATGTGTGGGTTTTAAAACGTGTGGCAGTTTGCAAAGCACGTTGGAGGTAAAATGTTTGAAAAATCACCCAAGACATTTACAGAATTTAGAACGTAGCTGCAACTCAACCCCAAGAGTGAGCAGCTTGAGAAAGCAGGAAGGTTGACCCAAAACCCTCAAGACCTTCCAGACCCAGGCCAGAAGGACCTAATCCCAGAGCCTTTACCAAAAGCCCTGAGGTCCACTTCCTGCTGACATAGCCCCATCTCTCCAACACCCTGCTAATGTATTGATTCTGCACCAATAATTTCAATGTATCTTTCATTCCAGAAACATTTACTGAACACCTACTGGGTGTCCAACACTGTACTTGGAGTTATGGGTTCACAGCACACAGTCTGATGTGCTACCAATGTGAAAAGGGGTCACTCCAATTTAGGAGGCTGAGAAGCAGAAGAATGCAGGCTTTGAGAGGCTATGATTAACCACTTGGACAGCACCTGCTCCATGGCTGGATGAGGCTTCATGAAGGAAAGTAAATCTAGAATGAAGCCAAAAGACTAAGTCTCCATTGTCCAGAAGGAATGTTGGGGAAAAAAAAAAAGTCAGAATGGATGTGGGTCAAAAGACCAAAGACATGGGGAGGGTGGTGTTCTGAACAAAAAACAGTCTAGCCAGGCCTACTTCTACACTGCCACCTTGAGACACCTGCTCATCCTTGACTGTGCAACCTGGACTTCACTACCTGCTGGTCCTACCTCTGTTCACCCAGTGTCTACAGTCTCTTGATTGCTTGTAGTGATAGGATAGAGAGATAATACTGCAGTTTATGCAACAGACGTTCATGCCTAAGGCTCTGAGGTCTCAGAACTACCATAAACCAGATCTGAGCAGTGCTCTGGTAAAAAATAATTTAAGTGAATAAATGAGAGAAGAATAGAGAAAGTAGAATTATTGAAGTAAAACACTCCCACTCCCTCTCCCAACACAGACTCCCACTGACACACCCCAAGACTCTGTGGGGCAGGACATCCACACAAACAGCTTATAAGGAGATCTCAGAACATAATGTTCTGGGGTCCATGTGGAAAATTGTTCAAGGGAACAGAAACTAACTCACAGCCTTGCCCAGTGTACCTTTCTCCTGAAAAGTCAGCAAGCCCTTCCATGTCCTGTGAATCCATGATAAATGAGGCCTTTCCTCTTTATAACCAGCCCTGTAAAGATTGTTGAGGGTGATGGCAGGTTGAATATAACCTTCTAGAAATACTGGAGGGGAGAGACAAGCCAGAGAGCCAGTCCCTCCTCCACAGCCCTCACTGTCCTCACACCCTCTTCCCATAAGCATTATCTGGAGGGGAGGGCCAGGCAGTGGCACACATGGAGGAACCTGCACATTACCACCTTCAAAGACCAAAGTTCAAGCCCCCAGTCCCTGAATGAGTGGGAAAGCTTCACTAGCAGTGAAGTCGTGCTTCAGGTGTCTCTTTTGCTCCCAAACTCCCTCCCTTCCCTCAGTTTTTTCTCTATCTCTGTCCAAAAAAGTGAATGAATAAATATGACAGAGAAGGAGCTCAGTTCTCCGATGTCAGAGTGTTTTTGCAGACACCTATCATGGAAAGATATGAAATTGGATTCATGTGCCAACAACTGTAATGTAAAGTCATTAACCTCCCAATTAAAAAAAAAAAAAAGACAAAGAAGAAGAAGCAGTATCTAGAGGTGCGGGGATGTCCCAGGATGAAAGCAGTCATGGTAGCTCTCTCCTTCATAGGCCACATTTTGCAAGCAGTTCCCAGATGCCATTTCAACTTGCTCTACTGGGAGCTGCCCAGCAGCAGGGAACCATCAACTTTGGATCCTGTTTGTTCTCTTGTCTATGGCCCAGCACTTGGCACCAGACAGTGCTTATAAATGTGATGTCTAAAAGTGTTGTCTTGACTTAATGAGCCAGGCAGGGCATGATGATGAGCCTCATCAGAGACTCACTCAGAGCTTATCCTGGCAATGTCACACAGCACTGGGAAGCAAACTTAATCAGGACAAGAGGCCAGGCCTTGAAATCCATTCACACATCCCCGACCCTCAGTCTCATTTTTCCTATCATACCACTGGCTCTGTGGATATAACAAGTTTTTGCTTGTATAAATCAGAGTGCCCAACAGGACACATAAATAAGGAGAAGAACCAGGGGACAAAAAGAAAAAAGAAATAGTAAGCCATGCTTCTCAACCCTTGAGAAGCTAGCTGCCGGTGCTTAAGAATTACATATTTGGTTTTAAGATAAGTTTTCCCCTTTTCTCCTTCCACAAAGTGGTCCATGGCCCATTTATATATTTAATTAGAATGGATTAAAATTAATAACATCTTGAGTGGTTCCTGACCCTTCTTGAGATAATTGGAGACACCCTGGGGTGATGTGAGACCAAGAGGAAGAATTGCTGATCTAACCAAGGGAGGCTGAAATTTTTTCATGTGCCTGTAATCAGCATACCCCCTAATCATCGTGTGTGTGTGTGTGTGTGTGTGTGTGTGTGTGTGTGTGTGTGTGTGTGTGTGTGTGTGTATTTAACAAAGACAGATATTCTTATGATTTGGCATCATGCCCTGTCCCCTGGGCTATAGGGCTGAAGGCATGCCCTTGGCAGACAGATCAGCTAAAATCATTCCTGTCTGCATTTGCCTTCTAATACACAGCACTCATAGATATTTTAATATGCTTCTTAAAACTTATTTTTATTACAATGTTTCCATAGGTTGGGACATATAAAGGACACCCCCCACTTTACTGGGAGGGTATATGGTTTATAATATAGCTACTGACACATAGGCCATTTTTGAGCATCTACTGTGTGTGAAGGAATGTGGTAGGTTAGCTCCCATTCTTTGTTCATTCATTTTCTTTTTTTTTTTTTTAATTTTGTCATCACTATGGCTTTACTTCCGGTTGATATTTTCAAATGGAGACAGAGAGACAGAGATAAAGATACCAGAGCTGCATTCTGTGCAGTGGGGGCCAGGTTCAAACTCAGGATTCTTCCTGTGACAATGTAAGCACACTACCCAAGAGAGAGAAATGTTGCTAGTCCAATTCAGGTCATTAACATCATTCTTCACAGCCCCACAGAAGCAGAGGGAGTAGAGTATGGTGATATTCTCTCCCATTTGCCATCCCAAGGGAATCAACGTAAGGGACAGCAACATGAACCAAATTCAGGACAGAAATCCAGCCCCTGAAGGTCAATT
Source organism: Erinaceus europaeus (assembly GCF_950295315.1). Classification (NCBI taxonomy): domain Eukaryota; kingdom Metazoa; phylum Chordata; class Mammalia; order Eulipotyphla; family Erinaceidae; genus Erinaceus; species Erinaceus europaeus. The sequence continues at coordinate 142,055,019 of NC_080163.1, read as the reverse complement.
ACCATCCAACTCCCTGCTACAATGTCCATATGAATCACTGCTTGATCTGTCATATGGTCACCAACCTCTGCTCTCCACCCTTTGACTTGTAAGCAGTGTGTGTGTGTGTGTGTGTGTGTGTGTGTGTGTGTGTGTGTGTGTGTGTGTGTCTGTCTGTCTGTCCTGATTGTTTAAACACTTCATCTTTCCTCAGACTCCTGAAGAAACACACCACATTCAGTAAGCAAGAGCTATAGAATAAGCCCTGGCCATACCTGATGGAAAAGGGGGGAGAAGAAGAGAGAGCCAAATTCTCTGGGATACCTGTCTTCTGAGCTGAGAGCGTACTGCACAGGAGGACCTGTCCACCAATCACCACCTGGAACAGGAAAATGACCTCAGATAAGCCATCTATATAGACCTGCCATGGGCCCCGGTACACATAAACATGCAGGTAATAGAATCTTAGTGATCATAACAAACCCATTTATGGTCACCATTTCACAGATAAGAAAATAAGCTCAGGCCCACATGGTCACAAACAATTACCTGCTTGTCTCCAAGGCAGCTCCTGGCTTCTCAAAAAGCAGGGATACAAGATTTCTAGGCCCACTATGAGGGTAATAAATTTACCAAATGGAATCAAGGAAGAAAGGCATGTGATTATCTTCTCTGGGGATTCTCCAAAGCTTCAGAGGCAAGTCACCCCCTCCTCTGGAACTCTGTCTCTCCAATTTGGGCAAACATTCTGTCACTCCTGAGCATCCTTCCTCTCCCTGCTGTCCTGTGGATGGCAGGTTAAAGCATTCCTAGCTCAACTTGAGGACTGTACTTGTGAACGGGACAGTATTTTTGGGTTAAATTAGGTCAAGACAGATCAGCAGCGCTGGAGCTGTTATGGCATTAGGTAATCAACTCAAGGCTGGTTCTGCCCAGAGCCATTTAATTTTGGGGAGGCAAGATTTAGCTGACTTGAAAGAAGGGGGAAGCAAGCTTGCAGAAAGAGATTGATTTCAGTGAAACACAAATTCATACTCACTAAATGCCTTAACACTTCGGAATCAATTAAAATGAGATGGAGAAAACGGCACTGAGAAATAGAGGATGACAGAAGACCCGGTTGGGAAAAAGGAGGACAAGGAGGAGGGAAACTCACAGCAGAGCAAAGTTGAAGAACCTTAAATTCACAGAGACCACCCCAGGAAGGGCAGGAAATCTAGGGATTTGGGGCATTTTCTTTTCCAGTCTCAGAGAACTGGTGAGCACTGGACCCAGAGCCTGAGTGAAGGGATCTCAGTTCTCAGTAAGAATTAGAATCAACTTTGGGGGAGATGGAGATAAGGGGGCTATGTATGCACAGCTCCCACTTCCTGAGATTCTGATTCATTCGATCTATAGAGGAACTGGGAAAGTGCTTAACCAGTCCCAGTCTCCAGCATAGGTAATCTGAGACCACACTTTGAGAAGCAAGGACTAGTCAAGAGATTCTATGGTGTGCCTGTCTTACTGTGTCATACAGTGCCCATCCTGGGACTGCTGAAGGTAGGCTGGAGATTGACAGTGTGAAGACCTTTACAATAGCTCCTGTAGAGAAGATGAGGTCTTCTGGAGGTATATTTAAAAGAATGAATAGACGGAACTTGAAAGCCACGTGTGATGTGAAGGAGAAAGGAAGGGAGTGGTCTTCAAAATCCATGGCTTGGATAGCCCACTTATCAGCACAAGTAGACATATGACTCAAAGGAGACTTATACCAGTTTTATAAACAGCTTGACAGGATTTTTTTTTCCACAAAAATAAGTATGCTTTTACTATATGATCCAGGAATACTTTTTGGTATTTTCCCCAAAGCAGGTGAAAACTAGCCAAAAAAATGAAAGCATATTTACGGAAGGATGTTTATAAAAGCTTTATTCATGATTTCCAAAATCTGGGAGCAACAAAATGCCCCACAGGAGGCAAATGGTAAATAAACTGTGGTATATCCTTATTATGGGATATTATTTAGTCCCCAAAATAAATTATCTAGGCAAGTCATAAAAATGAGTATTTCCAAGAAATCTTAAATGTACATTGCCAACCAAAAGAAGCCAATCTGAAAAGATTACATAATGTGCGACTCCAATAATATGACATGCTGGTAAAGAAAACTATCAAGAGTGTTAAAAGACCACAGTTGTAAGGGACATGCAGAAAAGAAGGAACAGGCAGAGCATAGAGGCTGTTTAGGGGCATGAAACACTTTATGAGGCCACTGTCAAAATCCACATAAAATACAATATCAAGAATGAATCCTATGCATATTATGGACCCTATAAGATAATGATGTGTCAATGTAGGTTCATTGATTATATCAAAATACTCAGAAGATATTGACAATGGGAAATGCTATGTGTATGTGGAGACAGAGAGTATTTAAGAACTCTCTACTTTTCACTGCATTTTGATGTAAAACTAAAGGTATTCATTTTTAAAAATTTTTTATATTATTTATTTATTTTTCCCTTTTGTTGCCCTTGTTGTTTTTTATTGTTGTTGCAGTTGTTGTTATTGATGTCGTCCTTGTTGGATAGGACAGAGAGAAATGGAGAGAGGAGGGGAAGACAGAGAGAGGGAGAGAAAGATAGACACCTGCAGACCTGCTTCACAACCTATGAAGCAACCCCCCTGCGGCTGGGGAGCTGGGGGCTCGAACCAGAATCTTTACTTATGTCAGTCCTTGCGCTTTGCGCCATGTGCGCTTAACCCACTGCGCTACCACCCGATTCCCACTAAAAGTATTCTTTTTAAAAAAAAGTTGATTTATTAAAAAAAAAAAAAAGAGTGAGGCAAGAGATTGCCTCAAATGCCATGAAACATGGTATATGTTAGAGAGACAGAGCATAAGACATGGGACAGGGACTAAAGCAGCAGGGACATAGCAGAAGTGAATCCAGCCTGTGATACTTTCATGGATAAGTGAAGAACAATATGGGGAAAGGCTCGCAAAAGCAAAACCAGAAGGATAGGCCTCTCACCCATCCTGCCAGTGCAGAGTGTAAATAGCTACAAAATCTCAGCAGAACAGTCTCTCTGTGATGTTTGAAACTCTCAAGGATCCCTTACTGCACCTACCCCCAAAGAAAACATTGCAAACATTAAGAGAGTGAAACAGGAGCCTCAGCCCCATTATTCTCTGGGCAAGGCCCCTTAATGTAGACTCAACCCTGCCTGCTCCTCATAAGGGTGTCTCGTCTCCATAAGAGTCCTATAAAATACATAAATATTCCTCAAGGAATCTAGAGAGCGCCTGTCTTTAATAGCTATCATAAAATGAAGAATAAAATGTGTGAAAGGAGATTGGTCATGATAATAGCAAGGTACGAGGGCAGTGAATTTTCTAACTCCTCCCAGACTGAGTTTTATGGTAGGAAGATACTTCCCTGAAGTCAGGAGTATGCTTAAGGGGCAGAATGCAGGGAAGAATTATCAGGTCCCTGGCCAGACAGTTTGGGAGAGCTGAACTGGGAAAGGTCAGGACAAAGTACAGGAACAGATTTGCCTAAGGTTCTGCAGCAAAGGGCCAACTCCAATCTACATCCACCATGAATCTGTGTGGCTCTTATGAGGTGGGTCCTAGGGATTTTCACTCATCATTTATTCCATGAGTAACTGAGATAAAAGCCAAGATATACTTAATAAGCCTGTGACTGAAACAACTTGGGCTATATAGACTGCCCAACCCCTGTGAAGACCAGAGACTGCCTGGGTGCTGGAGTTTGTAGTAATGGGCTCTGTACTGAAACTGGACAAGAACACTAGAGCACATCAGCAAAGTAGGTATCAAATCCAAGTGGCAGCACAGAGACCCTGCAGACCAGGAAAACAAGGATCCAGAGGACTATTTGCCAGAATAGAGGCTATGATGGACTTGCTGTGGTTATCTCAGGGCCTTGGCATGGTAGGTGATGATTACAATGGCAGGAGAGCCCAGAAATAACAAAGAATAAAGCCCTTAGCTCATGTCCTCCCATAGAATAGAAGCTCAATAAACAGAAGCTGTTGGCAGATAACAGTACTCAATGTCCACAGAGTTGCTGTACCCACTAAGAACTGCCATCAATAGCTATTGGATTAATCATCATTGTTCTGGATTATTTCAATGGGTAGAGCCTGGAAGCACACATGTGTATGTGTATATATATGTGCATATGTATGGACATGTACATACCTGTATAGGTACACACACACACACACACACACACACGCACGTATACAATTTAAAGAGACATCATCAAGTTGTGCTTACATAGTTTTTTGGTTTTTTTGCCTCCAGGGTTATTGCTGGGGCTCTATGCCTGCACTATGAATCCACTGCTCCTGGAGGCCATTTTTTCCCTTTTGTTGTCCTTGCTGCTGTGTTTCTTGTAGTAATTGTTGTTGGATAGGACAGAGAGAAATGGAGAGAGGAGGGGAAGACAGAGAGGGGGAGAGAAAGATAGACACCTGCAGACCTGCTTCACCGCCTGTGAAGTGACTCCCCTGCAGGTGGGGAGCCGGGGGGCTGGAACCGGGATCCTTAGCCGACATAGTTGTTATCTATCCTCACCGATCATACTTCCTTAAGGTCTCCCTCTATGGCCTTAATTAGCCAAGTTGGGCTCTTATACATAGTGTGTGAAAGTATTTTTCCCCATCTACCTTTGGAAAATTTAGAGGTAATATTTGTTAATAAGCTCAAATTTAGATACCTATACTGAATGTGTACGTGCACATACCAAACACAATAATTTTCATCTTGCTCAAAGACTGACAAATATACAGTGAAATTGCATCTTGCTCTCCCCAGCTTTCCCCTCCAAAGAACTATTACCCCCCCCCAAAAAAAAAAACATGGAGAAAAAGTATTTTCAACAATGTTGGTAATAATTCAAAATGAGATTTTTTTTTTCTGGTGATAATTTAAAATGACATTAAGGTCATAGAGGGAAAAACTTATAGAAGATTGACAGAGATAAATAATAGCCATGCAACCATAACTGAGAACCCTTAATGCATCTCTACTGTGTGCATATATGTGCATGTATCCTTAGCTCCAGCCACTGCAATAGTCTCAAAATAATGACAAATCAATAGCTATACGGAATCCTAATGATCAGACAGCAGTTTTTCAAAGTACCACTTTGCACTAATGAGAATTAGAAATCAGGAATTCTTGGACAAAAGATTGTTGCTGAGGAGTTATTCTGATGCAGTCTCCGCCCCCAGGTTTTAGTACTCCCCGCGAAACCCTAGCATTGCCCCCTTCAACCAATCCTGGCCCTACACGTCACCTCTGGTTGTCGCCCAATAAAAAGCCCCCTCACCCCCCCCCTCTGGGCTCTCAGCTCTCCCTCTCTGAGATTTGTGTACCCCGAGACACACAATCCAACATATCATGCAGAAGAAGGTTAAACAGGTGAACCTGAAAGCTAGTCACTGGGATGCCCATATGTGCAGCCCAGGTTTGAATCGCAGTAGCACAGAGGAGGTGAGGCTTCAGTGCCATAGTGTCTCTCCCCTCTTTCTGTCTCTCTCACTGAGTGAAAAGCTTCCTACAGCAGTAAAATCATGCATGTGAAAAGCATCAGCTCTGCCCTCTCTGGAAATAAAGACCTGAACAGGTCTTCCCAACAAAGACACCTGGCCAGTCCAATCAAGTCTTGGGAAAATACAAATTGAACAAAAGTAAGTCATTTCCAATGAAAACATCTGACAATGCAGAGTACTACTGAAGATGCACATTAGAAACTTACCCAGAGAGTGTAAGCTGACTCAAACACTTCAGAAAGCAATTTGGCGTCATTAGGTTAGTCTGAATATCACAAACAGCCCAGTAACTCTACTCTTAGGTGGAAGACGAATACTCAGATATGCTTGCAAGTAGATTTTTTAATAGAAGATTTTCCCTAGGAAACTCTATAAACACTCAACATTTCCATTACTAAGAACTGGAGAAAGAAATTGTGGTATAATCACATAATGGGATATTATACAACAGTGAAAAGTGCAGAGTGAGTTTCACAGACCTAATAGTAAAAGGAAAACACCAACTACAAAAGAGTAGTTATGTACTCAAGAGGTAGCTCACAGTCCAGATTCAACTTTTGGAACCACATGGGAGAAACTCTGGCCCTGAAGGCAGTGCTGGTGCTGTGGACTTTCTGTCCTTCTCTCTCTGTCTCTCCAGCTGAATGGGAAAAAAACTGTGCCAGTGTAGTGAAACCATGCATGTAAGAGGCACTATTCTCCCTTCTCTCTCTCTCTCTCTCTTCCTCCCTCTCCCTCCCTCCCTCTCTCTCTCTCCTCTCTCTCTCTCTCTCTCTCTCTCCCCTTTTTAAGGGTAGGAGAGATAGCTCACCCATAGGACATATACCTTGCCATGCTCATGACCCAAGTTCAAGCACTGGTATCACTGGCATTGGAGAAAACTCAAATAACACCTCTCTCTCTCTCTCTCTCTCTCTCTCTCTCTCTCTTCTTCCTTCCCCCTCCTTCTACTCTGTTTCTCTACAGAGAAAAGGTAAACTGGAGCAGTTTAAACTACATACTGGGGATGCCCTGGCTCCACTAAATAAATATACCTCACAGAATTATAAAATGATGAATCAAAAAATAAACTCAACAATACTGTTTAGGAATATGTACACATACATTAATATTCCAAAGAAAGGAAAGTAAATGGCAAGCCCCAAAATTCAAAAATGCGACAGAATATTTTAGTGTATGGGAAACTATCACTACACTGGCCTTGCAATATTTTTTTAATTAAGTTTTGGAGTCACTGATGTTTGATTCCATTTAACAGTTTATATATTTAACATAGTAGTTTTTAAAGCTGGTTTAAAGAGCCTGGCTGACCCACCCAGTGTAAAAAGAAAAGGGGGAATTGTTATATGCTTCACATTGGTTTTGGTCTCACCCCCCCCCACCCCCGCCTCTGGGAGATTGTGGTATGGCTCCTGCTAGTTTCGCGGGCCCTCTTCTCCCTGCCCCCAGAACCCTGACAGACTTCGGAGTTCTGGCAGTGGCCACCAAAAGAGAAGGATGCAGGACAGATCTGTGTGGTGATTAGTTTGGGTTAGTTTATGAATCACTGTTCGTGAATAAAGAAATACAGCTTCCCACCCCAGCCGTGTGTCTCTGGTTGTCTCTGTCTACCACCGCGAAGCTAGCCCGGCCTGCTGGAGCACCGAATTTTAATGACAACCCAGGACTGACATGAGTCTGGTTTGTGCTTGAAAGAGACAGGAGGACTGTTCCCCAGGACAGACTATAGAGTAGGAAGGGGCAGGACCATGGTAATCTTGCTGAGGCAGACAGACATTTCCAAAGATGCAAGGTTAAGAAGAAAGAAGTCTTGCCAAGGTTGAAAGGAAAAACTCAGGTTAAATTTCCTTTCACTCCAAAAACACTGTTTTTGAGAAGGAAACAACTGAATCTTTGCTTCCTGGCAGCCAAGTCCTCTTCACAGCTGGATGACCTATTTCAGATTTATGAGCCATGTCTGTTTTCACAGACCCGGCCCGTGAACAATTTGAAGGCTGGTGCCTTCAGGTATACAGGTCCCTTGGGGAATGTCAGGGAGTTTTCCAATCTTCCAGTTTCATAAATATCTTTGACACCTAACCCTGAGCCCATCACTTCTGTGGGTGCTGGGCTGAGATATACAAGATAGTCTTTGCCCTTCAGCACACCTAGGAGAAGAAGGCAAGCCCAAATGACAGGCAGACCACTGGCAAAGGTCCTATCTATGAGTTCCAAAACCACAATAAGACCAAAAAATGCAGCTGAGGAGAGCCACACATGCGTACTGTGCACACCATAGCATCTTCCAGTGCCAGGACTCAAACCTGGGCTGGGGGGAGGGGCTTTCAGGTCCTGGTGTATGATGGTCTGGAGAAGAACCTAGGCTGAGGGAGAGAGTATTCTGCAAAAAACTGAAAAATGTTACACACATACCAACAACAGTATCTACTGTGAACCATTAATCCCTCAAAATAAATAAATAAATAAATAAATAAATAAATAAATAAATAACCACTGCCAACAACAAAACCGGGCCATGTACATGGCAAGGCATGCATCCTATTCAGTGAGCTGAATGGAAGCCCTCTATTTCTGGTCTTATTTTTCTTTCTATTCTTTTTTTATTGGATAGAGTTTATTTATTGGATAGAGGTAGAGATAAAGAAGCGGGGGGGAGTTGGGCAGTAGTGCAGTGGGTTAAGCATATGTGGCACAAAGTGCAAGGACCAGCATAAGGATCCTGGTTCGAGCCCCTGGCTCCCCACCTGCAGGGGAGTCACTTAACAGGCAGTGAAGCAGGTCTGCTGGTGTCTGTCTTTCTCTCCCCTTCTGTCTTCCCCTCCTCTCTCCATTTCTCTGTCCTATCCAACAACCACATCAATAACCACAATAATAACTACAACAATAAAACAAGGTCAACAAAAGGGAATAAATAAATATTTTTAAAAAAGAAGGAAGGGGGTATAAACAAAGAGAGTGAAAAAGAGACACCTGCAGCCCTGCTTTACTGCTCATGAGGTTTTCCCCCTGCACGTGGGAACTGGGGCAGGGGGGGTTAACCCAGGTCCTTGCACACTGTAACATGTGCATTCAATAGGGTGTGCCAATTCCCAAACCTTCTGGTTTTATCATTTATTGAAAAATAAAAATATATAAATTACTGTTACCTTTCCCATGTCTACAACAATATTCAATGAATGAATGAGGGTGTTGTGGCGGGGTGTGAGGGGGATCTTAAAAATTTTGAGAGAAAATGGGCTTCTAGAGGGGCTGAGAGAGATTGGATCAAGGCTGTGCACACCAGCAGACACCTCAAGCTCACAATCCCCAGTGTACAGCAGTGAACTCATTTATTTTATATGCATCCAAGGCAGACTGAGTTAGGAGGAAGTTAATATATGTTTTATGCTCTCTTTGTCCTTACTGATTCTCTTCTGGAGTCATTGGAAGTATCAGAATCCCCATTTGAATGGGGAAAAAAAGTATGAGGAGTGGGGAGCTAATCAGTCTCTAGCAGTCAGCCCAGAATCAACGATCAATGACACAGACCAGTGTCCCTATAACTGAGGCCCAGCTAGAGGTCAAGGGCCCAGCATGTAGGTGAGAGAATCTGAGGAGATACATTTACTGCAGCCATAGGAGCAGGGGTCAATGTAGATGGAGTGTGCAGCTGAGAATGGAACAGGATTACTGATGGGCTGAAAGGTGTCCAGAGATTTACTCCAGCCCCAGCTCCTCCCTTCCCATGCAGTTGGGCTCCAGCCCTTTTCATAGTCTGGTGAAAGGATCCACTTGGGAGTGTTGCTATGTGGAGACAGTAGCTCAGAGGCCCTCAGGACTCACACTCTACAGAGGCAACTTAGGGCTTTGGAGAGTCACCATGTGAAAATAAGAGCAGGAGGAAAAGTTGACAGCCAGAGCAGGGAGACCCCAAGACCACAAACCACCCAGGCTGCCTCCCCAGACAGAAGGAAATTCCTCCATGGACAAAGTGACCATAGTGTCCAAAGAAGAGGCCTATTAATTCTTGTATTTGGATCCTGGTAAAGAAGAATGGACAACAAGGATATTGCCAGGGCTAGGCTCCACATCTGGACAACAAAGCCTCCAGCTGAAAAGGCTGCACTAATATGCCTGATCATCAAGTTGACACTTCCCTTAAATATGTACGTGGACAGCCAGCGACTTCCAGGAATTTTAGGAAAGTCTCTCACAGCAAATCAAATAGAAATATAAGAACTCAGACATAGATACAATAGCAATGTATTCACTATTTCAATTATTTCTGGATGTTTAAGGAAACATTCTATACATAAGATAGATGTGTTTCATATATATATATACTGGCCAGGGCAGTGAAATAGCTCACTCAGATAATGTACTGCTTTGCCATGTATGAGACCCAGGTTGGAGCCCAGTCTCCACCATACAGAAAGCTTCAGTATTATAGTCTCAGTCTCTCTCTCTCCCCTCCTTCCCCTCCCCCTCCCTATCTCTCTCCCTCCTTCCCTCTCCTCCTTCCCTTCCTCCTCTCTGTCACCAATAGCAACAACAATAACAATAATAAAAAGTGGTAGTATACGGAGGAATAGGAGTTACTTTAGTAGGGAGAATGTCTTACCTTACCTTACCATACAGGAGTCCTGGGTTCAATCCCTGGCACCCCATGTGAGTAACATGGACAGTATCAAAGGAGTTTCATGGTGGTGGAATAGTGATTTGGTTTCTCTACCACTCTTTCTCTTCTCTCCTCCATCAGTCTCAATCTCTCTCATAGGATTTAAATATTGGGATGGGAAAGACCTATGCACATCAAAATTCATAGCAGCACAGTTTGTAATAAACCAAACTTGGAAGTAACTCAGATGCCCAACACAACACATGAATAGCTAAGGAAGTATGCTACATATACACAATGGAGTACTATGCAGCTGTTAAAAACAACAACGTGGACATCTTCTTTGAAATACCATGGCCAGCATCACATTAAGTAAGACAAACCAGCAAGAGAAAGAGCAATACTGAGTGATCTCATTTATGGGTGAAACTTAAGAATAAAGAACAGTAAGGGAAAACTTAAGATGAAACTTAGACTGGGTATGGCATATTGCACCAAAGCAAAGGATTCTGGGGGTCAGGATGAAGGGACATTTGGGTCCTGTATTATCTCCTAGATACCAACCAAGAGTAGATGAAAGGTTGTTTCTATGTATTGAAGTATGTTGTAAACCATTAGTTCCCCCCCCCCAATAAAAGTAATAATGATTATAATTATTGAGAAAAAAACTGGGCTGGGGAAGCATTACCACACATGCCATGCACACTACCCTCTATTCATCTTCTGGTGCTACATAAAATAGTCATCATCATCATCATCTTGTGAAATAGAAAAAAATAATGGAACATCAAAAAGTCAGAGAATTAGGAAAAAAGGATTTGGGTGCTAAATGTTCTAGAAAGTAAAAAATAGAGAAATAAAAGAACTTAAACCCAAAAGACAAGCATTTCTAGACTGAAAAGGCACTCTGAAAACTGTTCAATGATGGGAAAAAAGGCACAATGCTGTGAAATAGCTCAGGATCAGTGAGAGGAAGATAAATACTGAAAGCAGGGGCCAGGTGGTGGCGCACCAGGTTAAGTGTACATAGTATGAAGCATAAGGCCCTGTGCCAGGATACCAGTTTTAGCCCCTGGCTCCCCAGTTGCAGGGGGGGTCATTTCACAAGCAGTGAAGCAGATCTGTAGGTGTCTCTCTGTCTCTCTCCTCTACTTCCCCTCCCCTCTCAATTTCTCTCTGTCCTATATAATAATAATAATAATACTGCAGAAGCAGTGGATTTGTAGTGCAGGCACCAAGCCCCAGTGATAACACTGGAGACAAAAGAAAAAAAAATACTGAAAGCTTCTACAAGGGGGAAAAAAACTGTCATAAACAAAAGATCAGTCATTAAAGTTTCATCAATAGAGCAAGGGAAATAGCATAACAGTCATGCAAAAGACTTTTATGCTTGAGGCTCCAAGATCTAGGTTTAATCTCCTGAACCACAAGCCAGAGGTGAACAGTGCTTTGGTTAAAAACAGTAATTTTAAAATAATAAAAATACAATTTCACACACAAAAATGTTGGAATCTATGCCTCAATTCTGGTTTCAGCACCAAAAAAATGAAATATACAAAATGATTTAAAGTGCTGATATATAGATGTATATATATACATATATATATGTGTGTGTGTGTATATATATATATATGTTGTGTGTTTGTGTTAAATCCAGAATTTTATTCCTAACTAGTTAGCAATCCTATGTTTGGGGAGCAAATTATATCTTTTTAAGCCTTGCATGGTCTTCTAAGTGTCATTATCCATGCATTCATGAGGAAGTCATCTATCCAGTGAGAAGAAACCAAAAAAGGAGCGGTTAGAACCTAAGAAACTAAAGCTTGAACATAGTAGCAGGCAGCTGTCAGGGGCTGGCAGGCAGGTATTGCCAGGATGAGGTCTGTGTAACCACGTCTATAGCAACTCTTGGAGCTGGACTTCCAGGGCAGCACTGTTAAAGCTGAGATGAGTGGCTCTGTGGTATCGTCTCTATATCTCTGTCTCTGAGAGACTTCTGCATGAAAAGTCAGTTGAGAACAGTAGAATCACACATGGACAGGGTCCCCGCTACACATTCTCTCTCTCTCTCTCTCTCTCTCTCTCTCTCTCTCTCTCTCTCTCTTTCCTCCTGGAATCTTAAAACTTTTTGAACCAAAATTTGATCAATAAGGAAACACAGCCTTGTGCTTGCTTCAGCAGCACATATACTAAAAGTGGAACGATACAGAGAAGATTAGCATGGCCCCTGCACAAGGATGACACGCAAATTCTTGAAGTGCTCCATATTTTAAAAAAAGAAGAAAAGAAAATACAACCTTGAGACCCTATAAGTCTCAACTGTGAATAATGTTGACAAGATGATAACAACACTCCTTATTTAACTGACATGAGTAGTGAATGTATTGGGACAATGGAGGGAGGGGATATACATATATGAAAGCGCAAGATGGAAGAAGAGTGTCAGGTGACTGGGCAGTGGTGCAATGGCTGAACACACATGTTACCATGTGCAAGGACCCAGGTTTAAGCCCCCATCCCAATAAGCAGAAGGAAGAAGAGTATCAACAGCATCCATCACAGAAAGCATTCATAGCGGTATACATATGCTCTTTAGAAAGGCAGTAAACAATTAAGAGTTGAAGATTGATACCTCCTAGGAAAGAGGTAAGGAAGGGACCAACTGTTGGGAGTCTGTTGTTTTTTATTAAGAACATAGTAGAACTATCTGATTATTTATCCTTGTGTTAGAACTTAAATTATATTCAAGTTCTAGGCACACACATCCCTACAAACATATACTAACAAATCTACCTACATTGACCCATACAAACTCCTCCTTACATATGCAGAAACACTTTTTTAAAAAAAACATTTTATTTACTTTTCATAAGAAAAATAGAAGGGAGAGAGAGAAAGGACCAGACATCACTTTGGTACAGGGAGTGAACTCAAGACCTTATGCTTGAAAGTCCAGTGATTTATCCACTGTGCCACCTCCCAGTCTACACAGAAACACTCATATATACACATATACTTGCATACACCCACATGTAAACATACCACCTTACACATACTCCACACACACACTGTCTATCCACCTACATTCTCAATAACTATATTAAATTCCTCTACTAGTCCCAAATGTGTATACTCTGGTTTCTCTTCAGATACTATAAATCTTTCGCCTTTTACCAAATGTGATGGGATTGTCAGGAGTAGGTCCCACGGGCATCAGAGGAGAGTCTTAGAAGTAAAAAATAAAGTCCATGGCCCCTTAGAGGTGGCAGTCTCTCAACTCAAGTTGCCTCTGACTCACTTAGACAGTACTGGGACATCTGAACTCTCTCTGGCTTCAGCTTCTCATGGAGAGTCTGTAAGTACCACTGCAGGTCTCAGTGCTGTCATTTTTTAATCTCTCTCTCTTAATTTGAAGGGTTTAGACCATAAAATCCAGCATTATTTTATAAAGCAGAACATCCATCTCACCCAAGTGGAGTGTATAAAATCTGGCAATGAGGTATGATAAATCTACTTGCTGAAGATTTGGGGTGTATAATCCTGTGTTTAATTAACATGCCTGAAGCAGTGCATAGATGCCCAGTTTCAACCCAGTTTTCTGAGTCTGCATCATCCCTCACTCTGCTCAACAGAGTGGTACTATCAGAGATCTGGAATGAGACCCAGGAGAAATTCCCTCTCCCCATTCCAGGCTGGAGATATTGTGAAGTCTGTAGATTCTTTTGCCTCTCAATTAAAGAACAAAAGCCTAGAGCAGGGTGGGGATAGATACCATAATGGTTATGCAAACAGACTCTCATGCCTGAGGCTCCCAAAAGCCTGGAATTCAGCCTATACAGCACAGGACTTCCATGTGTGAGGTCCTGCCAGCATCATATGGGAGTTTCATGGAAAGCCCCAAGGGCCAAAATTAAGAGACACCCAATGGATGGAAATTAAGAGACACCCAATGGAGCTGCGCTTTGATGTCTCTTCTACTCTCTTTCTAAAAATACAGACTGTAACTTGGGACAGGCAGAATGTTCATCAATATCACACATGCAAGTTACTAAATTCCTTCCCCCAGGACTGCAATAAAAGAAAAAAAAAATCTGGAGCTAGGTTCAGAAATCATTATATCCCAAATCAGGCCTACATTGTGTCCTAGTATTCTCAATCTACGGAGTCTTCTCCTACATCCCAATGATGAGGGTGAAGTAAAGAGGGGAACTCCTCCCTGGGCTTGGCTGAATACCTATGCTCCACACTTCTGACCTCTCTTTTGTCATTTCTTCATAGTTCTCAGCATCCTTCTGGCTGGAGCTCTTCTCCCCTTAATGATGTCTGGCCTTTCAAGGGAAGTCATGTTTACTATTACATATCCTAGGAGAATGACAGACAGGGTTGATGATGGGGGTCATGGTCAGGAAGAAGTTTCTACAAGAGACACCAGTCTGGGGATGGAGGAGTGGGGCAAGTTGATAGCAGTGTAGCTGATAGATGGAAACCAGCAAGGCAACTGCCCATGAATTCCTCTGAAAACAGTCACCAGTGCTACCCGTGGCTACAGATCATAAGACAAGGAACTTAGAATGAGTGTTTGGTGTTTGCATTTTCTTTCTTACTTTTGAAAATTAATCTGATTCCTTAAGAGTAATATACCCTGAAGTATATACCATTTTTGCTTTTTTTAAATTTGTACATAAACCTACTTTTGTTATGTCAACATAATAGTTTTCTAACTGATCAGCTTTCACAGATAAGATTATTTTTCTTCTTCAGTTCTTCCCCCTTCTTTTTCTTCTAATTCCTTCTTCTTCAATTCCTAATCCTCCTCCTCATTCTCTTCCTCCTCATTTCCCCTTCTCTTCTTTCTCCATGTCCTAATGGAACTGGAGTTCAGAGTCATCTTCACCTAGCCTTTATCTTTCTGTGAGCATGGACCAAAATTCTGTTTTTTAAATTCCCTTTTTGTTGTCCTTGTTGTTTTATTGTTTTAATTATTGATGTCATCATTGTTGGATAGGACAGAGAGTAATGGAAAGAGGAAGACAGAGAGGGGGAGAGAAAGATAGACACCTGCAGACCTGCTTTACCACCTGTGAAGCAAATCCCCTGCAGGTGGGGAGCCTGGGGCTCGAACTGGGATCCTTCCACTGGTCCTTGTGCTTTGTGACACCTGCACTTAACCCAATGCACTACCACCCGACTCCCAGATCAAAAGTCTTTATGCGGTGCAGAAGGTAGAAGGTCTGGATTCAGTAGTTGCTTCTACACTGGACGTGGGCATTGGCAGGTTGATCCATACCCACAGCTAGTTTCTATATTTCCTAGTGGGGTAGGGCTCTGGAGAGGTAGCGTTCCAGGACACACTGGTGAGGTTGCCTGCCCAGTAAGTGCAGGATGAAATTGTAGCAGCATTCATCCACTTAGTGGCTGAAATGCAGTAAGATATAAAGCAGGGCAATATGATTAATGAACAGGAACCATGAAATAGGAATAGAGCAAATGGGAACAGGGATTTTAGAGTGGATAGAAGCTAGGGTTTCTATTTTATATATGTTCCTAGAGGTCCATGACTGGTAATTTTTGCAAGAGCTTGATAACTAACCTTCAGGTGGACTAAAAATAATGTCTGGGAAGATGGTGTCATAGTTGAGAATAGGATTAGGAAACTAGATGAGGGCAGAGAGTAACTCCCAATCTTGAAGAAATATATATATAAAATATAAATACAATGAACTATTTACCACATCAATCTAACCCGGGGTCCATATCTATTCATACTTAGCACTTGTGCTTTGCGCCACCTGCGCTTAACCTGCTGAGCTACCGCCTGACTCCCATAGCCTCCGATTTCCTATCAGTCTGTGCTTGCAGTGCATGGTTACAGCTGGGAACATTCTCCGCTGCACTCATTTCAGGACCAGTGTTCCTCAAGTGGCAAAGTAGGCTGACCCAGCCTTCCTTTGGAGAGTGGGACAGTCCCTACCATTGCTAGTTCATAGTGAGGGTATTGTCTTGAAGAAGCCCACAAAAGGGCTTATAATGACTGTCCTGATGGAAGTGACGAGTGATGGTGGAAAGAGTGGTCTATTAGAGGTCTAGGCCCATTGTATTTACAGGGGAATCCAAGGATTCCCTGACTAGGGCCCCAGGTGATGGGGTGGCCTGGTAGTGACTAAGAAGGCCATTATTAAGTGAGCCAGAGTCTTGCCCTTTCCCATCTTTTACCTGAAAAACTTGGGCATTTTCCCACCTGTTAAAGCGTTGAGTATCATTTGTAGTATCCAGACTGGTTTCAAGTTTATGGGGTCTGGCTTCAAGTTAAGGCAGAAATACAGCTAGGATTTTAGTAGGGTCTAAGCTAACTTTGAGTTTTACTGCATTTACTTGTTCGGTGATTCTAACAGAGTGTTTGCATTTTTAAATAGAATGACATTTTATCCTTTAAAAAGGAGAGTATATTTCAACAGGCACTGTGACTTTGGTCTGAGAGTATCTGAACCTTCTCTGGGGCCCTTTGTTTAAACTCATCTGCTGACAGGGATGGGAAAGAGATACATTCATGGGACTACTTCTAGAGAGAGAGAGGAGCATTCAAGTCCCATCCAGAGTGACAAGAAGCAGAAGGGCAGTGGTCCAGTCAGAGGACCCAACAAAGGCAGAGTCCCATATGCTCTATGGGCTGAGCACAGGATTGACCTCATTTCCTAAGAAAAGTGAAGTCTCCCTTGGAATATACCTAAAATAGACCTACTAGCTTTTTCCAAAATGGAGACCCCAAATCTCATATACTATATTCTTACTTTAAGTTCCTGATTATTTAACAATTGGTTCTGTTTTATATCTTAATGCTTTTTCAGCCACTAAGTTGCAGATGCTACCATGACACCAATCTGACTTTCCTGGGCAGACAATTTCATCAATGTGTCCTGGAACCCCACCTCTCCAGAGCACTGCCTCACTAGGGAAAGACAGAGACCAGTTGGGAGTATGGATCGACCTGCCAATGCCCATGTTCAGTGGGGAAGCAATTACAGAAGCCACACCTTCCAACTTCTGCACCCCATAATGATCCTAAGTCCATACTCCCAGAGGGTTAAAGAATAGGAAAGCTATCAAGGGAGGGAATGGGATGTGTAGTTCTGGTGGTGGAAATTTTGTGGAATTGTATCCCTTTTATTCTATGGTCTTGTCAATATTTCCATTTTATAAATAAATTTTAAAAAAAGAGTGGGGGTCAGGCAGTAGCACAGCCAGTTAAGCTCACATGGCATGAAGCCCAAGAACTGGCGTAAGGATCCTGGTTTGATTCCCTAGCTCCCCACCTGCAGGGGAGTCGCTTCACAAGCAGTGAAGCAGGTCTGCAGGTGTCTATCTTTCTCTCCCCCTCTGTCTTCCCCTCCTCTGTCCATTTCTCTCTGTCCTATACAACAACGATGACATCAACAACAGCAACAATAATAACTACAACAACAATAAAACAACAAGGGTAACAAAAAGGAAAATAATAAAATAGAAGAAGAGTGAGGCCTCAGAACCTCCACTTCAACTGTGCATATGCCAGGCTATGTGGCACCACAAGGTCCTTCTCTAGCCTTTAGTGTCTTCTGTAAGACTTTTTTATATTTTTATTACACTTTAATATGGCACCATTAAAGAGTGATTGAGTGTCTCAACAAATGTAGGACATAGCTGAATAGTCTCCCTGACCCAATTTTGCAATTCTATAGATTTATCAGGGAAGAGAAATATAAGAAATCACCACAGAGCTGCTCCCATCATCCATGGAGCTCTTGGTGCCCTCCATGCTGTTCCTACATAGGATACTGAGGATTGAACCCAAAGACTATCATGCATGGTAAAGTGTGCATCCTACTGGTTAAGCCAGCTTCTAACTCTGTTTTTTTTTTATTTTTTTGTAACATCTTTATGTATTTATTGGATAGAGACAGCTAAAAACCAAGAGGGAAGGGGGTGATATATATATATATATATATATATACACATAGAGAGAGAGAGAGAGAGGGAGGGAGAGAGAGGGGGAGAGAGAGAGGGAGAGAAACCTGCAGTCCTGCTTTACCACTTGCAAAGCTTTCCCCCTGCAGGTGGGGGGGACTGTGGGGCTTGAACCTGGGCCTTGTGCATTGTGACATGTGCACTCAAGCAAGTGTGCCACCGCATGACCCCCGGTTTTTGTTTTTCTACCAGGGTTATCTCTAGGGCTTAGAGTCTGTACTTCTCCACCATTTCTGGCACTTTTTTCCCCCTCCTTTTCTCTAGATAGAGGATACAAAAAGGAGAGAGAAAGAAACAGAGAAAGAAGGAGAGCACCACTTGTGAAAATTGCCTTCCATAGTTGCTCCCACGTGGTGGCCAAGGCTCACCTAGGTCCTTGCACACAGTACCATTTTTCCTTCACTGGGTGAGCCACCTTGCTGGCCCTTATCCTCTTCTTTTAGAAGAAAGACTAAATAGCATGGTACAAGAAAAGTATGAATGGGTGGTTTGTCTCCACACCCTCTTCATGTCCCCTCCTAAATGCCATGCTTTTGAAACTCGTGTGCGGGGAAATCTTCATCCTCTGCAGTTTCACTTTTACTTATGTCACCAGCAGCCACGTGATGCCCAAACTACTGATGAATGAAGATGGCTCTGATCTTGGCTCTGATAATGACAAGGTATGTGGCATTAGGAAAGTCACTTCGGTGTCCTGGGTCTTCGTTTCCTCATCTTTAAAATGGGGATATAGCTCTGAAGGTGGCACAGTGGATGAAGCATTGCTCTTATTCTTTTTCCTTCTCTTCCTCCTGTTATAAATCTTTAGGCAGGAGCCAGCATAATGGATATGCAAAAAGACTTTCATGTCTGAGGCTCCAAAGTCCCAGGTTTAATCCCCTATACCACCATAAACCAGAGCTGAACAGTTCTCTTCTCTTCTCTCTCTCTCTCATTAAAATAAAACCATGTATATGGTTTTCAGAAGTCACCACACATTTTCCATAGGTAAACAGGAAAAATATGACTTTTCCAACAAGTAATTGAGTGTGGTGTGGTGTGGTGTGGTGTGGTGTGGTGTGGTGTGGTGTGGTGTGCTGTGCTGTGCTGTGCTGTGCTGTGTTGTGCTGTGTGTGTGTGTGTGTGCATGCGTGCGTGCGTGCGTGTGTGTGTGTTGCTTGCCTCAGTCTCTTTGAGGGCCCTTCCATTGGAAGTTGCAAGTGTAGGTCTCTTTCAGAGGAAGGTTATTACCAGAAATCTACTATCCACCTGTCAGCATGCAGAACTTGGACAGACTAGTCTGCGTACCCACAAAGATGTTTCACACAGTGGGCTGATGCATAAAGGAGCCAGGCACAGACTCTCAGAAGGGCCAAATGTGTGCCTGTGTTTTTAGTACAGGTAGTTTCTTCATAGTCAGAACTACAACCTGACACTAACTGCTTTCTGTCACATTAAGAAATCTAGCAACTTGTGCTGCTCAATGGTAGTTAGGACAGAAACACTCCAGACCGCAAGACCAAGCCCCCAAGCCCAGCCCCTGTTCCATCAATAGCACTCACTATGAACAATGTTTCAACCCTTTGATCCCAATTTCAAATAATAAAGGCAGTTTCTGTAACATCCTCATAAAGGGCTCCAAGCCTCAGATCAGAAACAATGCCCTGAGGCATGTTGGGAGCTATGCCAGTTGGGGGAGGGGTGAATAATTAAAGAAATCATGGTGAATTAAGCTTTCTGCAATGAGGCACAAACATCTTTTCATGAACAGCGACATCATGTTAGCTTATGTTTTGCCAAAGAGAGAGGCAGGACCTATCCTTGGGGTTTTCAGCCTGGTAAAGCACATCTGGCAGCTAAGCCAAATATTTAAAGGGTCATTAAAATCCCAAATTCCTGTGCCAAGAACTTTTCTCCTTTGTTATTCAAGTGTGGAGCAGTTATGGAAAAATGTGTTCCATATGGTTTGTGCTGCCGCATTCCTATTTACTTCATCAAATCACTGCTTTGAAAGAGCTATTTGATGTCAAAGATGCGTTAAGATTTTATAGACTTTCCCAATCCAGCTTTTAAAGATTCCCCCCTTTGAACCAGAAACACTTGCCAAGAGTAAACAGAATTGAAACCACGAGGGGTCAAGGGCTTTGTTGGAAACAAAGATCCCAGTCTGATTAAGGTCTTTGAAAGGTTCAGGGCAGACATGCATTTCCAACTGCTTGCCAAAAAAGTTCTAACAACCATGTTTTCCACACACTTTGCATTAAATAAATATTTTAATGTATTCATATTTTATTAATAACGTAACACCCTCACCTCCCACCTCTCACCAAGGATGAAGGACACAAGATAGTCACACACTTAAAATATGAACAGAACTTTAGAAAGACAGAAAATGTATCTTTAAGTTATACATTGAAATTCTTCCCAGTGAGAGATGCTCAAAATTGAGAGAAGAAGCAAGCAGATATGGATCCTGGAAAAAGCTCTTAGGACCACAGCCAACTGGCCCAGACCCTTCAGAACAACTAAACCTAGGAGCATAGATGTGAGTAGGTCTCCTTTTACAAATGGAAAACTAAGGAATAGAACTCAGAGTTTATTAATAGGATCAGAGGTGAAACTCTAAAGCTCCCAAGTGACTATGTTCTTTTCTGCTCCAATGCCTTCCACTTTCTCTAAATCATCACTGTCCACTAGCCTCCTGCTCTCAAGCCCCTTCCCTCCAACATCTGGCCTTCTATAAAGTGTCTATAAAATGTCTATAAAACTGGAATTAAACAGAAGAAGAAAAAGAAAATATATATATATATGAATTTTAAAAAGAAAAAGAAGTGGATTATTTATTACTGGATTAGATTATTATTACAGAAAAATTTATATACTTCTGTAACTATAGAATAACATTTCCTTGTAATTAAAAAAAACCTGAAATTGAAGAAACATTGGTAATATATCTGGTAGAGCACACACATAGTATGCAAAGACCTGGGTTCAAGCCCCTGGTTCCCACTTATCAATGGAAAGTTTCATGAGCAGTCAAACAGTGCTGTAGTTATCTCTCCTCTCATCCTTCCTATCAAGTCTTCTCTGTTTCTATCCAAAATAAACAAATAAAACTACAAAAATATTACCTGGGAAAAATGGTGTCAGAGTTAAGAATAGGACCAGAAAGCTGGATTAGGAAAGAAAGTAGCTCCCTAACCCCCAGGCAGTATTTTTAGTCCACCTGCGCGTTAGCTATCAGTCTCAGGCGAAACTTATTCAAGTCATGGACCCCTTGGAACAAACCTAGAAAGACTTTGTAGCTTCTTCCTACCTGAAGACCCTTAATTTTGTTTGCTCTAGTCCTACCTTTGGGTTTCTGTTTATTAAAAAATTTGTCCTGATTTATTGCATTTCAGCCACTAAGTTGCAGATGCTACTATGATTCCAATATTAATTCCCTGGGCAGACAGCCTCACCAATGTGTCCTAGAAGCCCACCTCCCCAGAGGGAAAGATAGAAACAGGCTGGAAGCATGGATCAACCTATCAACGCACATGTCCAGTGGAGAAACAATTACAGAAGCCAGACTTCCCACCTTCTGCACCTCATAAAGATCTTTGGTCCATACTCCCAGAGGGATCAAGAATAGGGAAACTTCCAGTAGAGGGGATGGAATATGGAACTCTGATGGTGGGAACTGTATGGAATTATACCTGGTATCTTACAATCTTGTTAATCATTATTAAATCACTAATAAAAATTAAATATATACATATATTTAAAAATATAAAAAATAAATCAGATTACATTACTTTCTGCTCAAAACCTGTCTCCTGATTGTCCAATGCTCTTATGTGTCTTTTCACCATGCACAACTGCTGCTGTTACCCTTACTAGGCATCAGCAACTTCCTAACCTCTCACCACACCCGCACCCAGCTACTTAGGTCCACAGAGCTCACCTCTGCCCCAGAACTTCTGCACTTACCAACCCTTCCTCTAGAGATGCTCTGATCTTTTTTTTGCATAACTCATCTTTCAGCTCTTAGTTTATGCCCTACCTCTTCACAGTGTTTACCTATTCAGTATAAAGAATCCCTATCTCTGCTAGTTCCTGCCAATGCCCAATTTTAGTGAAAGAACCCAGGACCTTATGCTTGTGCAATACCACCAGGCAGCCTCTTCAGTCCATTTTTTCCTAATTTTATTTAATTTTAATTTTTTTTTTTTGCCTCCAGAGTTATTGCTGGGGCTCGGTGCCTGCACTATGATTTCACTACTCCTGGAGGCTATTTTTCCCATTTTGTTGCCCTTGTTGTTGTGCTTGCTGTAGTTGTTATTGCTGCCATAGCTGTTGTTGTTGTTGGACAGGACAGAGAGAAATGGAGAGAGGAGGAGAAGACAGAGAGGGGGAGAGGAAGATAGATACCTGCAGACCTGTTTTACCTCTTGCAAAGAGACCTGCAGGTGGAGAGCCGGGGGCTCGAACCAGGATCCCAACGCTGGCTCCTGCACTCTCCACCATGTGCACTTAACCCGCTACGCTACCGCTGACTCCCCAGTCCATTTTTTAAAAAAATATTTTGAGAAAAAGAAACAGAAAAAGAGAATAGCATTGTCCCACCATTCATGGAGCTTTCTTAGTGGCATCTACAAGGTTCCCACATGGTGCTGGGGCTTAATTCTAAAACCTCACTAAAAGCAAAGCATATTCTCTAGTGTGGGAACTATCTCCCAGATATATAACCTCTGCGCACTTATCATCTCAAACCCCACATGAGGTCACATAGAGAAGAACTATGTTGTGTTCCTCTACTAAAACTCCTGTTCCTCGAGTCCCTGGAACATAACAGATGCACAGGGAGGATAATTTAATACGCCTGCTAGCTAGCAGCCCCAGGGTCTTCCATTAGTGGGAAAAGATTTTCTAAAAGAGCTAGTGCTTGTGCTTAGATGCCAACTCTGCTCCCACCCCAGTGCTGCCTTCTCCTTACCCTGTGGAGGGGAGCCTACACTTGTCCTCTGATCTCCCAACAGGGCAAAATGAACCCTCCTCAGTGGAAGTCCTGAAATATAACTGGGATCAAAAAATTAAAATATGGACAAGTTTTCGTGGTGGAAATGGCAGCAGTCATCAGATGGGGTGGTGGGGTGTGGAGCAGAAACAGGAACCTTTTCTCGGTTTCTAGATCATTCCTTCTGTGTCTCAGAGAATTCCTGCTGATTAAATTGGCTTCTGATGGCAAATGTGCCATGGCTTACCACTGCTTTAAGTGGCTTCTCCATTTCCCATGTGTCTTTCTGGAAGTGATCATAAATATTCTTCATTTGTGCTTCTGTGTTGAGTAAAATCAAGCTGGCCTGAGATCAAATGCATGTGAATCACAGTGATTAGATAGTCAATCTCTCTTCACCAGGAATCCCTGATATATGTAGATAAAATCTTGCAGGGAAAATCTGATCAAAAGTCTATTGCTCAAATACATATATTTTCTGGTCACTCCACAAACTGTGTGTGTGTGTGTGTGTGTGTGTGTGTGTGTGTGTGTGTGTGTGTATGCCTACTATGTTCTGAAGATTTTACTGGGCACCCCATGATGTACAAGAACAACTCCTCCAAACCCAGCTGCTGTACTACTCAGTTTTCTGGTTCTGTGTTTGCCTCCCTTCCTGCTCTGCTGCACACTACTATGTCTCCCAAACCCTCCTCTCAATCTCCACTCCTCCTTAATTCAAGTACATTAACCTTTTCCTTGAACTGATATTTAATTCAACCAGTGTCACAGGTTCCAGGTTCTCCTACTTTCTACACGGGATCTTTGCCCTAGAGCCTAGTCTTATATACTTGGGGAGAGGAGATGCCAAAGTGGGGCAACACTCAAAAAACACATTCACATGCAAAAAGGTCATACAGGTCAGAGGTCAGAGAAACAGATCCCCATGAAGGGTGCTTACCTTGTTGTGCTTACAACACATGTTTGAGCACTGGCATCACATGGGAATGTGATGGCCCAGGGCATGTGATGGCCCAGGGAAAGCTCTGCTGTTGTGGGGGTGCCTGACTCTCTCTCTCTCTCCTTCTCTCTCTCTCTCTCTCTCTCCCTCTCACTTCCTCTCACTCCCTCCCTCCCTTTCTCCTTCTCTGAATGAAAAAACTGGCCTAGGAGCACTGAAGTTGTGTATGTGCAAGACCTGAGCTGCACACACATGCACACACACAGACACAGACACACACACACACACACACACTTACAAAACACTCAACCTGGAATCATGACAGACAAGTGAAAAAGCAGACACTGGAGCAGGAAAAAGCACACGGGGGAAGAGGTCTCCAACCATATTTGATAGTGAGAATGTTGAAGGCATAGGGGCTGTGGGTCTAGCAACAAAATCAGAGAGAGTAAAGGAAGTCACCAGGTCTGTGTCAGCTTCAAGGCACAGCATACTGCTCTGTTCTAATGGGCACAGCCTTTCACCTCAAGACCCAGCAAGATTCAAACATGAGCTTAAATTCAAGGAAACAAGAAGAAACATATGCAAAAGGGCTCAAGTTTCAGCTTAAATATCCCTACTAGAATGATTCTGACAAGAGAACTGTTCCGAATCCATGGTATGCTAAGGGGTAAAGAAAAGAAAGAGAAAAAAAAAATAATAAGGGAAGTCTCTCTGTAAAGGGCTTTGACCCTAAATCATAGAAACAGAATCTGTCTTTAAGGCTTTGGATGTTGTAGTAATAAGTGTTTGTAAATAATTTAGCACCCCCCAAGTCACAGTTTCCAAAGACCAAACAGCCTGCAGAGCGGAGGGCCATGGGAGCATCAAGAAAAAGAAATCTCTAGACTATAATACCAAGGACAGGGGCCATAGCTGCTGACCGTTGCCATATTATCAACGATTAGAAAAGGAAAACACTGGGAGCTGGGCAGTAGCACAGCGGGTTAAGCACATGTGGTGCAAAGCGCAAGGACCAGTGTAAGGATCCCGGTTCAAGTCTCCAGCTCCCCACATGCAGGGGAGTCACTTCGCACGTGGTGAAGCAAGTCTGCAGGTGTCTATCTTTCTCTCCCCCTCTCTGTCTTCCCCTCCTCTCTCCATTTCTCTCTGTCCTATCCAACAATGAACGACATCAATAACAATAATAATAACTATAACAATAAAACAAGGGCAACAAAAGGGAATATTAAAAAATATTTAAAAAAATAAAAATTATTTAAAAAAAAGAAAAGGAAAACACAAGCAACGACCATAACCTTGATCCAATTTGTTACTATTGGCCCTTCCACTGAAGCCATTCAGAGTTTAAAAGGAAGGGAAAAAAAAATTCTCCCAGATCTGAGACCAGAAATATCTAGATCAGAATTTTTAGGCTTCTGTAAGCATATGCTAGAAAATATTTATGTTATCTGATTGCAAATGACAGAGACAAAACTCAAATACAAAAACTATGGGATAGTGTGTGATTTGTTATTTCCAGACTCACTCACTCATATACAGGTCAGTTTCATTTTTTTTCTCCCTTCCTATGACTATAGTTTCCTCAAAGGGATGATGGATGTATTCAGTATCCTTACTCAACAAGCCAGAGGTAGAAAAAGAATATGGACCAGCAAAATAGTTCACTTGGACTGTGTACTGTTTTGCTATGTGAGTCCAGTCACCATATCAAAAAAGAAAGCTTCCGAGCTGTGGTCTCTCTCCCGAGCTGTGGTCTCTCTCCAGAGCTGTGGTCTCTCTCCCGAGCTGTGGTCTCTCTCCAGAGCTGTGGTCTCTCTCCCTGCGAGCTGTGGTCTCTCTCCCTGCAAGCTGTGGTCTCTCTCCCTCTCCCTCTCCCTCTCCCTGTCCCTCTGCCTCTCCTGTTCCTCTCCCTCTCCTGTCCCTCTCCCTCTCCCTCTCTTGTCCCTCTCCCTCTCCTGTCCCTCTCCCTCTCCCTCTCCCTGTCCCTCTCCCTCTCCTGTCCCTCTCCCTCTCCTGTCCCTCTCCCTCTCTTGTCCCTCTCCCTCTCCCTCTCCTGTCCCTCTCCCTCTCCCTTTCCTGTCCCTCTCCCTCTCCCTCTCCTTCTCTCTCTTCTCTCAAAAAGTTAACCTGGAATGGGAAAGTCCCAGAGATAATCAAAAAAAGAAAAAGAGAGAGGAAATGATGAGGCTTTTTTACCCTTTCTCGAGTCTATAGAAGAACCCATGTTGAAACTGATTGGCTCATCTGAATTATGTGCCTACCCATAGGACTAGGCCTTTGTAACCAGTGGAAAATAGTCTTAACACCAGGCTTGGCTCAGAGGTAAGCACAAGGAGCTGGGTCTGCAGCTGACAACCCCCAAAGAATCCTATGGAATGAGTCAATGGGTATGTCTCTCAAAGGAGGGAGTTAGCCAACATCATTCATCATGGAGGAAGAGGAAGAGAGGAAGAAAGGAAGGCATGCTAGATAAATAGAACTCGTAACTGCCCTGTACCCATTCATATCATCCATACTCATAGAAGCCTTCATTACTGCTGCAAACACTTGGATCAAAGAACATAGGGATGATCAGTTCCTAGAGTTCCAGATAAAATATATTTTCAACTGCTCTTCCCTTAGGGAAGAGGAAATAGCATAATGGCTATGCAGAAGACTTTAGTGCCTGAAGCTCTGAGGTTCCAGGTTCAATCTCCAGCACCACCATAAGGTGAAGCTCAACAGTGCTCTGGTCTCTCTATATATCTTTCTCTCTGTATTTATCACTCATTAAAAGATGAATTAACAAGTTGTTTTTTATTAAAAATATTTTTAAAAAAGGAAGCTCTGGAGTCAGGCAGATCTGAGTACAGAGTACAGATCTTGGCCTCCTAACATGTTTGTTGTCTAATTCTGAGCAAGTTGCATTAACCCTAAGAGCTCTATTTCTAGGGGCTGGGCGGTAGCACAGCAGGTTAAGCGCAGGTGGTGCAAAGCACAAGGAGCAGTGTAAGGATCCTAGTTCAAGCCCCCAGCTCCCCACCTGCAGGGGAGTCGCTTCACAGGAGGTGAAGAAGGTCTGCAGGTGTCTATCTTTTTCTCCCCCTGTCTTCCCCTCCTCTCTCCATTTCTCTCTGTCCTATCCAACAACAATGACATTAATAGCAATGATAATAATAACCACAACAATGATAAAAAAAAGGGTAACAAAAGGGAAAAAATGGCCTCCAGGAGCAGTAGATTTGTGGTGCAGGCACCGAGCCCCAGCAACAACCCTGGAGGCAAAAAAAAGAAAAAGAGAGAGAGAGAGCTCTATTTCTTTATTTACAAAGCAAACAGCAAGACCCAGCACATAATGTATACTGAAGATGTGAAAGACTTAATATACACTGTTTAATACAAAGACCTCAATAAATATTTGTTCAACACATGAATTGATTAACATGAACTTCACAGGTCAGCAGGGACTAGGCTGGAGGGTCTTGTTTCTGTCGCTTGAGAGAATGAGTTTTTCTGTTCTAGTAAAGATTGATGGTGGCACAGTTAAAAAGTCCATGTGACCAAGTATGAGATTTAAATGCTGTGACTGCTCCCATTCTACAGATGAAAACACTGAGATATAATTTCCCTGAAAGAAAATGAGTACTCTAACCAAAAGGGGATGAGGTAAATGCTAGAAAGGGACCCACTTTGAAGCATACTTAATTAACTAGGAATTGGGTCTCCAACACACTAGTTGGATAATCACTCTAGCTTCCATGGGTGGGGAAAACATACCTCTTCCTGACGTTACTGAACCTGAGTTTCCCCTTATCACTTAAGGACAAAGGAGGCAGGTGCTTATAATTCCTTTCACAGATGGGAAAATAAGTTCAGAAAACTAAAGTCTCTTAATGACGGCCACATTAATTATAAAATGGTCAAACTCAGGCTCAAATTCAGCTCAGTGTTGAAAAAGAAAAGTTGGACAGAAATGATTATGGCATTCTCTCTTCATTATATACTGAAGTGAGCTGTCAGTTTTAATACACATGTAGACCCTGAGCGTAAGAATGATCTAGAAGATTATTAGGCAAACCCCCTGGCCAACTTGGGAAACTTCCTTCAAACTCCCTGATGTGAGGGTACAAAGAGACCCAAGTAAAAAAGGCAAGTCTTATAATTATACTCCAACAGGACAAAAGCACCAAATAGTCTGATAAGTCCATATATCAACCCAGGTGTGATTCTTGAAAAATGAACATTCTTTACTTAGTAGGGTGCCCCGCCTGCCAGGCATGCAGCATAAGTTCAAGTCCCAGAACCACATAAGAATGCCACAAACATGGAGGGAATTCTGATGCTGTGGTGTCACCCCCCTGTCTTTGCCTCTATTTCCCTCTTTCTTTCTCTCTCCATATATATATATATGTGTGTGTGTGTATATATATATATGAGAAAAATTGGCCATTTGGAAAAAACAAAAAAGGATTTCTTTCTTTGGTAGAGGCAGAGAGAAAGATACCACAGCTTTCTTCAATGCTCACTATCCAAGTGAGCTATTTTGTTGACACAAGAAATGAAGACATTTTGCCTAATACTTCAGAAAGAGATTTGAGATTCTATTCTATTATATTCAAGATTTATAAATTGTGATGAATGTATCTGTCATTGATAAGATGCTCCACTCTATGGCCTAAGATCTTAAAGACAAAAGGCTGGGAGGTGGTGCATCTGGTTAAGCATGCACACTACCATGCACAAGAACTCAGGTTCAAGCCCCTGTTCTTCACCTGCAGGAGGGGGAAGCTTCATGAGCAGTGAAGCAAATAGTGTAGGTCTCTTTCTCTCACCCCCACCCGTCTCAGTTTCTGTTTTATCAAATTGAGAGAGAGAGAGAAAGCAAAAATATGGCCACAAGGAGTGGTGAATTCCTTGTGCAGGCACTAACCCCCAGCAATCACTCTGGCAGAAAAAAAAAAAAAAAGTAAAATCTTAAAGTCTATGTTCTAGAATATATTTGGCTATTAATATCAGCACTGAAACTTCCTGAGAGGTTGGGACTTTTCTTTGCCCATGTTTATATAGAGTAATGATATATTTTATTGTCCAGATTGGATCACTTGTAAGGATCAAGAGTGGTATTGCTCATTCTTGTGCCATAACCACAAATAAAAAAACTAAAACAGTCTGAGGTAAACCAAGACAGTCATCCTTGTCAAAGAAAACATCTGAAAATCACTCATTCACACAGAGCTATTATCAAATGTCTGATGATGTCTTCCTCAAAACATCTTCCCTCTTCATCAGCCTTTTCTGACCTCAATTTTTCATGGGATTCACTGACAGCAACTATTCAGGGGAAAGTGCAGATAAACATATATTCTGTGAGAAGGTTTTACATGATTGCTAATTTAGTTAAAATGGCTTTTAAACAGTGTCTTTGGATAATCTAAGTTGGCTACAGAACAACAGCACAGTAGGAGGCTAATGGAGATTTAGCAACCTGCAGCTAATTGTAATTTCCTTTGGTTTCCTTTCTAATCATTTTCCTTTTTTGTCTCTGAGTCTCTGTCTCTTTTTATGTGAGGTTTGGCCCAGTCACAGCTTCCTCTCAGCTTCCTCACCAGCCAGGAAGAGTCCAGGTGGACAGTGGAAGAGTGACATCTGGATATAGCTAGGACTACAAAACTTGTCATCCAAGCCAAGAAAGAGCCTATTAGCAAAGACTTTACAAAAGGAACTCTTTCTTATTTGGCAAGAATTTGGAGTATTCATACACAATGCTGAAGTCTAATTTTTTTCTTTTAATTATTAGTGATTTAATATTGGTTTTCCAGATTATAAGGTCACAGGCTCCATACCACACCTACCTACCAAAGTTCTGTGCTTCCCCCCCCCCCATAGCCCCCACACCTGTATGCTTTTTAATATTTTCTCACTGAATCCTCACAGGAAAAATTTTAAACCTATGAATCACTCTATTCTCAAACTCCAAACTCTCTTCAATCGATGGACAAAATTCTATTCCCCCTGTCCCACCCCAATATGTGTTGATCCTTACCTTCTGATATCTAGAGAAAAGGGAAGAAATGTATCATTAAATACAAGGGAAAACTAAACAACAAATAAGCAAACAAACAAAAACACTTTAGTGACATTATGGCTGATTCTTTAAAGGGTGAATTGATGCTTCCTCCAGAGACAGCTCTCAGGACACAGAATCCTATTGGTTTTTACTGGTCAGAATTTGAAATCTTCTTAATTCTCAAGGGGAGATGAAAAAGACACAGAGTGAGAGACCCCAAAAGCACCACCCTGGCTTATGGTGGTGCCGGGGAACTGCTTTTTTTTTTTTATTTAACAAAGGATAAATTAATAAAACCATAGGGTAGGAGGGGTACAACTCCACACAATTCCCACCGCCCAATCTCCATATCCCACCCCCTCCCCTGATAGCTTTCCCATTCTCTAGCCCTCTGGGAGCATGGACCCAGGGTCATTGTGGGTTGCAGAAGGTGGAAGGTCTGGCTTCTGTAATTACATCCCCGCTGAACATGGGCGTTGACTGGTCGGTCCATACTCCCAGTCTGCCTCTCTCTTTCCCTAGTAGGGTGTGGCATCTGGAACCTGGTGACTGAAAAGAGAGTTAACATAAGAAGCCAAACAAATTGTTGAGCAGTCATGGACCCAAAGCTTGGAATAGTGGAGAGGAAGTGTTAGGGGGGTACTCACTGCAAACTCTGGTGTACTTCTGCTTTCAGGTATATTATTTTGCAGTAGTTTACGGATACGTGTGAACATATGCTCTCTCTCACAGAAACTGGTGTATATCTACGTTTTGGGACTTTGTTAGAAAATGAACCACCTGAGATGGAATTAGAGTATACTATGAAAGGGAACTGCTTTTTAACCTGTGCTGCCCAGAGTCCTTGATTCTAAGGAGAGATGCTTCTGGGTCCCCCTAAGGTGGGGTTGAAATTGGGTGTCAGAAGAGAGGACTTGCAACAAGGCTCTGCTCCACTAGACCAACTCCATTCCACACACATCTGAACACCAGGTATAATTCACTCTGGCGAAGAGTGAACTACTGAAGACTTGGTGACTAAAAATTCTAGCTTAATACTTAACAGAGCTGGGAGTCCGGCAGTAGTGCAGCAGGTTAAGTGCATGTGGCAGTAGTGCAGCAGGTTAAGCGCATGTGGAGCGAAGTGCAAGGACCAGCATAAGGATGATCCTGGTTCAAGCCCCTGGCTCCCCACCTGCAGGGAAATCAGGTCTGCAGGTTTCTATCTTTCTCTCCCCCTCTCTGTCTTCCCCTCCTCTCTCCATTTCTCTCTGTCCTATCCAACAATGACAACATCAATAACCACAACAATAAAACAACAAGGGCAACAAAAAGGGAATTTAAAAAAAAAGAATTTTGGTCCATGCTCCCAGAAGGATAAACGTTAGGTGAACACCAGTGCAAGGATCCTGGATCAAGCCCCTGGCTCCCCACCTGCAGGGGGTCACTTCACAAGCGGTGAAGCAGGTCTGCAGGTGTCTGTCTTTTTCTCACCCTCTGTCTTCCCCTCCTCTCTTGATTTCTCTCTGTCCTATCCAACAACAACAGCAGCAATAACAACAATAACAACAACAAGGGCAACAAAAATGGGAAAAATATTTTTCAAGAGCAGTGAATTCATAAGTGCAGGCACTGAGCCCCAGCGATAACCCTGAAGGGGAGGGGGGACAGAACAATGACCTGATTTTATCCATAGGCAATAATTTGCTAACTTCTGATGTCACCGAATTTGAAATATTTATCAATTGTTTTTTATTACTCTGCTTATCAAATTGAGGATTTTATTATTACTATGTTTAATTTTGGAAGACAAGGAAGGTAATGTGGTATTATAATCATTCATTTTTTCATCTCATGTAGATTAAACAGGTCAAAATGAGCCTTTGTCTACACTGCCCATTGGACATATACAATATATATTCTGTACTACTGAGCATCTCTCAGATTCCTTGAGTGGTCCCTATGTGTACATATATATGTATGTATGTGAGACCTGAGACCATATTTCTCTTGACCATCAGTGGAAAAAGCCAAGGTCCCTTTTTTTTTTTTTTCCCTCTTTCACTTTCTCATTTGATTCTGGGAAGATCCTTACATCAAACTGTATAATAGAAAAAGTACTAGACCAGCGCCAATGGTTTAGATTGCTACTTTGGTTGAATCACTACTTTTGTGTTTGACCTTGGCAGGTTCATTCACTCACAAGTTTAGCTCTGTTAAGTTTTTTTTTTTTTTTTGCCTCCAGGGTTATTTCCAGGGCTCAGTGCCTGCACCATGAATCCACTGCTCCTAGATACCATTTTTTCCCCTTTTGTTGCCCTTGTTGTTTTATCATTGTTGTGGTTATTATTATTGTTGTTGCTGTCATTGGATAGTTCCTGCTTTGTACTATGTGCACTTAACCTGCTGCCCTACCTTCTGACCCCTTTACTGTTTTTTAAATAACATTTTAGTAGCCACATTCATTCATTTCTTTTTTTTAATTGAAATATTGACAAGACCATAGGATAAGAGGGATACAATTCCACACAATTCCCACTACCAGAACTCCATATCCAATCCCCTCCCTTGATAGCTTTCCTATTCTTTATTTTTCTATGACTGATTAAGAATTTGAAAAATAAAAATCATGAAAAGTCAAAGCATTATTGAGGGAGGAAAAGAGGGAAGATGCAGGTACCATGTTCCCAGACTTCAAATTATACAGGAAAGCAAGAATAATTAAAATGGTACGGTTTTGAAACAAAAACAGGTACAAAGACTAATGGAACAGGAGAGTCTAGAAATAAACCCATGCATATATAGACACTACATTTATGACAAACATGCCAAAACCACTCAATGAGGAAAAGGCCTCTTTAACAGATATTACTGTGAAACCTGGACAACCAACCATATGTGAAAAAAAGAAACTAGACAGTTACTTAACATCATATACTGACATTAACTCAAAATTAAGCACAAAAACCTTGGCATTAGACCTGAAACTACAAACAAAGAGTAAGGAAGAGGAGGAGGAGGAGACATCAGTAAAACACTTTGGGACTTTAATATCAAAGTTGTTTTTGCAGACTCCACCCTAAAGGGAAAGCAAACTAAAACAAGATTAAATAAATGGGATTATAGTCAAACTATAAAGCTTCAACACATCCAAAGGAAAGAGCACAATGATAAAAAGGCAACCCAGTAACTGGGAGAGGATATTTTCTCATCATACATCTGACAAGGGATTCATATCTAATACATATACAGAAATTATACAGGTCCAAAACAACATGAAAAACAGTGGGGAAAATATCTGAATAGAGGATTTTCTAAAGAAGATGTATATTGACCTACAGACATAAGAAGAAATGCCCCACTTCACTCATATTAGAGAACTGTAAATTAAAACCATAATGAGATACTACCTGACATCTGTAAGGATAGCCTCCATCAGCAAAGCAGGAAATAAAAACTAGTAGTGAAGAAGGAACTCTAGTGCATTGCTGGTGGGAATGCAAATTGGTACAACCCCTATGGAAAATGGTATGGGGTGTCTTTAAACAAAAAATGAGAATACCTTATGATCCATCAATACCACTCTTAAGACATATGTCCAAAGGATATGGAAACACTAATTTAAGAGGGCATATGCACCCCCTATATCCAAAGCTGCATTATTTACACTACCAAAAAGTGAAAGCAGCTTAAATGTGAGCCAATGCATGACTGGATAAAGAAGTTACGAGACATGTATATTCAGTGGAGTACTACTCTACAATTAAAGATGGCACCAGACTTTCAGGGGGAAATGGATGTAACTAGATGGAGGTGATTATGCGTATTGAAGCCAGGGGATGAAAGACAACTACCAGGTAAGCTTCTCTCATATGTGGAATATAGATACTCGAAAAACATGAACTTGCAAAAGAAGGGGGGAAGGAGCTGCCTAAACTATCTCTAAGACACTGTGAGAACTATGGGGGGAGGACAGAAGCCCTAAAGCTCTGATGGTGGGTGTGGTATATAGAACTATACTCCTAAAATCTTATGATTCATAGTTAATTAAATTACTAATAAAATACATTTAAAATTTCGGGGGTCAGGTTGTAGCGCAGCAGTTAAGCTCACATGGACCGGCATAAGGATCCCAGTTCGAGACCCCGGCTCCCCACCTGTAGGAGGGTCACTTTGCAAGTGGTAAAACAGGTCTGCAGGTGTCCATCTTTCTCTCCTCCTCTCTGTCTTCCTCTCCCTCTCCATTTCTCTCTGTCCTATCTGGCAACAATGACATATAAAAATAATAATAAAAACTACAACAATGATAAAAACAACAAGGGCAACAAAAAGGAAAATAAATAAAATATTTTAAAAATACATTTAAAATTTTAAAGGAGTAATTTTGACAGAATAGATCACTCATGAACCATAAATTACTTAATATCTAGTCCTTCACAGGAAAGGCTTGATGATCCCTCTTCTAAAAAAGTTCTACAGACGTCTGGAGCTCCCAAGAGATAGAATAAAACTGTAGGAACACAGCCTGAGAGAGAAAAAGAAAAAATAAAAAAATAAAACTAGACAAAGGAAAATAAGAATAGATGGTTTGGCAATTGACAGGAGAAAATTCAGAAAATGAGATGTTGAAGATGGATGTTTTAGCATTTCTATATAATTTCTGTATGCGATGTATTCTTTGGTCACCTTGAGAAGACTTCAGTAAATATATTTATTTTTTTAAACTGCATGATTTTTGTAAATTTTGGTATATATTTGTGATTTTTTATTGATGCTATCTTCTTTTTTATTGGGGGGATTAATGGTTTATAGTAGATACATTGTTGGTACTTTATATGATATTCATGAACTTGCAAAACAAACAAAACAGAAGCGAAAAAAAATTGTTTCCAAGACTGATGAAAACTACAGTGGTTGTCTTTGGGAGATGGGAGGGTGAAGACACCTTCCCATTTTGTGGTGAGCATAGTGTGGAAATATACATTAAAATTGTAAAAAATTGTAACCAACTATTAATCACAAATTTAAAATATTGGAAAATTTGATAGGGGTCAGCAAAATAGGT
Source organism: Erinaceus europaeus (assembly GCF_950295315.1). Classification (NCBI taxonomy): domain Eukaryota; kingdom Metazoa; phylum Chordata; class Mammalia; order Eulipotyphla; family Erinaceidae; genus Erinaceus; species Erinaceus europaeus. Next base: position 142,019,863 of record NC_080163.1, on the reverse strand, counting down.
CACCTGGACAGTGTGCCTGCTTTGTCATGTATGCAATATAGGTTGGATCCCTGTCTCTCCTACACTACAGGAGGCTTTGGTGCTGTGTTACACTCTCTCTCTCCCTCTCCCTCTCCCTCTCCCTCTCTGTTGTATGCTTTACATTGGGTTGTTCTAGATCTCCCCCGCCAAGAAAATTGGATCAGTCCTGCTAATTTCGCGGGCCCACTTGGCCCCGCCCCAAGGAACCCCGCGAGAGGGCCAGAGTTCCAGAGTTCCAGGGTTCCTGAGTTCCAGAGTGAGAGAGAGTGCTTGCGCCGCCGCAAAGAGACAGCAGAGTTCTGTTTGGTGATTAGTTTTGTTTAGTTTATGAATCGTTGTTCCTGAATAAAGAAATACAGCTTCCCTGCCCAGCCGTATGTCTCTGGTCGTCTCTGTTACTCGCCCGTGAAGCTAGCCCGGCCAGCTAGAGCCTCCAAAAAAGTTCACCTGGGGGCCAGGTGGTGACACACCTGGCTAAGTGCTCATATTACAATGTACAAGGACACAGGTTCAAGCCCCCAGTCCCCACCTGCAATGGGAAAGCTTTGTGAGTGATGAAACAGGGCTGCAGGTGTCTCTCTTTCTCTCTCCCTCTCTGTCTCCCCCTCCTCTCTCAATTTCTCTCTGTCTCTATCCAATAATATATTTTTTTCCAAAAATTCCACCTGGAAGTGTAAAGCCCCAGCAGCTACCAAAAAAAAAAAAAAAAAAAAAACTGTACTAGAAACTTGGTGTCCCCTTATTGCCATTTGCCAAACCTTCCTGGAACATTTGAAAAAATGCTGACTCCAAGCAGGGCTCTAGGGCTCTATATACTGCCTTAGAGGAATGACTAAGTGAATCAGACCCTTCAAGCCCCTAAGAATGTAATATATTGCAGAACCTTGATCATGTTATTTAAATAACATTTTTAAAAGTATAATTTTTAAAATGAGGCAAATTGAAGGGGAAGGGGAAATAAAAAGTACAATCCTCCTTAGCATAAGAAAAAGTTAACCTTAATTTCATAGTGCTGTGACAAAGGAGAGTTTCCCCATCACGCACACAGGAAGACTTTACTGCAAGATGCTTGTAATAGTGATTTTGATACGCAACTTCCCTCCCTTATTACCTAACACTAATTCTACAACAGAAACACTCCCCAGAACAGGCTGGAAAAGAGGAATAGTATCTAAAGATACTAGAGCCAGAACCATCCAGAAAGTGATGCAGAAAGGTATAAAATTATCAAGAAATAAGTAACTATAAACTCCAACAACAGTAAAAGCAAAAAGAGCAACAGTAAAAGAGTTTGCCTCATTTTTAAAATTTCCTTTTATAAGTATGAAAATACCTTTTCCTCTCCTCCATTAAAAGTAGTAGAAACATGTTTTAAAGGGGAAATGGAAGTATTCTTGCCATCCTCAGCACTTGAAAAGTCTTAAGCAGTCTTTTACTAGGACTTTCTCCTGAGTCTACAGCTAGGAACTATTAAGGGCCTCCTTGGATAGAGATAGGGAATGACATAATGATCTCTTGAGTCCCAGTCTCGACTTTCTTAAGCCTGCATTTTCCCCAATTATAAGAGGAGTACATTCATTACCCTTTCTACCTCATCGTCAGGTGTGGGAATCAAGTATGGGGGAACAACTCAGAAGCCTGATTTACAAGTTAGACTCTCAACAGACTGGGCTCTGGGGTGTGTTCAGAATACTTCACGTCTTGGTATTCTGCTTCTGTTCCTTACCCACACCTCCATGGCAGATCTCCGTTCCTTTGATTCAAAGCTGTCAACTAGATAACAGTTCTGCCTTTAAGGTTGATCATAATGAGTATGATTTTGAGTAGCAGATATATCTGCTTTCTGGGCTCATATAAAATGTTCTCTTTCTGCTACACCTTATATTAGTGGGTGGCATAAAATGCACTGCCAGTAAGTGATCAGAGAGTATCCCAAACAACCTGTCAGCTGACAAGCATTGTAGCAACTGTGGTCTCTTAAAGTAGGAAGAAAAAGACAATCTGAATGAACTTTTGGATTAGTGGCCGGCTCACTGGATGCAGAAAGGAGACATTTTCACCTCTTCTTGTTTAGTCTTTATAAGCACCTCAAAACCCATCTCTGTATATTTTTTGGTGTTTGCACTATGTAATGCTTTTTTCCCCTGTTGAATCTGTTGTGCTTTTTGGTGAATTAAATATTTTTTATTCTGCCAAAAAAATAAATAAACAAAAGTATAATTTTAAAAGTATATTCTCCTTAACTCTGGAACAGGGGCCAGGAAATACCTAGTAGAGGCCCAGATCCCACCTCCTATACCACTCCCACCATTTGAGATTTCACAAGAAAAAAAAATGTCATGTCAGGGGGTCAGGCAGTAGAGCAGTGGGTTAAGTGCACATGGCGCAAAGCACAAGGACTGGTGTAGGGATCCCAGTTCAAGCCCCTGGCTCCCTACCTGCACGGGAGTCACTTTGCAGGCAGTGAAGCAGGTCTGCAGGTGTCTATCTTTCTCTCCTCCTATCTGTCTTCCCCTCCTCTCTCCATTTCTCTCTGTCCTACCCAACAACAGACATCTATGGCAATGATAATGATAACCACAACACTGGTAAAACAACCAGGGTAACAAAAGGGCAAACACGGCCTCCAGGAGTAGTGAATTTGTGATGCAGGGACTGAGGCCTGGCAATAACCCTGGAGGCAAAAAAAAAAAAAAGTCATGTCAGGAATTTTGAGGTTTAATTTTAAAGAGTATGAGAGCAGTACTCGTTGTCATCTGCCTTTAGATCTCAAAATTTGCCTTCAGTTCTCAGGGAGATCAAATGTAATCCATTCTGGCAGACAGACCTCAGAAATTCCACAAGTGTCTGCATGGCTGAGGGATGAATTTTATGAAATGAACAACAATATCCCAAAGACTTCAGGCATCTCAGCTTGTGATCCCTCATTTCCTAACTGGGAAAATCTAAGGAAACCTGAAAACTGAGAACCTGTACCTGAGAAGAAATAAAAGTGATCTCACAGGAAGAGACTTAATTTTACCATCAGCTAGAGAACATGAGAAGGAAGAAGAAAAAACTGACAGAGAACACATTTTCTCATTGTGCTTCCACAATGAACTGTTAACCTCAATGGAATCACCTTTGGGAGTAACACTGTATCTGTTTTAAGACCCTAATATAGTTAGAGTGTCTCTAAAATGATTCTACAAGCTGAACCATAATTTCCACAGGTCTAAATGCTTGCAGGGTCAGAGTGTGTGTATTAGAAGTCTTAGAAGGTATAAATTTCCCTTCTCACCACACCCTAACAAAATATTGGAAAAGATGCAAAAAAAGAACTTGGCTTGCAGTAGGAACTGTGCTTTTGACTGGGTCAGAGTCCAGTGTGAGCATCACCCTATAGCTGGAAGAGCCAGGTCTCTGTAAAAGCCACCCTCCTGGGGCCGGGTGGCATGACAGCTGGTTGAGTGCACTTGTTACAAAGCACAAGGACCCAGGTTCAAGCCCCTAGTCCCCACCTGAGGGGGAAAGCTTTGCACGTCATGAAGCAGGGCTTCAGGTATCTATCTCTCTCCCTCTCTTCCCCCTTCTCTCTCGATTGCTGGTTGTCTCTATCCAATAAATAAAGATTAGAAAGAAAAAAAAGTCACACTTCCCAGGGGATGCACAAGAAGAAAGCAGGATGAGAGAACTAGCACTAACAGAGCATCTGCTTTGCACTAGACACTATATTTGTTATAGATTACTAATAACAGATGATCCCCAAGGTACATGGCTGTAGCACACCCACTGGTATACATATCACCATGCACAGGACCAGGGTTCAAGACCCTAGTACTTACCTGGCGAGGCGGGAAGCTTCACAACCAGTGAAACAGTACAGCAGTTCTCTCTCTCTCTCTCTGTCTCCGCTACCTCTCCCCCCCTTCTCAAATTCTCTGCCCTGTCAAAGAAAAGGAAAAAAGGGGGAAGAGGGAGCACTGGCAGCACAGAGCTGTGGATTTGTCATGCAGGCACTGAGCCCTAGCGATAACCCTAATGGCAACTAAAAATAAATAAATAGGGAGCCAGGAGGTAGCACACTGGGTTAAGTGCACATAGTATGAAACACAAGGACCATCATAAGGATCCCAGTTCAAGCCCCAACTTCCCCACCTACATGGGGGGGTTGCTCTGCAAGTGATGAAGCAGGTCTGTAGGTGTCTATCTCTCCCCCAACCATCTTCCCCTCCTCTCTCAATTTCTCTCTGTCCTATCCAACAACAACAAAAATAGGGAAAAAATGGACACCAGGAGCAGTGGATTTATACTGCATGCATTAAGCCCCTGCAATAATGCTGGAGGCTAAATAAATAAATAAATAACAAATTACCCCTAATTTTAGTAACTTAGTCACATTTTTTCCATTTCAAAGATCAGGAAACTCACTATAATCTTACTAGGTGCTTCTGGCTGCCATCAAGTTAAACAAAGGATTGTAGTTACTGTCAAGGCCTGACTGGGGGACAGTCTGGCTCTGGGTTCATTACCAGAGTGGCTGAAGTGGTCCAGTATTCCTTGACTGTCCCCCAAGAAACATCAGGGTATTTTTTCCCACATGGACCTCTTCATAGGACAGTTCATAACAGGGCAGCTGGATTCTCTCAGAGCCAGTCCATAACAGAACTCAAGATGAAAGCCACAGCCTCTTTGTAACATAATCTTAGAAATGACACCCCATCACCTTTGCCACAATATATTCACTGGAAGCAGCTCATTAAGCCTGTCACACATTCAAGAAGAGGGGGTCATACAAGGACACCAACAGCAGAAGGCAAGGATTGGGGGAAAGGGACTAGCTTTAAGACTGCCAACATGTGACCAGACCTTTTACATGTATCTACTACAAACAAAAGGTTATGGAAAGCAATCTTTGTCTAATCAAGCAGGCTTTGTAGTTTATAGCTGAGGTCAGAGGTGTCTGTGACAGAGGCTGGATTCCAGCTGAAGTGCTCAACCCCAAGTGCAAGAGGGCAAAGCAGGAAACACAAAACTACCAAGATGGGGTATGTTGTGTTCTTTGCTATAGTCTCTCCCACAGCATAAAGGAAACCAGTATTTTTAAAAGGCAAATCAATGCCTATTGTGACACAGCAAGTTCCCCCAGATGTTTGTTTAGTGTGCTATAGAAATGATTTCAAGATTTTTTTTTTGGTATGATGTTCTAGGAAAGCAATCATTTAGAAACACATCTGCTCTAGATCAAACAGCAAGCAGGTGAGTGAGTGAAGTGGAGATGAGTCACTATCTGTCTAATGGCCCTCTAGTAACATCCCAATGCTTCAGAGGTATACCATCTCTGAGGGCAGTGTTTTAGATTCAGAAAATCACTTCCTCCCTCCTCAGAGCTACTAGGCAAGTGACTTCTAACTCAGCCTCCCTTTCCTCCTCTGAAAGAGTGGTGCTGGTCAGTCCTGCTTCATAGGGAGAGACACAGGCCTCACTCAGAGTGAACCCTGGTTCAGCTAGCTGGTGCAATTCATAAATGCTTGTTTCTGTTTCAGATAAGAGAATTATTCAGTATCAAGATCATATCAGACTTGTCATCTAAGGAAGAAGGGGGGAAAAATAAAGTGTCTCAAGATACTAGATAAGACTGATGTTTTGAAACACAAAATTCATGGAAAGAACAGTAAATCCTCCACATAAAGAATGAGTGGGATGTCTGCTTTCCAGCCATGAAGGAACAACAGATACTAGACTCTCCTTCCAGTGGCAAATAGCTATAAGACTGGAGCCCTTCCAGTGGCAAATAGCTATAAGACTGTTACAGAGCTAATTTCAAATGTAGGCAGCAAGTGGTAAGGAACAAGTAGGCATGAGAAAAGGGAATCAGTTAAGGTAAGACCCTTAAGTGCTCCAGGCTTTGGCCTGGATGATGCAGTCTGACACAAGAACAGGAAGAAGGAATAGACAAAGGATCTGTGATCCTGTTGAAATGATAAAAATAGAGAGAGGAAGCTGAGCTCCAGGACACATTGGTGGGGTCTTCAATCCAGGGAGCGGGGAAGCAATTACAGAAGCCAGACCTTCTACCTTCTGCAACCCTCAATGACCCTGGGTCCATGCTCCCAGAGGGCTAGAGAATGGGAAAGCTATCATGGGAGGGGGTGGGTTAAGGAGTTTGGGTGGTGGGAATTGTGTGGAGTTGTACCCCTCCTACCTTATGGTTTTGTTCGTTAATCCTTTCTTAAATAAAAAATTTTTTAAAAAAATAGAGAGAGGAAGGTGGTGGAGGTGGCTGAAATTTATAAGGCAAGGTGCTGGAAGAAGGCAATCAAGAGAGAAACTCTGGAAAAGTGCATAGGAGCTCTCTTGAGATATCAGCTAAGTGCCCCAGTAAGCCTCTAAAATGGGAGGGAAATTAACTCCAAGAAAACATAAGCTAACTGTCTCATTTCACACAGGGCTGAGAGAGATGGAGTCCCAACCAGGAATGGTAGAGAAACTTTGGACTCCCAGTACAAAGAATGATACTTTAGGAACAGGGTGAACCTAGCCATAGAACCAGCCAAACAAAGATCTTTCTAAAGTCTAGAGTATATTAAGGAGTCCTGAAGTAAATTAAATTTCTATCTAGACATTTATCCAAAGACATGAAAAATTCTAATTTGAAGGGACATAAGCACTCCTATGTTCATAGCTGCATTATTCACTAAGATGAGAACAGTCTGAATGCCCATCAACATATGAGTGAATTCAGAAGTTATGGGGCATATACTCAATGAAGCAATACTCAGAATTTTTTTTTAAAAAAAAACAATTTTATGCTCTTATTTTTTTTTAAAGACATGCAACTGAAGAAGTAAGTGAAGCAAGGAACATAGTGAAGTAAGGAAGGAAGTGAAAGACAACTATCAGATGGTTTCATTCCTATGCAGGATATAAAGAATTGAATTAAAAAGCATGAACTTGCCAAAAAAAAAAAAAAAGGACTCAACTCACCTATAAGATCTTGGGAGAACTATGGTGGTTATCCTTGGGGTGGGAGAGGTGGAGCGTACAACCTTTGTAGGGATGGTGTGGAACTATACCTCTATTATTTTGTAATCTTGTGAATCACAATTAAGTCATTAATACTTTTTTAAAAAACTGTCTAGTGGGGTAACACACAGCATTGTGAAAAGAAACACTAAAAAGAAAAAAAAAATTATTAAAATCTATGGATCAACCAGCCAATGCCCATGTCTAGTAGAGAAGCAGTTACAGAAGCCAGAACTCCTACCTTTTGTATCCCCAAAAAGAATTTTGGTCCATACTCCCAGAAGAAGAGAAATGTTAGGGGAATATGACTAAAGGGCTCTGAATTCCAATTCCATTGGGACCCAGAAAAAGAAGAGGACAAAATAAGGACATTCAGAAGTAGCAATAGGTGTGTAGGTGTAACTTAGAAAGGAAAAGAAGGCAGAACCATAGGGGAAAAAAAGGGCAAATATATATTTATAGGCAATAGTTATAGAAATAATAGTCAACCTATCTGTGACCTTGGGAGAACTACTGCAATTTCTAATGGAGGAGACAGGGACACACACAGAACTCACTCAGAAGGTGGGAACAGTGTAGAATTAAACCCATTATCCCATAATTTTGTACATCAATATTAAAGAGCTGGTAATAATAATAAAAAAAACCAGGAGCCAGATGGTGGTGCACCTGGTTAATCACACACATTATAGTGTGCAAGGACCCACATTCAAGCCCCTGTTCCCCCCTGCAGAGGGAAAGCTTCATGAGTGGTGACACAGGGCTGCAGGTGTCTCTCTGTTTCTTTCTCTCTCCCTCTATTCCCCCCTTCTCAATTTCTGTCTGTCTTTATCCAATAACAAATAAACATAAAGATTTTTTTAAAAATATAGACATCCAGGATCAACCTGTCATGCACTGCATTGAGCATACACATCAACATGCACAAGGACACAAGTTCAATCCCCTGCTCCCCACCTGCAGTGGGGAAAGCTTCACAAATGGTGAAGCAGTGCTACAGGTGTCTCTTGGTTTCTCCCAATCTCCCTTCCCTCTCCAATTCTCTCTGTCTCTATAAAATATTTTTTAAAAATAGTTTAAATATATAGACATTGGAAAATGTAATATCCACAGAGTTAAGCATACACTATAAATAAATAAAGAAGATAGGCAAAGAAGAAGAAAATGAAATGCACAGCAGGGGGATAAATCAGTCAAATATAAACAAACTCAGAAAACACAAACAAGAAGGAATTCACAAAAGATTTTATTTTTAATTTTTGAGATACTGGAAAATGAAAGTGGGGACGTGTGCAAACACAAAATCACTAAACAGCTACTCTAACCCAATTTTAATTCTATATCTTTATTGGGGAGTGCAGATACATTAAAGCATCATTGAACCATCCACAATGTATCCACATGCCCCCAGAGACCAAACTTACAACCTCTTACATGGCAAGGCATGTGATTTACTGACTGACTTAACCTCTAACCGCAAAAAGATTTTAAAATAGCACTAACGGGTTGGCCAACTAGCTCATCTGAATAGTATGTCTGCATTACCATTCACAACTCAGGGTTCAAGGCTGGTCCCCACCACACTAGAGGAAGCTCTGGTACTTAGTATCTTTCTCTTTTTTTAATTTAATTTAATTAATTTATTTTCCCTTTTGTTGCCCTTGTTTTGTTGTTGTTGTTGTTGTTGTAGTTGTTGTTGTTGTTACTGATGTCATCATTGTGATAGGACAGATAGAAATGGAGAGAGGATGGGAAGACAGAGATGGGGAGAGAAAGACACCTGCAGACCTGCTTCACCGCCTGTGAAGTGATGCCCCTGCATGAGGGGAGCCGGGGGCTCAAACCGGTATCTCCTTACACTGGTCCTTGCATTTTGCGCCCTGTGTGCTTAACCCGCTGCTGCGCTACCATCTGACTTTCCTTAGTATCTTTCTCTGACTCCCCCTACCTGAAAAAAATTAGCTCAGAGCAGTAAAGCCCTGGCAATTAGAAAAAAAATAAATAAGATAGCACTTAATTTAAAAGACTTGAGGAAAATAAGACTAAAGAGAAAACAGGAGATCTCAACTGAGTAATAAAAGTTGTAAAAAATTACCATGGTAATAACACTAATTAGAGTGGCTAAAATTTGAAATGTGGTCAATATCATATGCAGGTGAGGATGTGAATGGCAGGAACTATCATTTGGCTGGAGAGAATATGCAGCCAGTTTGAAAAATAATTGGTGACCAAGAAAGCTGTGGTATATATACACAACTGAATACTATTCAGCTATCAACAATGATGAAGTCACCTTCTTTACCTCATCTTAGATGGAGCTTGAATGAATCATGTTAAGTGAAGATAAGCTCAGAATGATAAGGTTGAATATGGGGTGATCTCACTCATGATCAGAACTTAAGAAAAAAAGAACAGAAAGAGGAAACAAAGTACAACTTAAAGACTGGTTTGGTGTATTGCACCAAAGCAAAGGACTCTGGGGAAGGACAGGACAGGCAGAGAGGAGAGAGGTTCTCTTTTCAGGTCCTGGAGAATGATGATGGAAAAGGACTTAAGTTGGGAGGAGTTAAAGTGTTTTGTAGTCAACTATGATGGCAAGATGATAAATTTTACCCATATGCCAACAACTGTAGTTGTACTGCAAACTATTTGTCTCCCAACAAAAATAACTTTTTTTAATTTTTATTTATAAAAAGGAAACAATGACAAAAACCATAGGATAAGAGGGACACAGCTCCACACAATTCCCACCACTACACCTCTGTATCCCATCCCATCCCCTGATAGCTTTCCTAATATATATACATATACATATACATATACATATACATATACATATACATATACATATACATATACATATACATATACATATACATATACATATACATATACATATACATATACATATACATATACATATACATATACATATACATATACATATACATATACATATACATAACCACAGAATGTGAGCTCAGATCTAGAGGGATGCAGAAGTCACAAAGGCTCCTAAGCTGATTATGGGCCCCAGATCACATCAAATCGAAGGGGTTTACAGTCAACAATACTTATACCCCTTTCCCATATTAGGAGAGCTACTCTCTTCCCTGATCCAGCTTTCTGGTCCTTTTTCCACCCATGACATCATCTCCCCAGACAATAACTTGTATCCACCTGCATATCAGATTTCAGGCTAAGGGGCAAAAAGAAAAAGGAAAAAAAAAAAAAAAACCTAGTATAGCCACAGGCCCTTTGGAATTTAACTAAAATATACTTACTAGCTATCTACAAAATGGAGGAAGCCCCCAACTCTTCATCTGCACTATTCCAGCCCTTAGGTCCATGACTGGTCAACAATTTGTTTTGCTTTGTATGTTAACTCTCTTATCAACCACCAGGTTCCAGATGCTAGCATGATGCCGACCAGACTTCCCTGGACAGACAACCCTACCAATGTGTCCTGAAGCTCCGCTTCCCCAGAGCCCTTCCCCACTAGGGAAAGAGAGAGACAGGCTTGGAGTATGGATTGACCCGTCAATGCCCATGTTCAGCAGGGAAGCAATTACAGAAGCCAGACCTTCCACCTTCTGCATCCCACAATGACCTTGGGTCCATAGTCCCAGAGGGTTAAAGAATAGTAAAACTATCAAGGGAGGGGATGGAATGTGGAGTTCTGGTGGTGGGAATTGTGTGGTGCTGTATTCCCTCTTATCCTATGGTTTTGTCAGTGCTTCCTTTTTATAAATAAAAATAAAAAAAATAACTTTTTTAAACAAGCTAAACAAAGTGGTCTGGAAGGTGGAAACAAAACACAGGACTTGCAAGCAGGAGGTACTACTGAATGTGATCCCCAGACTTCATGGTCCAGAGTGATGGGCTGTTTCTCTCTTCCTTTTTAGATGTGTTTTTATTATTACATTTATTTATTTTGAATAGACAGAAATTGAGAGGGGGAAGTGAGAGGGAAGCACCTGCAACACTTTTCATAACACATGAAACTTCCCTTATGCAGGTGGGGACCTGAGCTTGAAGCTGGAACGTTGCACATGATAACCTGTGTGTGTTCAACTGGGTAGCCATCAATTTCTATCTGTCCTATCAAATTAAAAAGGAAAATATTTTTTTATTTAAAAAATAACTAAAATGTTTCATATTAATAGACAAAGGGGTGGAGGGGACTATGACCATACCAATAGAAACTTAAAAAAAAAAAAAGCATCTGGAAAAATTCAGCAACCATTCATGATTCACAAAAATAATAACACATCTAGAATCTCATTAAATATAATAAATTTCATCTAGAAAAAGCTTATGGCAGTATACTTAACATTAGATCCTATTTATATCAAGAAAAAGATTGGGATATCCACTTACATTTGCAAAAACTGTTAAGATTAAATTATTTTAACCAGATACACAAAAATCCTAAAAAGATTTGCTGTAAAATAATAAAGACACTGTAGTATTGCTAAGAAAACAAACAAAAAAAAACCCATATAGATCAGTGGAACAGAAAAGTCCAGAAAGTCCTATGATTATATTATCAATATATCATCAGTCAACTAATAGGAGCAACTAATAGGAGGGCTAAAGTATCTTTTTTCAACAAATGATGCTAGAGCAAAAAACTATCCAAGAGGGAAAGAAATGAAACTGGTCTGCAGGTGTCTATCTTTCTCTTCCCCTCTCTGTCTTTCCCTCCTCTCTCCATTTCGCTCTGTCCTGTCCAACAATGACAACATCAATAACAACAACAATAATAATTACAACAATAAAAAAACAAGAGCAACAAAAGGGGAAATAAATAAATATTTTTTAAAAATTAAAGAAATAAAATCTAGCTGGAGAAAATAACATAATTTGGACTACACATTTTTAAAGATCTTTATTTTGGGGGCCTCCAGGGTTATTGCTGGGGCTTGGTGCCTGCACCACAAATCCACTGCTCCTGGAGACTATATTTTTTCCCTTTTGTTGCCCTCATTTATCATTGTTATTGTTATTATTATTATTGTTGTCACTGCTGTCATTATTGTTGGATAGGACAGAGAGAAAAACGAGAGGAGGGGAGGACAGAGAGGGGGAGAGAAAGATAGACAGCTGCAGACCTGCTTCACTGTTCATGAAGTGATACCCTGCAGGTGGGGAGCTGGGGGCTCTAACCGGGATCTTTATGCCGGTACTTGCATTTTGCACCACCTGCGCTCAACCTGCTACTATACCACCTGACCCCCTAAAGAACTATCTTTAGTACACAGCCTTACATGAATTAACTCCACTTCCTATTAATTCTCCACCTTATTATCATTAAAATAATGTTTCAAAGACATTTGACAATTTACAAAGTATTGTTAATTGATCATCATATAATGAAAATAATAAAAAATAATAAAATATGTAAACACTTTAAAGCGTATTGACAAAAGAAAATCACAGATGGTATCTTTGCAACCTTGATGAAGACATAGACTTCATAACATTTTTAAATGAATCAATAAACTTGAGTCGGTAGTTCACAAAAGAATACATGGGGTTGGTCAATAAGCACAGGGAAAATGGCTCAACATCACTGACTATCCAGGAAGTGCAAATGAAAACCACAGTAAGCCATAATCATCCACCTACTATATGACTGTAATGTAATATACTGACAAAATCACATATCTATAGGGATGTGGCACCCAAGAATGCTCATGAATTAATGTCAGCAGTGCAAAATGGTACGACTACTCAGTTTCCCATAAGCACACCAACCCTGTGATTGTGCATTTATTTACTCAAGGGGAATGAAAACATATGTAGACCATTAAGATTTGCTCAAGAATATTCTTACCAGTTTTATTTATAGTATTCCCAAACTGGAAATGACCCAAATGTTAATTTTAAGATGTGAGTGGATAAGCAATTTAACTGAAATGTGCAACAGAAATGAAGAAAAATGAATTATCAATATAACAACATGAATGTGCCTCAAAGACATTCTACGGGGGGAACGGGGAAAAAAGCGCATGCCCCCCACTCCCACAGTTCTGTTATACTAACTTCTAGAACCAGGAAAATCAGTCTCTGTTGAAAGATAGCAGCATGCTCTTTTCCTGAGAACCAGGGGGAATGAGCAGGAAGGAGCAGAAGGAATGTCTGGAGGATAATGGAAATGTTCTACGTCCATACAGAGATCTGGTTTACTCCTCACATGCCTTTACAAAAATTCATTAAATTGTACTCTTAAAATCTGTGGGTTTCATTGTATATTAATTACATGTCAATTTAAAAATAAGATGCTGACATTTTTTAGAGGAGAAAAAATGGAGGAAAGAAAGTACAAGAGTCTGAAAAAAAATCTCTAAGCAGTTAAGCAGTGATTAATAACAGGTAAGACATCAATGAAAGGCACCAAATCATGGTGAAATATTTGTTTTCTGTAAATTTGCTTTTTGCTAATGATTCATTTTTCAATGTTATCTATGATTACTTTAAGTTAATTCCTTCTCCTCCTAAAGTATGCAGACTTGGAGAAATATGCTAATTTGGGGTGAGATTGCAACACCGTTTTCTAGCAGATACAGTTGGTCAAACCATAGCACAATAAACCTGCTAGGTGGCATGTTACCTGCCTGAAGAAAGAGTAGGCAGGCAAGCACCTGGAAGCTGAGCTGACAGGTGCAATACAAAGCACCAAGCAAGCCCATGAAATAGACCATTCTCTGACTCACTTGAGCCCTTATCTCATCAAGTCTGGCCTTTTATATGCTTTAGTCTCTGGTTTCCCTGAAACCATTTTTTTAAATGCTTCAAATGCATACAATGTACCAGAGTTTCATCAACTGATCTGGTGGATGGATAAACTTGAGCAAATTGTCTAACATGAATGCAAAGAAAAAAAAGTCTACGTTAAATAGTTTGTAGACAACAAACCATTTTTCCGGCGGTGAGAAGGGTTGCCTCATCTTTTTCCAAACCCCCTTCCTTGAGCCTATCTGGAAATTATCAAAGCAAGACAACCAGAAGAGCATGTCCTGGGGCTGGGAGCTAGTTCACTCAGTGGAGTGTACACTTTGCCATGTATGAGGCCCCAGTTCCAGCCCAAAGTCACCAGATGGAAGCCCCAAGCAAACGGGTAGCTTTATAAACAGTGATACAGCGCAGCGGTGTCACTTTCCTTCCCTTTCTCTCTCTCTCTCTTCTGACCCTATCTATCATCCTATAGCTAATAAATGAATTTTATTTTTTTTTATTTTTTTAATTTTTCCCTCCTCCAGGGTTATTGCTGGGCTCGGTGCCTGCACCTTGAATCCACCGCTCCTGGAGGCCATTTTTTTCCCCTCTTTTGTTGCCCTTGTTGTAGCTTCGTTGTGGTTATTATTATTGCCCTTGTTGACGCAATTCGTTGTTGGATAGGACAGAGAGAAATGGAGAGAGGAGGGGAAGACAGAGAAGGGGAGAGAAAGACAGACACCTGCAGACCTGCTTCACCGCCTGTGAAGCGAGTCCCCTGCAGGTGGGGAGCCAGGGGCTCGAACCGGGATCCTTACGCCGGTTCCTGCGCTTTGCGCCACATGCGCTTAACCCACTGCGCCACCGCCCGACCCCCTAAATGAATATTTTTTAAAAAAAAGAGTACACCAGGAGTGGTGTTGGGCAGGTGTCAAACCACAGTGAAAACCCTGGTAGCAATAAATATGTAAGTATCTTTTTTGCTTGTTTTTTATTGCCACTAGGGTTCCTGCTGGTGTTCAGTGCCTACATGACAAATCCACTGCTCCCAGTCGCCATTTATTTTAACTTGATAGGACAGAGAGAAATTGAGAAGAGAAGGGAAGGGAGAGGGAGAGGGAAAAGGAGATGGAGTGACACCTGCAGATCTGCTTCACAGCTCCTAAAACTTTCCTTCCTACAGGTGGGAAGAAGGTGCTGTAAGTATCTGCCGGGATAGCCTGAGGGTACTTCTTCCCGAGCTAGTGCTCTCTGGGTTGGAGAGAACTCAACTGGAGCCGATCTAGGCTGCTGCGTGGGAGAGGGATCAGGAACTCGTGCTGCACCAACTTCCGCAGGAGATACACTCTGGAACTCTCGGAGCCGGAAAGCAATTTCCAAGTGTCTTTAATCAGAAGAGCAGCTGTTTTTATATTCTCCAAGTAGGGTGGAAACAGGATGTGATATAGAGAGGGTGGAGAGAAAAGTGACTTGTGAAAATCAGAGTGTGACAAGGAGGGGGCGGAACAGGCGAGAATCCTATCACTGAACCACCAATGCCCTGGAGGGAGTGCTTTATGTAAATGTAAAAGTGATTTATGTAAATAGACCAAAGCTTTGAATGGGATCAGTAAATCCCTATATAGGCATATGGTTAAGCAGAAGCCAGGGGGAGGTGGCATACTACCCAACAAGTATCTTTGAAAGTATATTTTCTGTGGCGCTTCAAGCCAGAAGCAAAATAAACTGTTGTTGTTTGCGTAGTAATTCCAGACACACTTATGTGATTAGTAGTGTGAGAAGTGTAGCTTTAAAGATCTAAAGTCAGAAGGTCTAGGACCTGAAGCTCCGCCCCCTCGCTGCCTACTTACACAATTAAAAGTCAGTTAATTGGACATTACTGATGGGGAGAAGTGACTGGTCGCCTAGTAACAAATGGGAATGCTTCTGAGCCTCAGCAGAGAATTTAATGAGCCTCCTGGCTCAGGTTTCCTCACAACTACTTAGAGGGTGGGTCCAAGAGTTTGCCGTCAAATGCCTGCACAGCTGTTGAAAATCTGAGGCAAGTTTAAGAGAGCAGCTAAATCACTCCTGAAGCCTTCCCACTCTAGTCCTCCTGAAGCACGTGGACCTCCTACGACCCAAAGCAGAGCCCACGGGACAATCACTGTAACATAACCTGGGAGCCTGTCATTAAGTATGGAAGGCAGGGCAGTGGTGTACCCAGAAGAGCACATATTATCATGCCTGAGAACCGTGGTTCAAACCCCTGGTCTTCACCTGTAACAGGAGAAGCTTCAGAGTGTTGGGGCTGCAAGTGTATCTCCCTCTCCATCTCTATCTCTCTATAAAGAACAAAAGGAAGAAAGAAAAAGGAGGAAAGAAAGACGTGGAGGAGACAGCATAATGGTTATGCAAAAATACATTAAGTCCCTTAATGTATTAAGTCCCTTAATTAATACATTAATCCCATATACCACTATAGTCCATAGCTAAGCAATGTTCTATTCTTTCTACATATTTCTGTCTTTCTCATCTCTCTCTCTCTCGTTAAAATTAAACAAGATATACATACATACTTATATATATATAACAAAAGAAGAAATAACTGATTGCTGAGAATGGTAGAACTATGTAAGCACCCGGTCCCAGGGATAACCCTTGTTGGTGAGGAGGGGGTAACCAGAATCTCAAACCCCAGCCCATATCTTCTAAAAAAAAAAAAAAAAAAAGGAGCCTGTATTTCTACAAAATCTCCATATGATTCATATGCACATTGAAATATGAGAAATTGGAAGGGGAGAGGGGGAGTTCATTTGCTTGTAGTTAGCAAAGACATCTGTAGCATATATTATGTGCCAGGCACTGTTCTAGTGTTCACAGATATTAACAGGCTGAGTCTTCAGAGCAACTTTCTGAACTCAGATTGAAGAGGCAGATGGAACTCAGAAAGTTAAGTGACTTGCCTGAAGTCACACAAGTAGTAAGTGGTAAAGCTGGGAAGTACATTCAAGTTGCCTAGCTTCATTGTCCACATTTTTAATCACTTCATTATATTATTTAGATGACTCCAAAGAGAAGTAGGATTTCTTTATATTTTATTCTGGAATCAATTTGTATATCTGGTCAGTCAATTCTACTGTTCTTTAATAATGAATTTTAACATACAGTTTCTCTATTGGGTTACACTGATTTTAGATGTTCTTCTTCCCCCCCCCCCAATTATTTTTTTTCCTATATTCTGTAAAACAGCACTGGTCACATCATTTTCTCACTGTAGGCTGGAAAACTTATTCAGTAGGAATTACTTTTCTTGAACAGCCATTTTTATAAACCTGGAGGAGTTTCTTTAATAATGATATAATGACAGGAAATTACTGAATCCACAATATAGAACACAATAAAATAGCTTAGCATGTGATTTATATAAAAGCATGCATCAGACAAACTGCATTTAATAGCCATATCTACTATTGTACACTTCTATTATTAATTCAAATTTCTCCCCACCAAAAAAAATTAGTGACTCCCTCAGGCACGTGCAGCTCAGAGAAATGATCCTAAGACAATATCAAGATGGTTTGTGTCTTACATGGGTGCATAAGAGACCAATTATTTCCTATCAGAGCTCTTCCTGTTAATCTCAGTAAGGAAATTCATTAGAATGTTGATGTGAGATCTTCAAAATTCACACAACATTTTCCTGGATTAAACTTTCTGTATATGATCCTCTGCAATGATGAATGTTAAGTGCAGATCTTAAGTGGCCATGCTGACTTATGGCACCATACAGACAATTCGTAGCATAGTGGCTACATGGACAATTCCCATGTTAGGTGGGGAAGCTAATCGTGCTAGACTTCCTATGTTACTTTATAAATGCTCCCTAGGTAATACTGCCATAGTATTTAATGTTACTTTATGTTTGAACAAAAGGCTCAGATACTACTTTTGATTGACTAGATTATTCCCTAAAGAGCCGACTTGTCACTGCTAAGAACAAAGTTATGGCCGCAGCCAAAGACCTCACGCCAAATACCCTTTTATCCCCTAGCTGGTATTTATATTTATGGCCCCTAAAATTCTCTGCAACATGCTTTCTGAGAGGCAACCTGGTTTGATTGTGATGTAAAATGTGCCTGACTAGTAAAATATCCTGGAATAGGTTTTTTTTTTCTTTATTTTTATTTTTATTTTTCCTCCAGGGTTATTGCTGGGGCTCAGTGCCTGCACCATGGATCCACTGCTCCTGGAGGCCATTTTTTCCCCCTTTTGTTGCCCTTGTTGTTGTATCCTTGTTGTGGTCATTATTGTTGTTGTTGATGTCGTTCGTTGTTGGACAGGACAGAGAGCAATCAAGAGAGGAGGGAAATACAGAGAGGAGGAGAGAAAGATAGATACCTGCAGACCTGCTCCACCACTTGTGAAGCGACTCCCCTGCAGGTGGGGAGCCAGGGCTCCAACCGAGACCCTTATGCCAGTCCTTGCACTTTGCACCGTGTGTGCTTAACCCACTGCTCTACTGCCCGACCCCCTCCTAGAATAGTTTTTGAAAACACCAGTGACTAGATCCCATCCCTAGAATTATTTATTTTTTATTCATTCATTGTTTTGCCTCCAGGGTTATTGCTGGGGCTCAGTGTCTGCACTAACAATCCACTGCTCTTGAAGGCTATTTTTTTTCCTTTTGTTGCCCTTATCATTATTGTTGTTATTATTGTTGTTGTTATTGCTGTCATTGTTGTTGGATAGGACAGGGAGAAATCAAGGGAGAAGGGGAAGACAGAGAGCAGGAGAGAAACATAGACACCTGCAGATCTGTTTCACCACCAGTTAAGCAACCCCCTTGCAGGTGGGGAGCCAGGGGCTTGAACCGGGATCCTTAGGTCGGTCCTTGTGCTTTGCGCCATCTGTGCCTGTTGCACTCTGCCCAGCCCCCTCCATCCCTAGAATTCTAATTCAATTCAATTAGGAAATGAAGCCTTAACTTTGAATTTAGAATAACCATGAGGTTCTGCATGTGAAACAGCAGACGCGGTGACTGAGACAACTACCGACTTGATGAACTGATAAAGGCCTTGTCTTCTGTCACATGTGCATTCCCAGTTTCTGCTGAGGCAAAAGGAATACCTAAAGTATGGCTCCCTGTCAGGGGCAGCAGTAGCAGCAGACTTTGTTGGAGTAACTCACTAGAAGAGAGACTAATAAAGAATAGGAAAACTTCCAATGGAGGGGGTGGAATATGGAACTCTGATGGTGGGATTGTGTGGAATTGTACCCCTCTTATCCTACAGTCTTGTCTATCATTATTAAATCAATAAATAAATTTTTAAAAAAGAAGAGAGAATGATAGCAGAGGGAGGAGTAGACCACACTAACTGGGGGCCAAGATACAAATTTTGTTTTAACGCTGGGCAAGAGGTCAAAAGAATGCAGGAAGGAAAAACCAAGTTTAGTAAAATGTAGTCAACTGGAAAATTTTTAAAAGATTACTGCCAACACTTGTGTTACTCAGAAATTATATCTTACACAGAGAACTCTCAGAGAAGGTAGACAACAAGTTTAAAACCTATATTTAAATAGAAAGGCCTAACATTAGGAGCAAGAAAGAAGAGTTCATGAAAACATGGGAGTTTTCTTTGGAACAGATGGATCACAGATCTTCTCAAGTATTTTAAAAAAAACAGCATTTATGAAGTATATTTTGTATATATTTATTTACTGGATAGAGACAGAGAGAAACTGAAATGGATCAGGCAGTTAGAGAGGAAGAGATAAAGAGAGGCACATACAGCACTACTTCAGCACTTGTGAAGTTTCCCACCTACAGGTACTGGCCAGGGGCTTGACCCTGGGTCTTTGTACATTGTAATATGTGCATACAACCGAGCACACCACCACCTGGCCCCTTCTTAAGTCTTAACCAGTCATCTGTCCCCTCTCTACATCTATAGCATTGGATGGAGTATAAGGAAATAACACATAACAAGTAATTTCATCACTTCATTTTTTTTTTTTGCCTCCAGGGATATTGTGGGGGCTCAGTGCCTGCACCATGAATCTACTGCTCCTGGAGGCCATTTTTTTCCCTTTTGTAGCCCTTTTTGTTTTTTTATCATTGTTGTGGTTATTATTGTTGTTATTGCTATCGTTGTCATTGGCTCGGATAGAGAGAAATGGAGAAGGGAGGGGAAGACAGGGGGGGAGAGAAAGATAGACACCTGCAGACACACTTCACCACCTGTGAAGCGACTCCCCTGCAGGTGGGGAGCCAGGGGCTTGAACTGGGATCATTACACCGGTTCTAGCACTTTGTGCCATGTGCGCTTAACCCTCTGTGTCACCACAAAGCCCCCTCACTTTAAATATTTTCAACAATGGATAGGATATCTCCCCTAGTAGAGTTCACTCCTTACTATGAAAAGGCCCTGGGTTTGAGCCCCAACACTAAATGGTAGCATCATAGGCAACAGCAGGAGAGGTTGCAGGAACAGTTGGTAAAGCAGTGCTGTGGTATCTCTTCTCCTCTCTCTCTATATGAACTTTTCAAAATTAAAAAAAAAAGTTGTCTAGGACAGGGGAATTGCAAAAGCATAATGCCTAGCACCACAAAAAATAATTATTATTTCAATATAAACACTGTCAGGCAGATATTCATTTATTTGCTCAATATGTATTTATTGAACACCTATATATCAATTTCTGTGCTGACAAAACTCTTGCTTCATAAGTAATACACTAAAACTAAGTAACTTCTTTTACTCTAAGAGTAAATCTCAGAACTGTGACTGGACCTAAGCTCTGACTCCAAATAACATTTAGAGATGATATGGTCTCCTCCCATAAGGAATTTAGAAGCTATGATAATTATCTATCCCTCCCTCTCTTCCTCCCCCCCTTCCTCCCTCCTTCCTTCCAGTTTTTGCCCTGCCTTACTTCATATGACCTTTCAAGGATCAACTAGTAAATTTCCTCCTTCTAGATGCCTTTTCTGATCCTACATGAGCTGGACTTCTGGTAGTGTATTCTTATTCCTGCAATAAAAATCATGCTGCATTGTATTTACTTGTCTGTCTTCTCCACTGAACTTTGAGATCCTAAATGACAGGGTAAGTCCTGACTTATATTTGCATTTATAGGAGGCATAAAATCTGATGGAGGATAGGGATGGGAAGAGAAAATAAAGATAGATTTCGGTGAGATAAGAAATTGAGCTGGAAATGAGATTTGAATCAACATAAGAGTAATCCAAGGCTTGCTTTCTTCTGCTGAGAAATCAGTTCAAAGAAAATTACAAAAGGAATGTGGGGTTTGTGAAGCACTCCTAAGTGCTATTTCCTGACTTAGAGGGAAGGTTTCAAACCTAGTAGAAGAATAACAAGTATGGGGCCTGAGGATGTCTTTCAGGACCGACATTCATCTGTGGAACAGGTACCCACTGAGCATGGGGACCAGGTGTTCTTCTCAGAACAGCAAATGAAACCAGCACAGACCCTAGTGTCACGAATCTCACAGTCTCACAGATTATGCTTATTCTGTGAGGGAAAAAAAAGGAATCAATTAAAGTTCTTACCCAGGGAATGATGCGATCTAAGTGGAGTTGGAGGGCCATTTATCTTGTTCAGAGTGAAGGATGATGCAGAATGAGGGTGAGAGAGAAGGGGGAAGGGAAAGAGTGGGAGCGACTAGAAGGAGAATGTGGGAGGAAAATGACAAGAAGTTATGAATTAGGCCCTTCAATTTGTGTGAGCCAAGTCACATTCTGTAAAGCTCAGTTTTGTGTCAGTAAGACAGTGCCCAGAAAGATAGCTGGTCATGACATGTGCTCAGCATGGGATGAAAATTACTGAATGAGAGTAAATGAGGGAAGGTAGTAGAGAAGCCCTGTCGTGGTCCCTTATGTCCATCCCTTCTTATATTGTCCTTGACTAATCAAATAATCAAGCACTTGGAACAACTTCCATGTTCTGTTTCCTTATCTGTTGCATCATTCCAATTGACATACCAGTTGTCCATAGAACTTGGTTGGACTAGGTGCCCTTCAGCAATGCTCGGTTAAATCAGTATAAAAAGGTCTTCTGATTGTGCAACATCTCACAGTCTTGAGCTTTTTGTGTGAACTGGGAAACTGAGCAGAAGGTAGGGTATGCTATGGCTCCCAAGCTTACCTGACTATAGAAGCCTAATCATATTTTTTCATTTTGTTTTATGGAATTCTACCTGATCCAGCAGCCTATAAAGTCATCTAAATTCACCAATAAAAGTCATGTGAAGTTAGATATTAAAACATAGCTAAACTCGGCTGGTGGAGAATCTTTCTAAGAGAAAAGGCACAAGGTGTTTGCACAGAGACCTGAAGGTTCAGTGAGAACTCTGTAGCTACTATACAAGATGAGACCTGGAATCTCCCTCAGGAAAAGCAAGCTCTCTTCTGTGTGAGTCATTGCTATTCTGGGATAGTTTTTAATTTCCCATCCCCAGGATTAGGTATGTCAGGGAGGAATGCTTTGGCTACCTTCTCTCAATACATCCTGGAGCTTTTATTTTGTTACCAATTTCCCTACATTGTATGCTTTCTTTGAGAATCATAACCGTGTGAATATTTGACAATTGAATGGTACAAACATCTTGAAATATACAGTTTTCCCCAGAGCTGCATTTCATACTATAATCCGAGGTGATCTCGGTTGCCAGAAACACTCACGCCGTTAATGGATTTGGAGGGAAGATGCTGGTAATGAGATTTTCAAATGTGAATTGTTTTGCTTTCAAATACAGGGTGAAATCCAGTGGAATATTGCCTTAGATATGCTGGCATAGTAAGTCCAGCTGATCAAATGAATGCTTGCTGTGTGGCTCAGGCTTTTTCTGTTTTTAACAATAGCTAGAAGGGAATATGTCTTACTGTATCTGGTGAGATGTCTGTAAGTCTCAGAGTTGAATAATGCTACATTCCTGTTTCTCTTCATATCTGTAATACCAGGAGATTGGCTGATTTATCTTTTCAACAAATAATTGTTGATGGCCTACTATGTGCTTATGACTGTTTCTGTACAGTGAATGACAGAAATATGAACAAAAAGTAATGCCCACAATATCCTAGAGCCTGCAAAACAGAGGCACATCCATGCACAATGACTAAGTAAACATGCATATGTAAACATCAGAGGACCTTGAAGAAAATTAAAGTAAAGTAAGGGTTGGACAGTAATTAAGTGATTTTTGTTTTAATTGAGAGATCAGTGAAGGCCCCCCTGAAGAGAAGACTGTGAGAGACTTGGAAAGAAGAAGAAATCTGAGGTCAGCTTCTAGGTCTGAGTTCTCAAGTAATTGAGAAAGCAGGTCTCAGAATACAGACTTATCTGGTTCCACAGCAGATGCTCCTTCCACATTATCACCCAGACTTTTGGGGGAACGGAACACAACTGCCTGGATGTAGCAGAAAGTTGTCAATGGTAGCAAAATGTCTCAGTTGGCAGACTATAAAAGTCTGTAAATAGGTTCCCCGTTCAATTCATGGTGCCTCGGGTACTCTAGTGCTGCTCTGATTTATCTCTTTCTTTTTATTTCATATGGAGTTCTCTCATATAAAATAAAGAAAATAAATCTTAAAAATAAGGAGGAAGTTGGGGGCTCAAAAAAGACCATTCAGCTTCCGTAAAGTCAAGAAGAAATGAAAATATGACATTTGGCATTCAGGGACATTACTGGAAGACAGGAGTCGATGGATAAACACTCAGCATCTTCTGTAAGACAATCCTGATGTGCTCTTCATGAGGTTACTATGGAAATTAGATCAGCTGTGATTTGAGGTGAACCCAAATGATAGGTCTAATAGGAGAGCTATAACTGGTAGCTTGTTCATCCCCTTGTGGTCAGAGTTTGTTCTGCTTTTTCTAACAGTTGACCCAACCTCTCAAAATCCCCAACCATGAGTCTTTCTTCCTCTCCATCCAGTGGTCCCAAACATAGATCCAGAATGTTCATATTCTTCACCACAACTTTGACCAGCATTTCCAACACACTTTCTTCTCAGACAGAAAACTTGAATGGACTTAGTACTTGACACCAATGACATTTGGGATATATTCCCCAACCTCGGGAGTCAGGCGGTAGCGCAGCGGGTTAAGCACAGGTGGCGCTAAGCACAAGGACCAGCGGAAGGACCCCGGTTCGAGCCCCCGGCTCCCCACTGTTGTTAAAATTCGGAGGCTCCAGCTGGCCAGGCTAGCTTCATGGGCGGGTAACAGAGACTCGTAGACACATGGCTGGGCAGGGAAGCTGTATTTCTTTATTCAAGAACAACGATTCATAAACTAAACCAAACTAATCACCAAATAAAACTCTCCTGCCTCCTTCTCACATGGCGGCGCCAAGCACTCTCGAACTCTGGAACTCTGGAACTCTCTCAGGGTTCCTTGGGGCGGGGACAAGCGGGCCCGCGAAACTAGCAGGACTGAACCAATTTTCTTGGCAGGGGGAGAGCTAGAACAATCCAATGTAAAGCATACAACACCCCACCTGCAGGGGAGTCACTTCACAGGCAGGCGGTGAAGCAGGTCTGCAGGTGTCTGTCTTTCTCTCCCCCTCTCTGTCTTCCCCTCCTCTCTCCATTTCTCTCTGTCCTATCCAACAACAATGACATCAATAATAACTACAACAATAAAAAAAAAAAACAAGGGCAACAAAAAGAATAAATAAATAAAAATTCCCCAACCTCCAAGCCTGAAAGCTTAGAGGCCATATCAAAACATGTATTGAAGCATTCAGAGAACACATCTTTTTCAAATTATATCACAATGCCTTTTAGGTGGGGCAGCACAGCAGAACCCAGAAAGGTACCACTTTCCAACATGGAGACCATTTGAGGAATGACCATCATCACTCCAGAAATTTGTGTGTGTACAACTGTGTGTGTGCACGTGTGTGTGTGTGTGTGTGCACATGTGTGTGTGTGTGTGTTTGTGTGGTGCTTCCACCAAACCAGACTCACCCAGGAATTCTCTGAAGAGATGGGATAAAAACATACAAGAGGAAGCCTCCCTTTCAACAGAAAAGAAAACTGGTCTAGTAATCCTTTCATTCTGGTTTCTGCAAGCTTGCCTTTCATCTAGGTGAGTGGTGAGTCATAAGGCACAGAAGTGACTATTGAAGTCCAAACAGATACTGGGTGTTAACAGAGCAAATGCCGTTTGGAAAGGAGTTGAAATCTCAGCCCAAGAAAGGGGAAAGTGCTTTGCATTTGGGTGGGCTAGCTGTATAACATGCTAGAGCCCATGGAAAAGAAGTCCTGGAGTGGAAGGAGCTTAATGTAGCTACTATGGGGCCACCCTAGAGCCCCTCCCTCACCCTTGGGATCACTGGTTGACTTTCCTATAACACCAACTTCTCCTGTACCTCTCTATCTCAAGCCACAGGTGTATGTTTAGTCCTTGTAAAGAGTAAAGCCAGGCCAGGAGATGACTCATCCAGTAGAGCTCACGCTTTACAGCTCACGCTTTACATGTGCAAGGACCTGTGTTGGAGCTCCCAACCACCACACAGGAGCAGCATGAAAAAAGAGGAGCTTTGGGGGCCTGGGCAGTGGCTCACCATGTTAAGTGCACATAGTACAAAGCATAAGGACCAAAGCAAGGATCCCAGTTTGAGCCCAGCTATTTAAAGCCTGTATCTGTATCAAAGGGCAGTCACTTCCAAGGATGTGGGGGCAGAGGCAGTAAGCTTCTAAGAGAAGGAGCCAGGAAACCTGCAGAGAAGGTGCCTTGCCAATATGACCCCATCAACAATGGCTGGAGACACAAAAAGGCCTCCCTAATCTGCTAGGACTGCCTTAATAAAGCACCCAGACTAGTTGCTGAAGCAATAGCAAATAATTTCCCAAGACACTGGAAGTCTGTGATCAGGCCATCGGAAGGTTGGCTTGCAGTGGCCCCCTCCTCTTTGTGTCTTTTCTCTGTGTCTATCTGTATCCTAATTTTCGCTTCCTGTAGGAACCACCCATCATGCAGGCCACCCACTACTGTCTAAAAAATTAGGTTGTTGGAAAATTTATGGTATGTTTTTCTCTTTTTTTATTGTTCTTGTAGTTATTGTTGTTGTTATTGCTGTCATTGTTGTTGGATAGAACAGAGAGAAATGGAGAGAGGAGGGGAAGACAGAGAGGGGGAGAGAAAGATAGACCTGCTTCACCACCTGTGAAGCGACCCCCCTGCAGGTGGGGAGCTGGGGGTTCTAACGGGATCCTTACGCCAGTCCTAGCACTTAGCACCACGTGCACTTAAGCTATTGTGCTATCGTCTGACTCCCGATGGTATATTTTTCTCCTTTTTTAAATTTCTTTTATTTTTTAAATATTTATTTATTTTCCCTTTTGTTGCCCTTGTTTTTTATTGTTGTTGTAGTTATTGTTGTTGTTATTGATGTCATCATTGTTGGATAGGACAGAGAGAAATGGAGAGAGGAGGGGAAGACAGAGAGGGGGAGAGAAAGACAGACACCTGCTGACCTGCTTCACTGTTTGTGAAGTGACGTCTCCTACAGGTGGGGAGCTGGGGGCTCGAACTGGGATCCTTAAGCCAGTCCTTGTGCTTCGCGCCACATGTGCTTAACCCTCTGTGTTACCGCCCAACTCCCCGATGGTATATTTTTCTGTGCAAAAATATGTCATAACTTTTCCAACAACCCAATAGAATGTTCCTATTTGATGTAACTTGACAGGGTTGGTGGGAGTTGTAGGAGTAAGATGACCATACTTTTTTTTTCTTTTTCTTGGGTTATTGCTGAAGCTTGGTGCCTGCACTACGAATCCACTGTTCCTGGAGACTATTTTTTCCCTTTTGCTGCTTTTGTTATCATTGTTATTATTGTTGTTGTTATTACTGTAATTGTTGTTGGATAGGACAGAGAGAAACTGAGAGAGGAGAGGAAGACAAAGAGGGGGAGAGAAAGACAGACACCTGCAGATCTACTTCACCACTTGTGAAGTGACCCCCCTGCAGGTGGGGAGCTAGGGCTCAAACGGGGATCCTTAAGTCAGTCAGTCCTTGCACTTTGAGCCATGTGAACTTAACTCACTGCATTACCACTCGGCCTCTGTGATGACCATTACTTTTATGGGGAAAAAACTGAACCTGCCATATCATACCGAACAGGAACATTCCACATTCAGGTAAGAGGAAAACATGGTGTTGGATATGGGTCTACTCATATGACCTTGTTTTACCTTAAAATTGCCTCTTTAAAGGTCCTATCTTTGAATGTAATTACACTCTGCAATCCTAGGGTTTAGGACTTCCACATATGAGTTGTCTATAAAAGAGGACACAATTCAGCCAGAACAGTCCTTGAGAGATACCCAGCTCCAAATAAACCAAGAAAAGACTCCGAATTCCTCATTTTGTGGGAGCGGGGGCTGAATGTGGGTGATCTTGGTTAGGGAGCAAAGCCACAAAGGCTAATGAGACCTGAAACAAGGAAGCGGTGGGATTGAGAGGTTTGCAAAGTCTAAGCCACAGTAGTATTTGACCCACCAGTCAGTCTGGTCTTATTTCTATGGAAATGAGCTCATTCTGGTTAAATCATTTTCCAGCTCCTGGTTGATTCATGAAGTGGTTTTGAATGTTTATAATCACCACATGAATCACTGACAAACCAAAGAGCCGAATGTCTCAAACTTGTGATGGCTGCCTCTCCAAATGAGCCACCCTGCCATGATTTGGGGGCAACCCTCCTCAGCAACAAGGTGTGCAGACTAGAAAAGTCCTCTTTTGTGTGCCACAGTCCTCTGGTCCAGGAATTCCACACTGGCCATTTTGCCAGACAATAACCTCCACCACCACCCCCCAACACTTAATCATCATGAATGGATTAATTCAGAGAGATCACTTTGAAACCCTCAGAACCTTTGCCTTGATGTCATCAGTCATCAAAGCATCCAAAACAAATAACACTGCTTCCAGGGAAGTAAAATGGTGTTGCTCAGAGGGTTCCATTGTGTTCCTGTTTCTGCCCAATGATGAATCCACTTTCACCTGGATGCTAAGCAAGACAAAGCCATTCCTTCCTTCCAGGCAAAGATGGAACACCTGTCTCCCAGGCAGACCAGTTCTCAAAACAAATGGAAATTGTAGGATCAGAATAGATAGGCCTACAGAAAGCTGCCACAGTGCCGGTGAGTATTAGAGAGGCACAAATGGTATAGCCTCCAACACGAAAAGCTTCTTGAATATTTGAGATGAGCAACTTAAAAACAGAGGTCCCTTAAGACTAGAAGCTAACAGATGTTCCTCCCAGACTGCCTGTCCACTCCCTCACTCAGAAGAGACCACACTGGGCAACTCTGCTGTCCTCCCTCCCATATTGTCCTCAAGGCATTTCCAATGCATTATCACATCTTGCAGATGCATCCACAAAGTGATATTTTGGGGAGCCAGGCGGTAGCACAGCAGGTTAAGCGCACGTGGCGCAAAGCACAAGGACTGGCATAAGGATCCCGGTTCGAGCCCCCGGCTCCCCACCTGCCTGAGGAGGGGAGTCACTTCACAAGTGGTGAAGCAGGTCTGCAGGTGTCTGTCTTTCTCTCCCCCTCTCTGTCCTCCCCTCCTCTCTCCATTTCTCTCTGTCCTATCCAACAATGACGACAACACGAATAACAACAATAATAACTACAACAACAATTAAAAAAGACAACAAGGGCAACAAAAGGGAAAATAAATAAATTAAAAAGTGATATTCTGTCTTCTCTTCCTAGAAAGCAAGCTCACAAAAAAAGGATCTGTATTTGTCTTATATTCTGTAGCCCCACAGGCTGTAACAGTGCTTGGCTCACAAAGTAGCTGCTTGATCAACATTTGTGGAACGAGTAATTTGAAGATCTCCACGGTCCTGGTGAGCAGGAACAGATTCTTTTTTAAAAAATGTTTTTTATAGTTATTTATTTAATTATTCCCTTTTGTTGCCCTTGTTGTTTTATTGCTGTAGTTATTATTGTTATTGATGTCGTTGTTGGCTAGGAAAGAGAAATGGAGAGAGGAGGGGAAGACAGAGAGAGGGAGAGAAAGACAGACACCTGCAGACTTGCTTCACCACTTGTGAAGCGACTCCCCTGCAGGTGGGGAGCCGGGGGCTTGAACAGGGATCCTTATGCCAATCCTTGCGCTTTGTGCCATGTGCGTTTAACCCGCTGCGCTACTGCCCAACTCCCAGGAACAGATTCTTTGCACACATGTTTCTGTCCAGTTCATGTCTTGGTGTGGACTCAGCACTCTCCACATTTTCACTATGTCAAAGTGTTGGGTTGGGAAGATGGGGAGTCAAGTCTCAGCTTTGGCCCCACATTAGCTGGATGACATCAAGGAGGATACTTCACCTGCCTGGGCTCAGAGTTTCCTCTACTTCTTCTTGTCTTTGAAATGTCAAAATGTGATCAACTGGACCCACACAAGGATCAGGTCTCCAGGTGTCTGTCTTTCTCCCTCTCTATCTTCCCTTCCTCTCTCAATTTCTCTCTGTCCTATCCAAAATAAAATGATAATAGGAGCAATGGATTCGTAGTGCAGATACCAAGTCCCAGAAATAACCCAAAAATAAATAAATAAATAAATAAATAAATAAATAAATAAATAAATAAATACAAAAAGGGAACAAAGAAGTTTCCCTAAAGCAGAGGATTTTTGAACTGGACCTGGAAGAAAGAATATGAACATTCCAGCTAAATACAAGGGGGAGGAGTGTCAATTCCAGATTGATAGACTTCTCTTAGCAAAGCAGCTGGATCTGAGAAGAACAATTCACAAAAGCCTGAGGAAAGTGGAGAGAAGGGATAGGGATGAGAATGATCTGGAAGTTTTGTGGAAAGTTTTGAATATCAGAGCAACATCTGAAAGTGATGGAGAAATGGTGAACTCAGGTGAGTCTCTTTGTAAAGTCCCTTACTCAGGACAGTTGCTGGAAAAATAGAGTGTTGGGGTCAGGTGGTGGTGCACCTGATTGAGCTCACATGTTCCAGTGCACAAGGACCCAGGTTTGAGCCCATGGTCATGACCTGCAGGGGGAAAGCTTTGTGAGCAGCGAAGCAGTGTTACAGGTGTCTCTCTGTCACCCCCTTTCCTCTCGATTTCTGGCTGTATCTATTCAACAAATAAAGATTTTAAAAAGAGGCTCCTGGTCTCCAATTTAAAGAAAAAAAAAGAAAAGAAAGGTGGAGTGTTGGCATGAAAGAAGAAGGTGAGCAACCACTTCAGAGACTATGGCAAAAAAAAAAAAAATCTGGCTGATACATGAAGAGTTCTGAACAGAAGGGTAGGAGATGGCAAGAAGGCATTGCCCCAGTCCCTCCATTGGGTGGCCTCTACCCTCTTCACAACCCTCATATGTGGCCTCGGAAGCAAGAGCTCTAACACAGCTGTACCGCATACCCTGACCCAGTCAGAGATGTCCCTACCTTCCATCTTTCACCCCCACCCCAGTCCTCACTGCCAGCCTGCCTCACACAGCTTTGTGTTCTTCCTTTCCCTATAACAGGTCAAATCTCTTCTTGGTTATTTCAGTGTATACTTTAACAGAGCCCTGACAGATATCATTCAGCCCCCTACCAGTCCCTGCCTTCCTGTCCACCTCTCCAGCTCCTCCCTCACCCCTTCTGAAGCCACAACAGATGCACTCTTTACACACAGTCTCCCCATCAACCCAGCCCTTACCTCAGTCTGGTTTTCAGCTTAAAATGCATTCCTGAAAACCATCTTTTGAATCCCACCTTGCACTGATACTCGGGTTGTATCTTCAGCCACTGTCTCTGGAGACTAGATCTGACTAAATCAGGTGATGTATATGTTGCCTATACCTCTGGGTCTACAGCACTATGCCTCTGATGGAAAATATCTTATCTGTGATCAGTTTACAGGGCTACAGGCCCAAATTTCCTCTGCAAAACATCAGCTCAGAGGCTTTGCCCACACCCCCTCCTAGAAACTCTGCTGTGCTTGAGGAACTCAGACACTGTTTACTAAACCTGCTCAGAGTCCAGCAGAGCCTCAATTCTTATCCAACAGCCCCATCTTCCAAGGAAAACTAAAAGAAAATTGTCATCACCAGGGCTTCAATGCTCTGAGCCAAATGTTTCAGTGTGTGTGTGTGTGTGTGTGTGTGTGTGTGTGTGTGTGTGTGTGTGTGTGTGTGTGTGTGTGTTGAAGGGGACTGGAAAGACAGTATAACTATAGCACTCCAGTGCTGTAGGGGTTGGGTTTGAACCTGGGTCTCTCACATGGCAAAGCAGGCTCACTATCTAGGTAAGCTATTTTGTCAGTCCCTTAGGCAAACTAAATTTAGATTTTATTTCACAACATAGTGAGGTGGCCACTATGTTAGACAAGATGAAAAAAATTATTTCAATGAACAATTACTGCAAGCCTACTATGCTCCAGCCATAAAATATGGCCACAGATGACATAGAGTTCAGTCATTTCTTGATATGTCAGGGGCTGGGGAAAGATAGGAAAATACATCATTTACTATTTGATGGGATAACTGCAACAGTAAGAGTGTGTGAAAGCTGACTAGCTAATGCCTGAGCTATGATTGTATTTTTAAAAATCAAAGCAAATAATGGTAAAAACCTAAATTAAATGAAGTTATGGTGAAATGTGTACAGTATGATAAGAAAACAACATGAAAATGTATTTATAGAGGCAGTATAGGGAGCTAGATAGCACTCCCCTCACTCCCCCAACAACTCATCCAGTTCTAAGACAAAGGAGCAAAGATGCTGCAGAACATTTAGTCTATCACTCTCTAATAGAAATGGTTCAGGTAGTTGAGATATTTACACCCAAGGGAATAGTATATTGCTATTTAAATAATTTGAAGACATTTGGGGGATCTAACTTCAAGTAAAAGGACACACACACTGTTGTCAATAACCACGTGTGCTTTCTACATTCTAACTCTTGGGCTTTCAGTAGGTTATATTTTGAGCATCAGTTGTCTGAGAAGTCTTTATCTCACAGTTCTCACTCAACTCTCAAGACAATCTCATGATGTTGATATTATGGGCCTATTTTGTAGATGAAGCAACTGAATGACTTGTACACAACATGTATATCAAGGAACACGAGCTCTCAACCTAATCCAGTGCTCTGTTCTCGGCTTCTATCAGGCACAGTGAACAGGAAGAGCTGCTAATATGCAAATGGGTAGAGGCAGTTCTGAACTGGCCATCTGCTACTAGCAGGCCCTGCAGAAGGTCCACTCCCCCATAAGAGAGCTGGCATGCATTTATGTTCTGTGATATCTAGTTGGGCCAGTGAGACTGAAGAGGGTGCCTGTGTTCAAGATATAGCAACCGAAGGTAAGGGTGCTGGGGGAGACATGTATAACTAAATTGCATCAATTTATACAGCCATCTACTTAAGTTATAAACTGGGTGAAGGGTACAGAGGAGACAGAAGTAACCACTGTCCTATTGCTAAATAACTACCAGATACAGACATTAATGAAGTGTATATACTTTATCCATTCATTCATTGCTTAGGCTATTTCTATATCTTAGCTAATGTGGATAATGCTGCAATGAACACAGATGTAAAAATAACTCTCTGAGATCTTGATTTCAAATCTTTTGAATAAATACCTAAAATGAGAATTATATGGTATATAATATATATATATGGATTATTTGGTAGTTCTATTTTTTAAAACTATAAACATTTTCTACAGCAGCTGCAACATTTTTCATCCCCATAAATAGCATGGAAGGGACCCACTTTCTTTTTTTGTTTAATTTTTTTATATTTATTTATTTATCTTCCTTTTTTGTTGCCCTGTTGTGTTGTAGTTATTACTATTGTTATTGATGTTAGATAGAACAGAGAGAAATGGAGGAAGGAGGGGAAGACAGAGAGGGTGAGAGAAAGATAGACACCTGCAGACCCACTCCACCGCCTATGAAACGACTCCCCTGAAGGTGGGGAGCCAGGGGCTCGAACCGGGATCCTTACACTGGTTCTTGTGCTTCACGCCACATACGCTTAACCCGCTGCACTACTGCCTGACTCCCATGACCCACTTTCTAAATGTAGACAATGGAATATTACTTAGGCTTGGAAAAGAAGGAAATCCTAATGCTTGCAATGATATGGCTGGACTATTGAGAATGTTGTACAAAGTGAAATAAGACAGTCAGAGGAAGACAAATATTGCAGAATTCTACTTCTTTGATAGCCAGTGTCAGAAGTAGTGAGGAGAATGATGGTTTCCAAAGGCAAAGAGGAGAGAGAAGTGAGGAGTTGCTATTCACAGCTAAAAATTAGACAAGACCATTCTTGTGATCTGCTTCCCAGCGTTGGGTCTACAGTCAACAATACTGTGCTGTACACTTAAACTATAATACTAAAGAGGATAGATAGTGTGCTAATTGTCATGACAGAAAGTGTAAATTAATGTTTGTTGCCTAAACTTACATCTGCTTTCACCTCTTTTGCTGTGGTGACCTTGAACATGCACTCAACTTTTCTGTGTCTCTATCCCTCACCTGTGAAATAAAGAGAACAATTAGCATGTGTCTTACAGAATTGTTGTGAAGCTCGATTTTTTTTTTCTGATATCAGTAAGCTTATAGCAGTGCCTAGCTCAACAGACATTGTCCTAGTTGTTTTATTGTGCTTCTTTATTAAAAGATACAGACACAGAGAGAAAGGGCAGAGGGAGAGAGTAAAAGAGACCACACCATGGAAGTTTCCTTCAGTGTAGTGGAGGCTGGGCTCAAATCTGAGTGGTGAACATGGCAAAGCAGCATACTATCCAAATGGGCCATTTTGCCTGCCCTACAGCTTCTCAATTTGTCTTCAAGACTCCCTGTGAAGAGGAAAGTATGATGTCCATTTTACAGAAAATTGAGACTTGTGAGTTAGCTCTTTCATGACAGCATATGTATAAGGGGCCAGGGGAATGTCACATTGTAGAGCCTGTTAAAAATCTATAAAAATAAATCAATAAAAAAAATCTATGTTGTCAGAAAAATCATGACATATTTTCTGTTTTTCTATGCAAAATGTGTCATAACTTTTCCCACAACCCAATAGATGGAAGAGATCCTACTAACTGGTGCATTTGCCAGAATGTTTCCTGGGGGAGACAGGATGACTTCTCAGCTTTGCAGAATAGGAAAGATGTGACTCAACCTTAGTGTTTCTAATGGTGGAGACAAAAACACATAGCAGAAAGGGTGGCTAGGCTCTCAAAAATTAAAAACAAAAACAACAAAGGTCTGTTCTGTCCTGGGTCTTGAATACTGGCCAAGAAGTCTGGAGATACTTCCTTGGCAGTGGTGAGTTGGCAAAACTGTGTGTAGGATAATGATTATGCAAAAAACTTTCATGCCTGAGGCTCTGAGATCCCAGCTTCAATCCCCATCACCACTATAGGTCAGAGCTGACAGTGCTGATCTTATACTCTGTATATTTCTCTCAGTAATTCTTTCATTAAAAAATAATTAAGGGGGAAGGCAATGGCACACTCAGTTGATCATGCTTGTTACCATGTGCAAGAACCCAGGTTCAAGTCTTTGGTCCCCACCTGTAGGGGGAAGGCTTCACAAGTAGTGAATCAGTGCTACAGGAGTCTCTCTTTCTCTCTTCCTCTCTATCTCCCTATTCCCTCTCAACTTCTCCCTTTCCTATTTTAAAAGATAGTCACCAGGATCAGTGGATTCATTGTGCAGACACTGACTCGCCAGCAATAACCCTGAGGCAATAAATAAATAAATATTAAAAGAAAAAGGAGAAGCAGTAGCAGCAAGTGAGGACAATCCTCTGTTTGCTCAGTTGATGAAGGTGCACCAGGGACCCACTTCGTGTGTGAGAGGACACACATGACCATTCACTTCCACTGCCAGCCACTCTGGAAAGTCTCTGAGAGAGGCTGAGAAGCAAAAACACAGGAGACACATCTTTCATGGTCATGAATATCCTGCTTCAGCAGGTGCTTCTTAGACTTTAAAATGCATACATAACACTTATGAGTTTGCTGCAGACAGATTCTGAGTCAGTAAATCTGGGAGCCTTAGAATCTGAATTTCTTTTATTTTGTATGTCACTGGGGAATGAACCCAAGACCTTATGTATGCATACCATTGTTGCCTCCCTGGTATTATTTTCTTTCTTTTATTCAGACAAAGAGTGAAAAAGAACAAGGAAAGATTCCATAGTACGGTTGCCCCATGCCATCAGTGGTACTTCCATGTGGTTTCAGGGCTCAAACCCAAAGCCTCACACAGGGTAAGGTGTGTGCTCTATTGGTTGAACTACCTCTTGACCCAGAATCTGAATTTCTATGCTGTCAGTAATGCTGATTCAAAGAACATGCTTGTTTTCTTTCCAGTCTCATAATTACAATCCCAACATAAGTACCACAATGCCTATCCCAGAGTGGATGCTTCATAAAATATTTGTTTCATGAAAGCAATGTAATCAGTTTCATTCCTGTTATCAGTGGGCTTGATTTAAGGCCAAACACACATCAAGGGTCATTTCATCTCTCTTGGTACAACAGCCTGCAGTCAAACTAGTAGAGTTTAGCATCCCTTTTCCGTTTTCTTATGACATCTTTATGAATAATATCAGACCCTCAGGTTCATTTATTTTTATTACAAATAATGAATGTTCATTGAAAAATAATAGTAAAGGGAAGCAAAAAGAACAAGAAGAAACTAATTTTTTGCACATACCTTTCAGACTTTGAGTATGTCACATAATAGAAGTATAGTCTATTCTATATTCCACTGGCATTTAACTTTTAATTAATTATAAGTATTTACATGGCAAAACATCAGTTTTATGGTTGTATAATATTTCATCATTTGAAATCACTTATAAAGCATACATTTTGCTGGTATTTGGGCTGGGAGATAGCTCACCTGGTAGGGTACACATTTTACCATTTTTGAAGATCTGGATGAAATCACCCAGTTACCACATGGGAGCACCATGCAGAGGGAAAGCTTCAGGAGCAGTACTGCAGTGTCTCTCCCTTTCTGCCGCTCATCCTCTTTATGAGAAACAGGAAAAAAAAAAAAGTCCACTGGGAGAGATGAAGAAACCAACAAAACACAAAGTATATACAGTAACCTTGAAAAGAGAGAAACAAGGCTCATACTTAAAAATTTATGAGCAGACATTACATCTAGTTTAAAGTGGTCTAGCGAGTGGGGGAATATGAGTGAAGACAGATAGATGGACCAGATATTAGTCATTGTTGAACTAGGTGATAGTCCTATTAGGATGATCTTCACTATGAAAAGTATACAAGGGGTCAAGAAGAGATATCTCAGTGGAAGAGCATAGGACTTGCATGTATGAGGGCCCAGCTTTGATTCTTGTCACTGCATATACCAGAGTTTGTGATGATCTGGGTTCAAATACATTCTCTTTCTCCCCTCTCCCTTCTCTCCTCTCCTCTCCTCTCGTCTCCTTTCCCCTTCTCTCCTCTTCCCTCCTCTCCTCTCCTCTTCTCTCTCTCTCTCTCTCTCTCACACACACACACACAGATATATACAAACACACACTTAAAAATAAATAAACAAAAAAATACCTTAAAAATAAAGTCGAGGTCCAAATAAGGTTTAAGAAGAGCCTGAGACAAAAAGGAATAGAATTAAAATGTATTAGAGGAGGCTGCTGGGAAGATGGCGGACTGAGAAGTCGCTAACAGTGAGTGCTCTGACCGCATCGTCGGCAACGGTAGGATTTTCTGCCTTTAGCAGGCCAGTCAGTAAGGGGTGACACCAAAGAAGTGATTACAATTTAATTTGGGTTAAGAATTAGAGTAAAGGTGACACGGACTAGCAGGGCTCCAGAATTCCCAGGCTGCGCCGGGCAAGGCGAGTGCGCCGGGCATTGTCCTCCACCAGCCCAGGAAGGCGGCTCCTCCGCCGGTTGCAGAGCACGGCGGGCAGAGGACCCAGAGAGAGCACTTTAGCTCGGGGGCTTCCTCTTGGGAGTCTCCAGAGTCCACCGCGACCCTGAGGGCGGATCCAAAGACTTCTTGAGTATAGCTCTCATTGGATCAAAGGACTTGGAGCTAGTTTTCATTTTTGAGAAATCCTTTAAAAAAGTCTGGAGGGGGGGGTTCCCGGAAGATGGCGGACTGAGAAGTGGCTAGCCTTTGAGCTCCGGACACATCTCATGTAAACAATAGGATTTTCTGCCTTTAGCAGGCCAGCCAACAAGGGGCCATAGCGGTGACACCAAGGGAGTGTCTATAACTTAATTTGGGTTAAGAATTAGAGTAGGGGAAAAAAATTCTTTTTTCTTCCTTTTAATTTTCAAGCATACATCCTTCCCGCCGCCCCCCCCCCCCCATAAGCAGTGCCTGGGACCAGCTACTAGCAGGATACCCCATACCACCAAACAGGGTGTTTTTTTTTGTTTTGTTTTTTTTGTTTTTTGTTTTTTTTTAAATTCAATGATACACATTTGGGAAGTTCCTCGCACTGCTCTTTAATTACAACTCTTCTTCTTATCTTCTCCCTTTTCTCTCTCTTATCTCTCTCTATCTCCTTTTTTTTTTTAATCTTGTCATACACTTCTTTCTTCTTTGCCTTTCTGAATTTGTGAATTACTTTGGGGAAGAAATCTGACCCAGAGTGGACTCTCTATGTGTGTATCTCTGCTCTAGTTCCCTTTACACTCTTGTTACCCCTAGAATATACACTGGATAGTAGATTTGCATAACTGTCTATTCTTGTTATCCTCTCTTTATTTTCTCTTTCTTCACTGGGATTTGGTTACTATTTTTTCACGGACTGGAGAAATTGTTTGGCTAACTGGTAACGATTAAACTCCTTCAATACTTACTTCAGTTGCTACTGTAATTCCGGAGGTTGGTGAGTGCAGTTGTCATAAAGGTATTTAGTACAGTGTTACTTGTGCTCAAAACACAACAACTGAGGAACAACAGAGCATAAAAAAAAAGAGAGAAACACATAAAAAAAATGGGTAGATTAAAAACAAATAAAACTGCTACCCCAATGAATGAAGACAAGAGCCCAGAAGAAACCACAAATCAGTCAGAAGTAACCATAGATAAGAAAAGTATGCAAGCAATAATAAACTTATCAATCACAGAAATGAAAACAACATTGGAGGAAAGGAATGGCAGTATTAGGGAAACAACAGTTGAGACCCCAAAGGAAAATACTGATTATCTTGAGACAATTAGAGAACTGAAAGCTGAAATAGCTGTAATGAAGAAAGAAGCTGAGGCAAGAGAAAGCAGACTAATAGAAGCAGAAAACAGAATTAGTCAGACAGAGGATGAGTTAGAGAAAACTAAGAAAGAGGTGAAAGAGCTTAAAAAGAGATTGAGAGACACTGAAAAAACAACAGAGACATATGGGATGATCTCAAAAGAAGTAACATTCGTATAATTGGCCTGCCAGAGGAAGAAAGAGAGGAAGGGGAAGAAAACATTCTAGAGGAAATAATACAAGAAAACTTCCCAGACCTGAATAACAGAAAGGATATCAAGGTTCAAGATGCCCAGAGAGTACCAAACAGAATCAACCCAGACCTGAAGACACCAAGACACATCATAGTCACAATGAGAAGAAGTAAGGATAAAGAAAGGATCCTAAAGGCTGCAAGAGAGAAACAAAAAGTCACATACAGGGGAAAACCCATAAGACTATCTGCAAATTTCTCAACTCAAACTCTAAAAGCCAGAAGGGAGTGGCAAGATATCTATCGAGCCCTGAATGAAAAAGGATTTCAACCAAGGATAATATATCCTGCTAGACTTTCATTCAAGCTAGATGGAGGGATCAAAACCTTCTTAGACAAACAACAGTTAAAGGAGGCAACTATCACCAAGCCAGCCCTGAAAGAGGTACTAAAAGACCTCTTATAAACAAGAACATCACTATAATACTTGCAATATATCAGAGTAAACAAATTGTTTTTTAGAACAATGGCACTACAATACATTAAATCCATAATATCAATAAATGTCAATGGCTTAAACTCACCCATCAAAAGGCACAGGGGGGGGGGATGGATCAGAAAACATAACCCAACCATATGCTGCTTGCAAGAATCCCATCTGTCACAACAAGATAAACACAGACTTAAAGTGAAAGGATAGAAAACTATCATACAGGCTAACAGTCCACAAAAAAGGGCAGGAACAGCCATTCTCATCTCAGACACGATAGATTTTAAATTAAATAAAGTAATAAAAGATAGGCAAGGACATTACATAATGATTAGAGGATCAATCAGCCAAGAAGACTTAACAATTATTAACATCTATGCACCCAACGAGGGACCATCTAAATACATTAAGCATCTACTGAAAGAATTTCAAAAATACATCAATAGTAATACAATAATAGTGGGAGACTTCAATACCCCACTGTCACACTTAGACAGATCAACAAAGCAGAGAACCAATAAGGATACAAGAGAATTGAATGAAGAGATTGACAGACTAGACCTCTTGGACATTTTCAGAGTCCTCCACCCCAAAAAACTGGAATACACCTTCTTTTCAAATCCACACAACACATACTCAAGGATAGACCACATGTTAGGCCACAAAGACAGCATCAATAAATTCAAGAGCATTGAAATCATCCCAAGTATCTTCTCAGACCACAGTGGAGTAAAACTAACTTTTAACAACAAACGGAAAATTATTAAAAGACATAGAATTTGGAAACTAAACAACATGCTCCTTAAGAACCACTGGGTCAGACACTCACTCAAACAGGAAATTCAAATGTTCCTGGAAACTAATGAAAATGAAGACACAACCTATCAAAATATTTGGGACACAGCGAAAGCAGTACTGAGAGGGAAACTTATAGCCATACAATCACATATTAAACACCAAGAAGAAGCCCAAATGAACGACCTTACTACACACCTCAAGGACTTAGAGGAAGAGGAACAAAGGAACCCTAAAGCAACCAGAAGGACAGAAATCACTAAAGTTAGAGCAGAAATAAACAACATCGAAAATAAAAGAACCATACAAAAGATCAATGAAGCCAAATGTTGGTTCTTTGAAAGATTAAACAAAATTGACAAACCCCTAGCCAGACTCACCAAACAAAAAAGAGAGAAGACTCAAATTAATAGAATTGTAAACGATGCAGGAGACATCACAACTGACACCACAGAAATCCAGAGAATTCTGCGAAACTTCTATAAAGAAATATATGCCACCAAGCTAGAGAATCTGGAAGAAATGGAACAATTCCTAGAAACCTATGAACTTCCAAAACTGAACCAAGAAGAACTACAAAATCTAAATGCACCAATCACAGACAAAGAAATTGAAACCGTTATTAAGAATCTCCCCAACACCAAAAGTCCTGGACCAGATGGCTTCACAAACGAATTCTACAAAACTTTCAGGAAACAGTTAATACCCATACTTCTTAAGCTATTCCATAAGATTGAAGAAACAGGAATACTCCCTTCCACCTTTTATGAAGCCAACATCACCCTGATACCAAAAGCTGATAGGGACAGAACAAAAAAGGAAAACTACAGACCAATATCTCTGATGAACATAGATGCCAAAATATTAAACAAGATCTTGGCCAACCGGATACAGCAACACATCAAAAAGATTGTTCATCATGACCAAGTGGGATTCATCCCAGGAATGCAAGGCTGGTTCAACATCCATAAATCAATCAATGTCATTCATCACATCAATAAAAGCAAAGCCAAAAACCACATGATTATCTCAATAGATGCAGAGAAAGCCTTTGACAAAATCCAACACCCATTCATGCTCAAAACTCTACAAAAAATGGGAATAGATGGGAAATTCCTCAAGATAGTGGAGTCTATATATAGCAAACCTACAGCCAACATCATACTCAATGGACAGAAGCTGAAAGCATTCCCCCTCAGATCGGGGACTAGACAGGGCTGTCCACTGTCACCGTTACTCTTCAACATAGTATTGGAAGTTCTTGCCATAGCAATCAGGCAAGAGAAAGAAATCAAAGGGATACAGACTGGAAGGGAAGAAGTCAAGCTCTCACTATTTGCAGATGATATGATAGTATACATAGAAAGACCTAAAGAATCCAGTAGAAAATTACTGGAAGTTGTTAGGCAATATAGCAAGATATCAGGCTACAAAATCAATGTACAAAAATCAGTGGCATTTCTCTATGCAAACACTCAATCTGAAGAAGAAGACATCCAGAAATCACTCCCATTTACTGTTTCAGCAAAATCAATCAAATACCTAGGAATAAAGTTGACCAAAGAAGTGAAAGACTTGTATACTGAAAACTATGAGTCGCTACTCAAGGAGATAGAAACTGATACCAAGAAATGGAAAGATATCCCATGCTCATGGATTGGAAGAATAAATATCATCAAAATTAATATTCTCCCCAGAGCCATATACAAATTTAATGCAATACCCATCAAAGTTCCACCAGGCTTCTTTAAGAGAATAGAACAAACACTACAATCATTTATCTGGAACCTGAAAACACCTAGAATTGCCAAAACAATCTTAAGGAAAAGAAACAGAAATGGAGGCATCACACTCCCAGACCTTAAACTATATTATAAATCCATCATCATCAAAACAGCATGGTACTGGAACAAAAATAGGCACACAGACCAGTGGAACAGAATTGAAAGCCCAGAAGTAAATCCCAACACCTATGGGCATCTAATCTTTGATAAGGGGGCCCAAAGGATTAAATGGAAAAAGGAGGCTCTCTTCAATAAATGGTGCTGGGAAAACTGGGTTGAAACATGCAGAAGAATGAAATTGAACCACTTTATCTCACCAGAAACAAAAATCAACTCCAAATGGATCAAAGACCTAGATGTCAGACCATAAAAAATCAAATACTTAGAGGAAAACATTGGTAAACACTTTCCCACATACACCTCAAGGACATCTTTGATGAATCAAACCCAATTGCAAGGAAGACCAAAGCAGAAACAAACCAATGGGACTACATCAAACTGAAAAGCTTCTGCACATGCAAAGAAACTGTTAAGCAAACAGAGAGACCCCTCACAGAATGGGAGAAGATCTTCACATGCCAGACATCAGACAAGAAACTAATCACCAAAATATATAAAGAGCTCAGCAAACTTAGCCGCAAAAAAGCAAATGACCCCATCCAAAAATGGGCAGAGGAAATGAACAAAACATTCACCACAGAGGAGATCCAAAAGGCTAACAAACATATGAAAAACTGCTCTAGGTCACTGATTGTCAGAGAAATGCAAATTAAGACAACACTAAGATACCACCTCACTCCTGTAAGAATGGCATACATCAAAAAGGACAGCAGCAACAAATGCTGGAGAGGATGTGGGGACAGAGGAACCCTTTTACATTGCTGGTGGGAATGTAAATTGGTACAGCCTCTGTGGAGAGCAGTCTGGAAAACTCTCAGAAGGCTAGACATGGACCTTCCATATGACCCAATAATTCCTCTCCTGGGGTTATACCCCAAGGACTCCATAACACCCAGCCAAAAAGAGGTGTGTACTCCTATGTTCATAGCAGCACAATTCATAATAGCTAAAACCTGGAAGCAACCCAGGTGCCCAACACCAGATGAGTGGCTGAGAAAGCTGTAGTATATATACAGAATGGAATACTATGCAGCTATCAAGAACAATGAACCCACGTTCTCTGACCCATCTTGGACAGAGCTAGAAGGAATTATGTTAAGTGAACTAAGTCAGAAAGATAAAGATGAGTATGGGATGATCCCACTCATCAACAGAAGCTGACTTAGAAGATATGAAAGGGAAACTAAAAGCAGGACCTGATCAAATTGCAAGTAGGGCACCAAAGTAAAAACCCAGTGGTGAGGGGTAGACATGTAGCTTCCTGGGCCAGTGGGGGGTGGGAG
This sequence comes from Erinaceus europaeus, assembly GCF_950295315.1. Taxonomy (NCBI): domain Eukaryota; kingdom Metazoa; phylum Chordata; class Mammalia; order Eulipotyphla; family Erinaceidae; genus Erinaceus; species Erinaceus europaeus. The sequence continues at coordinate 141,977,235 of NC_080163.1, read as the reverse complement.
TGGGCGGGAGGGATGGGTCACAGTCCTTTGGTGGTGGGAATGGTGTTTATGTACACTCCTAGCAAAATGTAGACATATAAATCAGTAGTAAATTAATATGAGAGGGGGAAATCAATTGTATGTCTCAAAGTTTCTCAAAAGACAAACTGAATCTTTTTAATATATAGGCTATGTATTTGATATGCGGACTCTCTCAAAAGCCTAGACCAAGTAGATTAGAAGCTTCCAATAGCACAGCTATATACAAGATACTGGGTACTGTACATCAAACCATAACAAAGGGACTTTTCAAAGTTAACCCAATTAACAAATAATGTGATGATAATATTAACTATTGATTGTCTTTTTGAACCCTAAGACAGCAGGAACCTCACATCTTCACTATAGAGCCCCTACTTCCCCCAGTCCTGGAACCCTGGGATAGGGCCCACTTTCCCGTATGCATCTCCCAATCCAAACCAAATAATATTGCATCCACCGATCACAACCTAACCAAAGCAACGATTGCCACCTCAACATGCTTCACCTCAGACTGTATCCAGAGACTTCACGTGTGGAATGACAACCCTTCAGCTTCATTACTCGGGTAAGACCTTTCCTTTAATAGTACACTCTAATTTCATCTCAGGTAGTTCACTTTCTAACAAAGTCCCATAACCTAGATATACACCAGTTTCTGTGAGAGAGAGCTTATGTTCACATGTATCCATAAACTACTGCAAAATATATACCTGAAAGCAGGATTACACTAGAGTTTGCAGTGAGTACCTCCCTAACACTTCCTCTCCACTATTCCAAGCTTGGGATCCATGATTGCTCAACAAATTGTTTGGCTTCATATGTTAACTCTCTTTTCAATCACCAGGTTCCAGATGCCACCAGGATGCTGGCTAGGCTTCCCTGGATTGAAGACCCCACCAATGTGTCCTAGAGCTCAGCTTCCCTAGAGACACACCCTACTAGGGAAAGAGAGGCAGACTGGGGGTATGGACCGACCAGTCAACGCCCATGTTCAGCAGGGAAGCAATTACAGAAGCCAGACCTTCTACCTTCTGCAACCCTCAACGACCCTGGGTCCATGCTCCCAGAGGGATAGAGAATGGGAAAGCTATCATGGGAGGGGGTGGGTTATGGGGATTGGGTGGTGGGAATTGTGTGGAGTTGTACCCCTCCTACCTTATGCTTTTGTTCACTAATCATTTCTTAAATAAAAATTTTAAAAAAAAGAATTAAAATGTATCAGAAACTAATTTCTCTCTCTCTCTCTCTCACACACACACACACACACACACACACTCACACACACACACACACACACACACACACACACACCATTTATAGTCTGTCACTTCAAAATTCCAAGATCCTTGAACTACTAAATTGTACTGGTAAAATCTGTGTCCGTTATCTCCTGGCCTGTCAGAATGGATTTGCATCTTAGGTGTGTGTTCAATGTCATTTCTTAACTGGAGCTAGTTGAGATGTGTAGGAGCATGGGAGCTTGCCCCCAGCATCACTGAGGACAACACAGGGTTCGCCCACCGAGAGAGAGCCCCAAAGACTGGTGGGGTTTTTGGGGAATAGTGACACAGAACTACAACTGCCCTCTCTGTGACTTCAGTTCACGTCTTTGAAGCTCAGCTCCCTAGCTTGTCAGAGGAAAGGGGCTGAACCAAGTGAATTTACCACTCAGTGCCTACTTAAGAAAACCCCTTTTACCACTCTGCTATATAGTATGCAGACAACTGGATTTGATAATTGGACAAAGCTGATGGGAACAACTTAATAAACTCTGATAACACTGCATAAAGTAATTGTTCAATTATTTCAAGCAGTTCAGTTTGGAAAAGTGTATTGGATGGGGGGGTCCTTAATAATTACTTTTGCATATTATTCATCTCACTCAGTAGAAACTAAATGAGAATGGAGACTGTGGGGGGTGTTTTGGTTTTAATTCTGATTAACTGCTCTTTCATCTGAACATTTTTAAGTTGTGCTTTGGTCTTCTTCATATGGATGTTGACTGAGTTCTGCGATCAGGATTTTAATTAACACCAGGTAGAAAAGGGGAAGCTGGGTGACATGCTATTACTTCTGTTTGATTTAAAGTCAACGCTGGGGACTCTTCTTCGAGGAGCTGTTGAAATTGTCTTATCTCGTGCATTCCAAGGATGGCTGTTTCATGTAAATGTCATTTCTGCTGTCCAAAATGTTAAAACACACGCCAGCACAATAGAACTACTGTCTTGCTCTAAGAGACACGAGGGAGCCAGCCAGCTTTTGATCAAAGGCACGATTGGAACATCAAAGTAATACCTCTTCTGTTAAATTCAGGAAATCAAGAATCCACACAAAGGAATGGAGACTTTGGCTTTAGTGATAGGCTGGCCTCTTATGCTAAGAAGGGCCTGGTTTTCTGAGGCTTCATCCATCTGCAGATAACTGGCTGGAAAAGGGCACTGGGGCTATATTTATTGCATCCTCTTGTCAGTGTGATTGTACTCAGCCTCTATAGATTCATCTACTTCTGGGTAGACTTCACTTCTAAGACTGGAAGACAGGAGTGGCTATCACACACGCACACACTTGTACACATGCACACACACACACACACACACACACACACACACACACACACAATGACTAAGAACCTCTGAGGTATGGTGGACCTTAATTCAAATCCACACTGTGCCATTTATCATCTTTGTCACCTTAAATAAATTATGCTGTCTCTTCAGGCCACCATTTCTTTATTTATAAAATGAAATGAGTACTATCTGGTGCATAAAGATAGATATAAAGAGATCAAAATACAAATAGACACAGAAATGTGCTGAAGTATATTCAAATCATGGACTAATTCACAGCAATAAAAATGACTTGTTGCTGAAGCCAGGTGGTAGCACACCTGGGTTCAAGCCTCAGGTTCTCACATGCAGAGGGGAAGCTTCATGAATGGCAGAGCAGTGTTGCAGGTGTCTTTCCCTCTATCTCTTTCTCTTGCCCTCTATCAAAAGAAAAAGAAAAAAATGACCACCAGGAACGATGGGGTCATCATGCAGGCACTGAGCCCCAGTGATAACCCAGGAGAGAGAGCTACTAATAAATTCAGTGAAGTAAGAGGTATCAAAAGCATTACATTAATAGAAGCCCGACACCAAAAGGTAAACATTATAGGACATAAAATCATAAACCATGGTCTTAGAAGTTGGAAGAATGGCCACCTGGGAAAGGACAGTACTGACGGGGAAGGGGCATGGGAACACTTGCTGGAGGTTGGGAAAGCTCTGTGTCAGGGTCAAGGTAGCAATTACATGAGTGTGTACATGTCAGGAGTCAACAAAATATACCCTATGAAATGCATACCTCAATTTAAAAGACCACGTTAAAAAAAAAACAGGTGATGCACAGAATTGCTGTGAAAATGAAGATAGTCCTTGGATGCAGTTATCTGACAGCTGGGCTGAGTCAGTAGCCAGTGAAATGATGGCTTTCATGACTATTTATGCTACTCTCATCATCCTGATATCATTTTAGTGGAGCCATATCTGACCCAGAAATTGGGGTTCTTAGTTCAGCACATAAGGTCAAAAATCTGTTGCATCTCCTGAGAAGTCCTTAGTTTGTCTATAAACTAAAGTTTACCTCATCTGGTACACTCTGAATGTAGCAAGGAAGGCTAAGTATAGGAAGCACCTCTCTGCAGAGCAAAGGATCACAAGCAGGGGCTCAGCTGGTAAGAAGCCTGCAGGGGAGTCGGGCTGTAGCGCAGCGGGTTAAGTGCAGGTGGCGCTAAGCTCAAGGACCGGCGTTAGGATCCCGGTTCGAGCCCCTGGCTCCCCACTTGCAGGCACGTCCCTTCACAGGCGGTGAAACAGGTCTGCAGGTGTCTGTCTTTCTCTCCCCCTCTCTGTCTTCCCCTCCTCTCTCCATTTCTCTCTGTCCTATCCAACAACAACGACATCAATAATAACTACAACAATAAAAAACAAGGGCAACAAAAGGGAATAAATAAAATTAAAAATTTTAAAAAAAAAGAAGCCTGCAGGTACCAAGACCCAAGCCAAGTCAGCAATACCACCCTGTCTCACTCATGCCTGGGAGTGTACTCAGTGTGTGGTGCCACAATCCCCAGGCCAAGCCAGACAAACTAAACTGGGCGGTGGTGGGTGGTGGTATTATTATCTCTTATTGAGTCTGCACTAGTGAGCTTCACCTAAAATGGGTCTTCCCTGAACTGTGTGTGAGTGATGTGAAGGCCTCTTTCCCCAGTTCTGAACCCTCACAGTACTGACTGGCTCTGTGGGGTGGGGGTGGGAGGGCTACCAATTATTTAAGGGAGAGAAAGGAAGTTAGAATCAAGCTCCTCTGTGCATAGTCCTGTTTGTAAGTATGTTAACCACTGAAGAACTGTTGGTTTGTTTTTTTTTTTCGGGGGGGGGGGTGAGAGGGCATGCAGCTAGCAGTGCACCCAATTAGAGTGTATGTTATTATATGCAAGGATATAGGTTCAAACCCCCAGTCCCCACCTACAGAGGGTAAATTATTCAAGTGATGGACATGTTCTACAGGTGTTTCTCCCTTCTCTATTTCTCCCTTCCCTCTCAATTTCTGCATAAATAAATAAATAATGGCCAGTGATAACAGTGGGCTCATTGCAGGCACAAAGCCCCAGTGATAATTCTGTCGGAAAAACTAATAACATCAGCAACTATTTGGTTAAGTGTATATATTTCACTTCCTATCCTTTGAATGTCTTTTTCAGTGAATCCTTTTGCAAGCTTTGCAAAGCCTGGGATACCCTTGCACAACAGATGCCCCGATCAGGAGAGCATGGTGACAGAAGTGTCTTTTATTCCACTGGTCACAATGGACAGACCTTATAGGAAACTGCCCACTGCTGTGCCCTTGAGCACTGTCCATCCCCCACAGTAGAGCCCACAGAGAGCCACAGAGGAGAGGCCTTATTACCCAGGAAGTCTGGCTTTGGAGTACAGCCTAGTAGAGGCTAACTATGACCAAGAGCTGAATAGGGAGCAGAACCTATTGTTAGAGGGGCTCAGGTTCAGTAACACCACTGGGCTCTGACTTTATCTTAAGGTTATGCACAACACCCCATTAACCCACTTAGAGAGCCTCATGGGAGGCCTGGACAGGTGTTAAATTACCTTTCGTCACCCCATAGGTGTGTGAGATATGCTGCAAAGGCACATGTCACATCTTCCGAAGCAGGATGCTCTGCTAGGTATTTTCTCCGAGCAAGGGGATCTGGAGACTATATCACGTTTGACTTAGAAATGACCTGGATCAAGGATCTGGCTTTCTAAGCATGGCAGGATGAGAAAAAATTTCTCTGACAGCATATCCATGTGAGATAGAAGATTCTGAGGTGAGCTCTGGAGCTAGAAGAATGAATGTCATCCATTCTCTCATCCAGTAGCCACTTAACACACACAATAACGTGCCGGGCTGGCAGAGGGGCTGGGGGAGAGTCACAGAGTAATAACGATTATAAAAATACTCTGAAATAAATCACACCTACTCTCTAGGCATTTAAGGCGTAGGTGAAAATGAGGAACACATGAACAGTAAAAAAAAAAAATAGCATAGTTCGAGGTCATCCAATTATTTTTCACAAAGCCACATGAGGCATCTTCCATGGACCAGGCACTGTGCCCCCTTCTGGAAAGTCAGAATGAGTCTCAGTATTGACACCTGCAGGGAGCAACACTCAACAAAGGAACTGGAGGATTAAACAAAAATTCAGTGATGGAGACAGCAGAGGGATGTTCAGAGCCTAGAGAAGCACAGAGAAATGAGTTACCACATTTTATAGCTGGGTGTGTCCAGGAAGCCTTTAAGTTCCAGGGCCAGATAATTATCTCAGCAGTAGAACACAAGACTTCCATTTGTGCAGCCCCAGGTTCCATCCCTGGCACTACCTGGGCCAGAACTCACTCACTCTCTCTCTGTCTCTCTGTCTCTCTCTCTCCCCCTCCCCTCCGCATCTCCTCCTCCCCCTTCCCTATCCCTTTCTCCCTCTTCCTCTCCCTCTCCCTCTGTCAAGTCTCCCTCTCTACCTCTCAGGTCTCTCTCAACCAAGAACCAGTCAACACCCATGTTCAGCAGGGAAGCAATTACAGAGGCCAGACCTTCTACCTTCTGCATCCCACAGTAACCCTGGGTCCATACTCCCAGAGGGATAAAAAAATAGGAAAGCTATCAGGAGAGGGGATGGGATATGGAGTTCTGGCGGTGGGAATTGTGTGGAGTTGTACCCCTCTTATCCTATGGTTTTGTTAATGTCTCCTTTTTAAAATAAATTTTAAAAAAATTTATTAAGGGAGTCGGGCTGTAGCGCAGCAGGTTAAGCACAGGTGGCGCAAATCACAAGGACCGGTTCATGAGGATCCCGGTTCAAACCCCAGCTCCCCACCTGCAGGGGAGTCGCTTCACAGGCGGTGAAGCAGGTCTGCAGGTGTCTATCTTTCTCTCCTCCTCTCTGTCTTCCCCTCCTCTCTCCATTTCTCTCTGTCCTATCCAACAACGACAACAACAATAATAACTACAACAATAAAACAACAAGGGCAACAAAAGGAAATAAATATTAAAAAAAATTTAAAAAGAAAGTAACATGAGGAAGGGCATTCTAGCACAAAGGATGGCATGAGTGATGATAGAGCAGGTGGAAAGCCAGTAAAGGGCCATGATGAAGTCTTTAGTGGGAAACTATGATAGCTGGAGTCATGAATGACCTTGGATGCAGGTTTAGAATTTGAACTCCGCCAGGGCAGGAAAAGTGGGGAGGTGAAAGGTCAGCCCTGGCCTCACTGTGAGGTGTGCGCTGGGAGATACAGAGGTAGGAAAATCATTTAGACACCAAGGCAAGAGGTAAGAAAGTCAGAGTAAAGGCAGTACAGGGAGGAAGTAAGAACAGAGCTCCCAGAACAGCTCCCTGGGGCGATGTGGAGCAGGAGAATTCTTCATTCAGTTCCATGATGAAATGCCAGTTCCCTGTGGCTCTTGCATCACCTGCTCCCCAGGGCCCTCAAGGGTAGAATCCTCCCTTTGTACCCCCAGGAAACTCTCTGCTTCCATGCTTCCAGAGGCACAAGCTGAAGATAAATAAACGACCTTGGGTCACACACCGTCTGACTTTCATGTGAGCTTTCCCAGCCAGTGAAAATGTTCCCTATTGAAATAAATGTTTTGTTCTTGAAAGCATCAGACCTTTTTTTTTTTTTTTTTACTTCAGAGTCTTAGGAACCATTGAAAACTCATGAAAAGATAAGGTTTTTGAACCAAAGTATATAAAAAAGTAGGGGTGGGGTCTGGTGGTGGTGGCTCTCCTGGGTAGTAGAGTGTGCATTACCAAGCATGAAGACCAGGGTTCAAGTCCCCAGTTCCCTTCCACAGGAGGGGACATTTTAGGAGCAGTGGAATAGTGTTGCAGGTGTCTCTCCTCTCTTTATCCACCCCGACCCAAGTTCCCACCTCCCACCCCAATGACTTCTCTCATTCTCTATGGGAAAAAAAATTGCAGGGCTTGCCTTGGAGCAATGAATTAGACTAGTTCTGTTCATCCCTAGATGAAAAGTAAATCCAGGGTTTGGATTTTTCCTTCTCAGGTCACCTGAATTTAAGACTTATTTTAAAAATCAACCTTCTTTTTTTGGAGGGGGGAATCTATGCATCAAAAAGTTCAAGACATTTAATCTGTTTTTCCCTTATCATGTTTATTAAATGGTGACTTACAAGACTGTAAGCTAATAGGAGTATATGTTAACACCATTCCTGCCACCAAAGATAGAGACAGATAAAAACTGAGATCGAAGGGGGAGGTAGAGAGGCAGAGAGACACCTGCAGACCTGATTCACCATTTGTGAAGCTTCCCCCTGCAGGGGGAACCAGGGGCTTGAATCTGGGTCCTTGAACATTGTAATATGCTTAACCAGGTGCACCACCATCAAACCCCCCAAAATCAACCTTCTTTAACCCAACAGCAGCAACACCATGCAGTAGTTAGTTATCCACTGATGTTTGCCACTCACTTTAGAAACATCACTTGCATGGCTTTTTCCTTCATCATGCTTTTTTAATCATAAGGGGTCAAGTCAAGCAAATTGTGCTATGTTCTTTTCCTAAAGGACCTTAGTTTGGATTCCCCCAAAGGCAGACTCTAAAGCAAAGACTCCAGGGGATAGGGTGGGGTGGAGAAATACTGCTTACTACTCTAGTTCTTACCAAAATTTAATTTTCCTGGAATAGTTCAGGGTCTATAGGAAACTGCAGGTTGCTTGTGGACTCACACTGAGTCAATTACAAAGCCAAGGCAGTTCAGGCCTTCTGACTCCAAGTGCAGTGCTCTTTCTGAGACCAAAAGTTGGACCACCTTGGGTAACTGTCTCTAGTTTCTTCATGATATCTAGTTCCTGAAGTGCTACTCTGATCCACCTCACAGGTACACCTTCCCTCTCTTGTCAGATTGTGTCGCTGGGGAGAGAGAAGAGACCAGGACCTTGTGACAGGGTGGGAACGTAATGCTTTATTCACGCAGACGCCCCAGGGTTTTGGGTGCGGGCACAGTGGTTTAGGCCATGTGGAGCTAGCAAAATGGCCACCTCCCACTATGCCCACCAGCCTTCTCCAGGTCTTCTCCAGGTCAGGACGAGAAAGAGAAAGAGGGGCGAAACCAGAACAGCAGTGGGATTTATAGGGTAAAGATGGAAGTGGCAAGTCGGGAATGGGATTGTCTAGGAAAGGGAGTGGAGAGAGGCAAAAGGCATGCTGGGAAGGTGGAAGCATCCTTAGCAACTGTTGCGATGGCTTTAACTGAATTAGCAATACCCTGAGGGGATAACTTGGTGGGGATATTTCAGGCAAAACAATGATTATATAAGCAGAGCAGGGGGCCTGGCTTTAAGGCCCAACAGTCTCTGACCCACAGACCTCCTCTCCACATCTTCTAGGCAGCCTCTCCACCCTAGACTTGCCCCTCAGTTTGACTCCTGGGAGGATCTCATCCTGTTCAGCATAACCAGGATAACTACTGCCCACTGAACACACAGAGAGCCTAGAGCTTCTGAGCAGCTTGTCCAACAATCTCACTTTGGAGAACTAACAAGTCCCAGACCTATGAGATGCCGCAGAGGGTAATGCTGCCTCAAGTGGCCACCTGGGAGACATGCCATTTCCTAGGCTTTTGCTGTAACAACTTTGGGACAAGCTTGGGCTCTCTGAACAAAGGTGGAATTGTGAAGGGCCCACACCCCTGGCTTCCTGGAATGAGAGACTACTACGCAGGCTCAGTAACAGTTCTCATAAAATAAGAACAGTGCTCAACCATCCAGGGGAATGTAAAGGAGAGATGAGGTGAGAGAGGCAGGGGGAGAATGGAAGAGACTTTTATTATCATTATTATTTGTCAGGGTTGTTATCACTGGGACTCTATGCCTTTATGATTCCACTAATGCTCTTGGCCAACTTTTTTTCTCTTCTTCTTTTTCTTCTCCTCTTCCTCCTCCTCTTCTTCCTCCTCTTCCTTTTAAGATATAGGATGAAAGACAGAGAGGGGGAAAGACCAAGAAAACTATAGAGAGAGACAGAGAGAACAGATACATTAACACTGTTCCACTGTTCATGAAGCTTCCCCATTGCATTGTGATCCCATGTGGTGGTAAGGGACTTGAACCTAGATCTTCATGCATGGTGAAGTGGGCATTCTACCAGATGAGCTACTTCCTGGCCCCCCAAAAGACATTTTTTTTTAATCAGAGCACCATTCAGCTCTAGCTATTGCCAGTGCTGGGAATTGAATCTAGGTATCTTGAATAGAAGTTCTATGTGCTGCCATTAAACCATCTCCCTAGCCCATATATATATATATATATATATATAGTTTTAATGGTATACATTGACTACCATAATGATATTCCCCCCATTGTCAAGGACCTAGAAACTTAGAAGATTTCTGAGGTTATCTAACCTCAGACTCATTGCACTGGGCTCATAGGGCTGGAAAGACATTGGATTTCAATGTCAGCGGGTGGCAATGGCAGGGGTGTCGGGTATGGAACTGCCTACATGATGGGTGAGAAAGAGAATGCAGCAGCAAAGCTTTAATCATTGTTTAGGTCCACAATGGTCTTTTCAAAGAAAACAAAAGACCCAGAGAGATGGTAGGAGGGTTCAGTAAAACAGACAAGGGAATATGAACTTCACACTGTAAGAAAAGGGGGAAGATAACTATTCAGCTTTGGAAATACCAGAAGAAAAGATGCCATGCAAAGGCTGCAGTGTGGAATAGGTTGTGAAGTAACATTGCCTAGTGATTAAGAACATATTCATAGACATAAGGATTATGCAAATGATTTTCGTGCCAGAAGTTCTGAGCTCCCAGGTTCAAGTTCAACCCCCAGTACCACCATAAGCCAGAACCCAGCGGTGCTATATTAAAAAAGAGAAGAAATATATATGTGTGTATATATATACACACATATATACTATATATATCTCCACTGGGCCAGGCTATAGTTCAGCAGGTAACTTGCATGTTTTGCCATGTGTGAGGCCTGAGTTCAATCCCCAGAACCATGTGAAAGCACCAAGGGAACTTCATATATAGCAGATGAATGCTTTGATATTTCCCCCTCTCTTTTTCTCCATTTATCTCTCCCCCAGGATACAAAATTTTTTAATGAACTGGAAAGGCCACTCAGGAGTATCATACATTTGAAGACTCTGTGTTTACTGCTCTGAAATGCATTAGAAGTAGAAAAAAAAGAAGAGGACGTAAAAGAGGAGGAGGAAAAAAAAAGAAGAGAAGAAAGTTCTTTTTCTCTCATCACTGGTGAGACTCTGGGCAAGTTATCTAATCTCCCTGGACCTCTGTTTCTAATAACTATAATGAAGATAGCAATCTTCTATCTCAGGAACTTTAAGCAGGACAATCTATTTAAAGGCCTGCCACATAAATATGTCTTCAGTAAATAGTCCCTACAGTTTCCAGGATTTTCTTCCTAATTCATGACGTACAAACAGCAATTGAAGTTGCTGCCTCTTAACCACTGCCAGCAAGGTCATGCTTCTTTGGGGAGCTGCTCCTCTCCCAGTATCTCTACTTGAGGTTCTGAACAGGAGCTATTATCTTCCCAGAGCTCTAACTATAGTGATCAGTCCAGGGGGTTGGACATGTGACCCAAGTCTGACCAATCAGAGCCCTTTCCCCACTGGTGAAGCTCTGAAATATGATTTTACAATTTCTAGTGGCCCTGAAGGCATATGGGGGTTCATGAGGTGAGACA